>NC_069805.1:4716782-5024032 GCF_027406575.1 Nycticebus coucang
AAGACATTATTTTTTTATACTTAGGCTAGCGCATTCAGTTAGAAGCTTCCTTAACGGAATGCATAGAACAAGGTAGTAATTTAAAATTAGAAAAAGTATGATTATGTCTAAACTTATTCAGAGAATAAGTACTCAACATAAATAGTTTATTTATCATATCCGGCTTCTTTGATTTATTTTTATGTAAGCTGACCCAAGGTTGCATTGTCGTATTAAGACAATGAGACTGATTTTCAAAACATATTACAGAGCCAGTTACTCTAGTTATATAATTAAAAATAGTGGTACCTTTTTCCTCAGGCTTAAATGGTTCTCTAGTATTATGAGGACTTGAGAGCCAAGCTGAATTATTATTATAAATAGGCTTCATTGGTTCTACCAACTCAGACTTCTTAAGAGAGAAGGGTTAGGAACATAAATCTGGCACTCAGCAGGAACAGACAACAATGTAATAATTTGCCAGAAACAAATTAATAGCATCCAAACCTTGAATCTCATGACACAGTGTTTTATTTGTCTCGGATTTTTCATAAATGGTTTTGCTTAGGACATATTGATAGACCGGGAGAAGGAGGAGAAAATCTTTTATTTTTCCACATAATTTAACTTGATATGGTAGTCGAGATGAATATATGATTTTCTTTTTATATTAAGAATTTTAAAGAATTCTGAGAGTGCAGTGAGTGAAACCCTTGGGGCTTTAATCTATGATGCTTCCATAGGAAGTAATAAGAATGCACTTCTATCTTTACATTTTGTCCAATGTACTAATTCACTTACTTGTGAGAGATTGTGCATTTGACAAAGAGGTAACTCAGAAGGAATCAGAGTATTATTAAGTTTTGTTCCTTTAATAGAAAGGACTGCTAAAAGGTGTATCTTTGGTGGAGATTCACTGGAATGACAGTCTATACTTGTTCAAACATGATACTGAAAATTTAAATAATAGGGCTGATTACTAAAACAAATGGGTGGTCCACTGATACCAGTACTGTAATTTAAAATGTTATTTCTTTCTTATTAGGTTTTGAAAGACCATGATTGTCATAAGGCCTAGGAAGTCAGTTGGATTTATTAACATAAATTAGAACACTAGGTTTAAACCAATTGACTTTTCTCAATAGAGGCTGATTTGGGAAATATATCTAATATTTATATGATTGAGCAATCACCTATGTAGTGAAGAATGAGATCATAACCAAGAACAAAATACAAAGAACAAAGGTCAGGAGTTGTTTCTTCTGAGCTTGCGGGTATGGTCTTTTCTGGGCCATCTCTCAGTTTCAAAGTCTTTTAAGGATTTAAAAGTTTGATGAATCTGTTGAGATATAAGCATTTCTTCTTCACCATGTATAATTTCAGCTGATATCCAAGCATTTGTTAAGGTGTTTTTATAATACATTGGTTGATTTAAAGGAGAGGAAGTAACAGTGAACGAGTGTTTGTACACTGGAGTTTCAATTCTTTCATCCATATTTTAAAAAATTTTAAATTAAAAAGAGCTGAAGATATTCTAGTTTTACGAATAACATTATGCTGCATTCCCCCCTTTTTCCTTTAAGAAGGATTTCTTTTAGTGTATGATTTTGTTTTTTAATTATTTCTTGTTTTGTATACTAGTAGGTATACTAGTAATATGTTTAATATGTTTAATATGTTAGGTATACTAGTAATATGCTTAATATTATATAATTTTAAAAAAGTAGATCTATTATTTATCTTAATAGTAGAAGGTTTACTCATAACTAAAAAAGCTTTTTTTTTGTAGAGACAGAGTTTCACTTTATTACCCTCGGTAGAGTGCCATGGCATCACACAGCTCACAGCAACCTCCAACTCCTGGGATTAGGCTATTCTCCTGCCTCAGCCTCCCAAGTAGCTAGGACTACAGGCACCCACCACAATGCCCGGCTACTTTTTTATTGCAGTTTGGCCGCGGCTGGATTTGAACCCGCCACCCTCGGTATATGGCGCCGGTGCCCTGCTCACTGAGCCACAGGCGCCACCCTAAAAAAGCTTTTAATAAATGAGAAATTTTAGTATTAGCTATTTCAGATGTTAAAGCTGAAGTCTGTGAAAAATGAGAATAAGTATTAATAGAATGATGAATATATTTAAACTTTCTAAATTTTGGAAATTGAGTGACATTCATTTGTCAAAATGGATTAGACAGTAACACTCTAGGGTTAACTCTTTTAGATAAATGAAGAGTTTTTAAAGGTTGGTATGTAGGGCAGAAGCATACTATCACTTGTGCTGTACACTAAGAAATATCATTTTTTAATTTTTTTAAAGTCTGAGCATTAGTGTAATGTATAGTATTCTCATGCTGAGCTGTTGAAACTGATTTTATTAATTGATTAACTGCCTGATTTTTCATAGAAATAGATCTAGGTAAATTCAAATGAGCTTGAACAGGAGTAATATAAATTGGAAAATTTGTATTTCTAATTAATTGCTGAAGAGATAAGAATAATAAAGTGAACTCTACAGTATTATTAGGTAGAGTTACTGTTTTAATATTTTATGCTGTATAAGTCAAATAAAAAAATCACTGCTAATATTTAAACTTTGATTAGGATAATCTGTTAATAGTAAAACAATAGCAAACAATTTTACTATTTTTTACATAGTTATAAGGAGACTGTTATAGTTTGTGAGAATAAGAATCCATGCAACCAGATATCTTAAATTTATTAGTATTAGTATAAAATATTTGTGTATTAGAAATTGGTTCTAACTTTACTACTTATGTAAAGTCTAATTAGTATTTTTAAGAAATTGAATTCTTTTATCTTGAGGAAAATGATTATCTATAATTTTAATATGATCTAATAATGCAATTTGTTATTCTATATTTAACATAAATAAATTCGAAATTTGACCAGTAATTAAAGTGACAATAAGTTTTTCAGGATTCCTTCCTACTAATTGTCTTAAATGCTGTTTTATGTGGAAACAAATAATTAAAATATGCCATTTACTGGATATTTTCTGAATTACACCTTATTCCAGTAAAAATGGCTGTGCCTTGAAGACCAACCATTAATAAATTAGTTTGAAAAATGCCAACTTCTACTTTTCTATATATTCTAATGTATAGAATATTAAATTATTTTGAATTTGGACGCTGGCCAAGGTCTTTTTTTTATTAGAAACTGTTCTTACTCTGGTATCTAGAAAAGTAAGAGGAAGCTGTTACAAAACTGAAATAGTTGGATGAAGCATTGAAGTAAAAGACAAAAGGATTGAAAAACAATTAGCAATAACTTTACAATAACGAATTGAAAGTTTTTTAAGTTTTGATATTTTATCTTCTGATACATTAGTAAGAATTTTATCAGTGTCACTATCCTCTGTTTTACTTTGTTCCTGAGTTACTTTTCACAGAAATTTTATTTACAGGTCTCTTTATATTTGGTTTCCCTCTTGGTGGTGGAACAACATCATGTTCTCTATCAAAACCAGATTCTAAAGTTTTTTAAAGTCACAATTATCAAGTGATAAGCACTCCAAATATTTCACTTATAAATTGTTGTCTCTGGTGCATTTGTCTGAGCACTTTTCTTATGTTCTTTTAGACTTTTAAATTTAGTTGATTCTTTTTGTCAGCTTTAAACCAGTAGCAGTGCTTTGCCACTACTTGAAACAACTCAGGTGGAGGAAGAAAAAACATCTCAACTGGATCTTTAACTACAGAAGTAATTGTAAGCTTACTAATGTCAGATCGAGATTCATCATAAACTTGAGAGGAATCATGACACACTCCTTTTTTTTTTTTTTTTTGCATCATTGAAAAAAGTTTGCAAAGCCACAGTAATTAAATTATACATAGTTCAAATACTTTTATCAATGATATTTCCCTGCTGGTGAAACTTTTTCTTTTTTTTTTTTATTGCTGGGGATTCATTGAGGGTACAATAAGCCAGGTTACACTGATTGCAATTGTTAGGTAAAGTCCCTCTTGCAATCATGTCTTGCCCCCATAAAGTGTGACACATACCAAGGCCCCACCCCCACCCTCCTTCCCTCTTTCTGTTTCCCCCACCATAACCATAATTGTCATTAATTGTCCTCATATCAAAATTGAGTACATAGGATTCATGCTTCTCCATTCTTGTGATGCTTTACTAAGAATAATGCTTCCACGTCCATCCAGGTTAATACGAAGTATGTAAAGTCTCCATTTTTTGTAATGGCTGAATAGTATTCGATGATATACATATACCACAGCTTGTTAATCCATTCCTGGGTTGGTGGGCATTTAGGCTGTTTCCACATTTTGGCGATTGTAAATTGAGCTTCAATAAACAGTCCAGTACAAGTGTCCTTATGATAAAAGGATTTCTTTCCTTCTGGGTAGATGCACAGTAATGGGATTGCAGGATCAAATGGGAGGTCTAGCTTGAGTGCTTTGAGGTTTCTCCATACTACCTTCCAGAAAGGTTGTACTAGTTTGCAGTCCACCAGCAGTGTAAAAGTGTTCCCTTCTCTCCACATCCATGCCAGCATCTGCAGTTTTGAGATTTTGTGATGTGGGCCATTCTCACTAGGGTTAGATGATATCTCAGGGTTGTTTTGATTTGCATTTCTCTAATATATAGAGATGATGAACATTTTTTCATGTGTTTGTTAGCCATTCGTGTGTCGTCTTTAGAGAAAATTCTATTCATGTCTCTTGGCCATTGATATATGGGATTGTGGGCTTTTTTCCTGTGGATAAATTTGAGTTCTCTATAGATCCTAGTTATCAAGCTTTTGTCTGATTGAAAATATGCAAATATCCTTTCCCATTGTGTAGGTTGTCTCTTTGCTTTGGTTATTGTCTCCTTACCTGTACAGAAGCTTTTCAGTTTAATGAAGTCCCATTTGTTTCTTTTTGTTGTTGTTGCAATTGCTATGGCAGTCTTCTTCATGAAGTCTTTCCCCAGGCCAATATCTTCCAGTGTTTTTCCTATGCTTTCTTGGAGGATTTTTTTTTTTTGGCCGGGGCTGGGTTTGAACCCGCCACCTTCGGCATATGGGACCGGCGCCCTACCCGCTGAGCCACAGGAGCCGCCCTTCTTGGAGGATTTTTATTGTTTCATGCCTTAAATTTAAGTCCTTTATCCATATAGAATCAGTTTTTGTGAGTGGGGAAAGGTGTGGGTCCAGTTTCAGTCTTTTGCATGTAGACATCCCATTCTCCCAATACCATTTATTGAATAGGGAGTCTTTCCCCCAAGGTATGTTCTTGTTTGGTTTATCAAAGATTAGGTGGTTGTAAGATGTTAGTTTCATTTCTTGGTTTATAATTTGTTTCCAAGTGTCTATGTCTCTGTTTTTGTGCCAGTAGCATGCTGACTTGAGCACTATGGCTTTGTAGTACAGACTAAAATCTGGTATGCTGATGCCCCCAGCTTTATTTTTGTTACAGAGAACTTCCTTAGCTATACGGGGTTTTTTCTGGTTCGATATAAAATGCAGAATCATTTTTTCCAAATCTTGAAAGTACAATGATGGTATTTTGATAGGAATGGCATTGAATAGGTAGATTGCTTTGGGAAGTATACACATTTTAACAATGTTGATTCTTCCCATCCATGAGCATGGTATGTTCTTCCATTTGTTAATATCCTCTGCTATTTCCTTTCTGAGGATTTCAGATTCTTTATAGAGGTCCTTCACCTCCTTCGTTAGGTATAATCCTAGGTATTTCATTTTCTTTGAAACTATGGTGAAGGGAGTTGTGTCCTTAATTAGCTTCTCATCTTGACTGTTATTGGTGTACACAAAGGCTACTGACTTGTGGACATTGATTTTATATCCTGAAACATTACTGTATTTTTTGATGACTTCTAGGAGTCTTGTGGTTGAGTCTTTGGGGTTCTCTAAGTATAAGATCATGTCGTCAGCAAAGAGGGAGAGTTTGACTTCCTCTGCTCCCATTTGGATTCCCTTTATTTCCTTGTCTTGCCTAATTGTATTGGCTAGAACTTCCAGCACTACATTGAATGGTAAAGGTGACAGAGGACAACCTTGTCTGGTTGCAGTTCTAAGAGGAAAAGCTTTCAGTTTTACTCCATTCAGTAAAATATTAGCTGTGGGTTTGTCCTAGATAGGTTCAATTAGTTTTAGAAATGTGCCACCTATACCTATACTCTTCAGTGTTCTAATTAGAAAAGGATGCTGGATTTTATCAAATGCTTTTTCTGCATCTATTGAGAGGATCATGTGATCTTTATTTTTGCCTCTGTTAATATGGTGGATAACGTTTATAGACTTGCGTATGTTAAACCAGCCTTGCAAGACTGGGATGAAGCCTACTTGATCATGATGAATGATTTTTTGATGATAAACTGTAATCTATTGGCTAGGATTTTGTTGAGAATTTTTGTATGTATATTCATGAGTGAGACTGGTCTGAAATTCTCCTTTTTGTTTGGGTCTTTTCCTGGTTTTGGTATCAGGGTGATGTTTGCTTCATAGAATGTGTTGAGGAAGATTCCTCCTTCCTCAATTTTTTGGAATAATTTCTGCAGTACAGGAATAAGCTCTTCTTTGAAGGTTTGATAGAATTCTGGAGTGAAGCCATTTGAACCAGGGCATTTTTTGGTTGGAAGATTTTTTATTGTTTTTTTGATCTCAGTGCTTGAAATTGGTCTGTTCAGGAGCTCTATTTCTTCCTGGCTGAGTCTAGGGAGAGGGTGTGATTCCAAATATTGATGCATTTCTTTCACATTGTCAAATTTCTGGGCATAGAGTTTCTGGTAGTATTCAAAGATGATTTCTTGTATCTCTGTGGGATCAGTTGTTATTTCCCCTTTATCATTTCTGATTGAGGTTACTATTGATTTTACTTTTCTATTCCTCGTTAGTCTGGCCAATGGTTTATCCATTTTATTTATTTTTTCAAAAAACCAACTCCTTGTTTCATTAATTTTCTGAATGATTCTTTTGTTTCCAATTTCATTGATCTCTGATTTGATTTTGGATATTTCTTTTCTTCTACTGAGTTTAGGCTTAGATTGTTCTTCTTTTTCCAATTCCATAAGATCTCTTGTGAGATTGTTGATGTGCTCTCTTTCTGTTTTTCGAATGTAGGTATTTAAAGCGATGAATTTTCCTCTCAAAACTGCTTTTGCAGTATCCCAGAGGTTTGGGTAGCTTCTGTCTTCATTGTTGTTATACTCAAGGAAGGTAATGATTTCCTGTTTTATTTCTTCCTCCACCCATATGTTATTCAACAGAAGATTGTTTAATTTCCATGTCTTTGGGTGGGGTCGAGTATTTTTGTTAGAGTTGAGTTCCACCTTTAGTGCCTTATGTTCTGAGAAGATACAAGGTAAAATTTCAATTCTTTTGATTCTGTTGATATTTGTTTTGTGTCCCAGGATATGATCAATTTTGGAGGATGTTCCATGGGGTGATGAGAAGAATGTATATTCATTATCTTTGGGATGGAGTGTTCTATATGCGTCTATCAAGCACAGTTTTTCTAGGGTCTCATTTAAATCTCTTATATCCTTGTTTAACTTCTGTTCAGAGGATCTGTCCAGCTCTGTAAGAGGAGTGTTAAGGTCCCCTCTTATTATGGTATTATCAGATATCACATTGCTCAGACTGAGTAAGGTCTGTTTCAAGAATCTGGGAGCATTGAAATTGGGTGCATAGATATTTAGAATTGAAATGTCTTCTTGTTGTATTTTTCCCTTGACTAATATAAAGTGACCATCTTTGTCTTTTTTGACTTTAGTTGCTTTAAATCCACATGTATCTGAAAATAAGTTTGCAACTCCTCTTTTCTTCTGAATTCCATTTGCCTGAAAAATTGTATTCCAACCCTTGACTCAGAGCTTTAATTTGTCTTTTGAAGCCAGGTGTGTTTCTTGCAGACAGCAAATGGATGGCTTCTGTTTTTTAATCCAGTCAACCAATCTATGTCTCTTCCGTGGGGAATTCAAGCCATTAACATTTATTGAGATAATTGATAAGTGTGGTAGTATTTTATTCGTCTTATTTTGTGATAGTCCATTGCTTAGTTTTATCTTTTGCATCAGTGTGGAGGTTAGGTTCTGTCCTTTAATTTCTGAGTTCTTACTTTGCTGCTGATCCATTGTGGCAGTCACTGTGCAGAACAGGTTGAAGTATTTCCTGTAGAGCTGGTCTTGATGTGATGAATTTCCTCAATGTTTGAATGTCCGTAAATGATTTGATTTCTCCGTCAATTTTGAAGCTTAGCTTTACAGGGTACAGAATTCTGGGCTGGAAATTGTTCTGTTTAAGTAGATTAAAGGTAGATGACCATTGTCTTCTTGCTTGGAAAGTTTCATTAGAGAAGTCTGCGGTCACTCTGATGGATTTGCCCCTGTAGGTCAACTGGCGCTTACTCCTGGCAGCTTGCAGAATCTTTTCTTTTGTCTGGACTTTGGACAGGTTCATCACAATGTGTCTTGGAGAAGCTCGGTTAGAGTTGAGGCGACCTGGGGTCCGATAGCCCTCTGAAAGCAGTGTGTTAGAATCTTTGGTGATATTTGGAAATTTTCTTTTATAATATTCTCTAGTATGGTTTCCATTCCTCTGGGGCATTGTTCTTCCCCTTTTGGAATTCCTATAACTCGTATGTTGGAACGCTTCATAAACTCCCATAATTCTGACAGTGAATGTTCTGCTTTCTCTCTCTTCTTTTCTGCCTCTTTTACTATCTGAGTTAGCTCAAAAACATCTTCTACCTCTGAAATTCTTTCTTCTGCATGGTCTAACCTGTTGCTGATACTTTCCATTGCATCTTTAAGTTCCCTGATTGACTGTTTCATTTCCTTCAGCTCTGCTATGTCCTTTTTATATTCTTCATAGCGTTCATCTCTTATTTGATTCTGTTTTTGGATTACCTTTTGGTTATTTTCCACTTTATTAGCAGTTTCCTTCATTGTTTCCATCATTTCTTTCATTGTTTTCAACATGTGTATTCTAAATTCCCTTTCTGTCATTCCTAAAATTTCTGTATAGGTGGAATCCTCTGCAGTAGCTTCCTCATTGTCCCTTGGCGGGGTTGTTCTAGACTGGTTCTTCATGTTGCCTGGAGTTTTCTGCTGGTTCTTCCTCGTGAGTTATTTCTTTTATCTGTTTCCTTGCCCTAATTTTCCTTTCACTTCCTCTTGCTCTTTAAGTTCTCGTGCCTGTGGATTAAGGGTTACAGGATCTGAAGGGTGAGAAGGTTGAAGAGCAAAAAAGGGATGAAAGAAAGGAGGACTGAGTTATAAGAAAAAAAAAAAGAAAAATAGAGAAAGGAGAGGGGGTGAGTAAAAGGAATGTTGACAAAAAGAAGAGAGGCACAGAAAGAGGGAGACAGAGCAATATAGGTGTACAGTAGGGTACTTTGATACAACCTTAAAAAACAAACCACCTTCTGGGGGTGCCCAGTTGGGTGGTTCCCTTGAAGTCAGCAGCTCTTTGCTAACCTGATCAGACACAGTACCCCACCTCCACCAAGTAGAGAGGAAGGACAAAAATGCTATAAATCAAATCAAAACAAGCAAACAGAAAACTTTACGGGATAAAATTGCCTGGAAAAACCAAATAATAGCGGTAGAAACACTGACAAAAATGAAGTTCTAATTATTGAAATAGGCAGCAATGGGAAATTATAATTAAACTACAAAAACTGAGAAAGAAAAAGGATATGTATGGAAAAGGTTGAACTTAAAAGACAAAACAACAATCAGCATGATCAAAATAAACAAAAAAAGCAACCAAACCAAAAAAAAAAAAAATAAAATAAAAAAAATAAACACAATCAAAAACAAAGCAGTATGTATATGTTATTGAATATTGTCTGGGCAACACCTGGTCTTCTGGGGTATGAGATGTTAATCACAGTTCTGATACGACTGGAGGCTGCTAGTTTCTCAAACCCCAGCAGGTAGGCACCCTAATTCTCTCTTCAGCCCACTTAAAAGGCACTTTGAGCTTGTTCACTTGCTGAGCAGAAGCTTTCCCAGGAAATTGCTTGTTGCTGGAATCACTGCTGAAGTGGCTATCCACTTACCCTGTGTGCCAAAACTGGTCTCCCTCTGCCCCCGAGGGTTAGGTGGCTAGGCGGCTCAGACCCCGCCCTGAGGCTACTTGGTCGCTGTTTACCAGCTCCCACGCAATTCCAGCTCTGCAACCCTGAGGGCGGAGCTTGCCGGGGCGGATAACTCACAATGGCTGCCTGTAACCCACAGCCAAACACTATTAGCTCCGTCTGGCTGAGCGGCTCAGACTGGGGCCCTAGACAAAGGCCAACGTTCTCCGTACTCCCGCTCAGGCTCTCCCCAAGGCAGTTCAGCTGAGTGCCAAGTCCAAAGACACCAAAACAGTTCACAGGTAAGGTCTTTCTGGTTTGCAGTCTCGCTGCTACTGAACTTACAGTTGCGGGTGGGTTTAGACGGACTGAACACACGTGACCACTTGCCGGTTTTCCACTGTTTTAGTCCTCCTCTTGGGGTCCAGAAGTCTCTCACTGACTCTCTGTATCCTCTCAGGGGTGATGATAGGCATATCCCACCAGCCAGAGATGCCTGGAGTCCTATCTCCCCAGACTCATGGTGCCCAGATGCAAGGAAGCTGTTACTTGGCTGCAATCTTGCTCCGCCTCTGCTGTTCCTGCATGCCAGTTCCTCCTGGTGTTTGACTCTTTGAAGACCCGTCAAGGGGGTCCTTTCTCTGTCCAGTGAAGGCATCCACACAGGAAGGCCAAATTGCCTCCCTGGCACTGAGTGGTTCACGGAGCCCAGGCCTATCAGGGCCCCCACATGGGTGTCCGAAGGATTGGCGGCAACTACCAGGTGTGTGTTCTCTCCAGGGGTGATCTCACTTCCCAGTCAGGGAACCAAAAACTGTTGCAGGAAGACTATGCCCAAGGGAGAGAAAGAGCACCCACACACCACGTTTATAAGAGGAAGGGCTTTATTCATCAGCGGGAGCTTAGGGCGTAGAAGAATTCCAAATGGCCACGCCTGGTGAAACTTTTTCATATCCTGCCTAATATCTTTCTAAACAGACAAATTTAATTAATTTTAGAGTCAGGAGAAAATCAGTAAGAACATTTATGAATGATAGCAAAAAGATGGCAAAAAGACTGAGTTTTAACTGACACTCTCAGGGAGTCTAATTGAGCCCATAATAACTGCAGATATTCATCCTCAGTAGATACTTGTTTTCCCATTTTGTTCCTTTAATTATTCCTTTCTTTGTTCCTTTACATTTTTTCCCCTTTTTTCTTCTCTCACAACCCATACTTCTGGAATGAAGTGATCACCAAGGATTATCACCTTAGTCTCACTGGTGGGATGTGGCTGCTTCAATGGTGCAGAAGGGGTCTTGGGTACCTAGGTAAAGACATAATTCTTTCTGAATTACTCTTCTTCCAGGATACAGGTCATCTGCCACCAGTGGTTCTGAGATTATGATGATGAAATTCCCAGTTGCAGGCAGGACAGCAGCTGCTTGACCTTCTTTCAGTGGCTACTGAACAACAATTGTCTGGGGTCTAATCAGATTGCTGAGGTGGGGCCCCAGTGGGACTTATCAAAAGTGATCTTACTACATCCTAGGTTTCTGGGGAAATGCGTTTAACAGAGGACCCCCAAATCCTATTTTTGCTAACAGATCACCAGTGAGGACATGTGGCTCAATACCCTGCACTACTACACAAGGGAGGAAAGCACCATGACTGAGAAGAGAGAGGAGGTCAGGTTAGCAGCCAAGAGTTGGGGCTAGAGGCCTGCTTGTCTGGTATCTGGAGCACAGTGGAGTAGGTGAGGCTCAAGAGTGACTGTGGTGGCCACCACAAATCATCCTGGGTAAGAAAAGCTGAGAGGCTCACGTGACATTCTGGGAAGCCCAACAGAGTTCCAGGATCACTGAGGAAGAAGCAGGGCTGAATAAGTAAGTGTGTTTCCCTGGGTTGAAGACACCCTGAGGCCCCTCTCAGCCATTCAATGCAGCCATTCCCTGCATCCCCCCTCCAGTCTTCCATAGGCATCTAGAGATTGATTGCAGAATCTCTGTCAGTCTCAAGTGCCCACCCTTCAGTCTCCTAGGTTTCAATCCCGATATTTCCTGTCAATAGTCAAACTTCCAATCCAGTGTACTAATAGGAAATGGGTGTGGTGAGAAGGGCACCCTGGAGCAGAACTTGGAAAGGACTGGCAAAAGGCAAGGGATAGTCTTCCTGCCCAAGAGAAGAATATGGACATCCACACTCATGAGTTTGCAAGTCATTCAGAAACAAACGGCATCCTCTACGATAACATCTGGCCTATGCATCTTGGCTTGTGCATGTATGTTTGCTTCTGTGTAACTCTGTGTATATGTTTCTGTTGCCCGTGCTTGAACCACAGCTTCGGTGACATCAGCAATGGAGATTTGAGAAGCCTCTGTGGCTGTGGACAATGAAGATTCTGTGTGTTTCTTAAAACCAGGGGAGAGAAGGGAGGAAAGTACATTTGATGCAAGACACACAGACATGTCCTATATCTGGAGTAGCAATAAATGCTGTGCAAGTGTTTCTGTGTCCCTGTGTGCAAGGGAGGGAAGGGTAGCACCCAGTGAATGAATGAAAGAACCTGGGACTTTCGTATTTGCCACTCGGAATCTCTGTGTACTGCAGTGTATGGCCTGGAAAGAGGAGGCCCTGGACCCAGCAGGAGCATAGTGTGCAGAGAGGCTGGCCATCTGCCTAACATAGGAAATGTAGATAGATGAGACAAAGATAAAGTCCAGAGGACTGGTCATCTGCAGACTTTGCATACAGGGATCTTCATGTTGATGGCCTTGTGACAGGCATAACATGTGCATGGCAAAGCCTCGTTGCCTGTGTAGGAATAGAGTATGTAATCTCTCATAGGACTGACAGTACATAAAATAATGTAAACAAATGTAAACCTGAGGATGGCTTGGGACATTGGTCCTTCAGAGCGACCTATATTCAGTCAGCCTCCACGCCACACACACATAGCCCAGAGGGCAAGCTTCCAAGTAGCTGTTGTTCTGTATGTGAAAGTGTCTGGGGGCAGGATTGGAGAATGACAGGAGGAATGCGTAAACGGGTCTCCTGGCTTTCAGCTTCTGGGTATAGCGCCAAGGAAAGCTGCCAGAAAGAGGAAGTTCCTTCAATGAATCATGGGTCTCCATGCCTCCTTTTGTACATGTGGGCTGTGTCAGAACTTGCACATGCAGACAGGCTCCGGGGGGGGAGGGGTGGAGAAGGGAACAGTTGGAGATACATGCCAGCAGTGGGTCCTGTCAGAGATTTTTCCAAGGGTCCCCAGCTGGGATACCATATCATTCTGCTTAGGTGGATAGATATCCAGGCACTCAGCTTCTACTTTACTTCCGCTGGAACAAACATACCGCTAAACAGTGGGATCTGGGATGAGTCTCATGTGGACATTCTGGTCAGGGTAACTCACAGAGGAACTGGCCTCCTGGTGCACAGTCTGTGCCAGAGACAGAGGCTTACCTTGACCACAGAGAGCTATCATCCAGGGAATTCCTGGCTTTTGGGCCAAAGTGGTATCTTTTGATTCTTATATGATTGGATTGTAGACATGTACTAGGGTAAGTGGAAGTTATGTAAAAGAGTGGACCAGTTTCGTGGTAGACAGTATTTCCACACACATGGGGGAGGCAGGGTGATGGAAAGAACAAGAATTTACAAATAGCAAGCAAGATGTGTTGTGTGCAGACTTTACATTTGACTTCATTTCCTGTGGTTATCAATGTAATGCTATTGATAAGATAGGACAAGGAGCTGAGGTGTTTTACCAGTGATGGGGTGGGGAGGAGGTTTTAAATATGTGGGAAGCTTTACTTGCTGTCCACTGTTTAATTCCTGGTGTATCCCCTTTTCTTAACAGCTTGGAGGCTAGTAGGGATAGTAGCCTGGAGGTAGGGATCTCACAAGTAGAGAGGTGTCTAGGGGTGGGGGAAAAACCCATGCTACAGCACACTAATAACAAAACTTAATTGTAAAATGAATGACATTTTGTGAAGGTGAAGTAGTAAGATGGCTTGAGGTGGGGAATTTGAGAGAAGCCTGGGCAACACCAACATCCCCTTCTCACAATAATTAATTTTAAAAAAAGGAGTAGTCAGGGGTTGTGGTGCCTGTCATCCCACCTACTTGGGAGGCTGTGGCAAGAGATTTACTTTAGCCCAGGATTTTGAAGTTACGGTGCACTATGAAGACTCCAGTGCACTTCATTCTGGGTGACAGAAAGACGCTGTTCCCACCACATCCTCACTCTCTCACAAAAAAAAAAGAAAGAAAGAAAGAAAGAAAGAAAGAAAGAAAGAAAGAAAGAAAGAAAGAAAGAAAGAAAGAAAGAAAAGTAAACAGCAGGTGAGAAGTAATCTTTTGCACTATGTATACCACAGGTACCCTTTTGAAAGTGATGAGTATATTTAAATCATGATAGTGGATATCACAAAAAAGTTTCCAATAATAGGAGTATTTGAAACAAGACTTCCTGAGAAGGGAGTAGGAATTTCCTGTCTAGTCAGTAGAAGCTGGGAAAGTGTTCACGTTTAATATTAACTTGATTTTGCTAGGCCTAGCACAAAAAGAGAACACAACCTGAGCTCTCAAGAAATATCCCCTCTTTTCCTTAGTGTTTGGTAGTCTCATGTTTACATAGGCCCAAGAAATCCAAAGAGGACATGCTTCATTACATGACAAATTTGGAGGTCAGGCTGAGGAGAAAGTTTGATGGGTTTAGGGATAAAGGGAAGGGAGATAATTCATGCAAGAAAGAAACAGTGGGTCACTTGAAAAGAAACTTAACCTCTCTTTACTTTTTTTCTGATAGGTGGAGGAACTCAGGAATCCCAGTGGATGCTGTAAAATCATATTATTCTTTCAGAATAACCCCTACTTCTTGAATAAAGTAATTAGCAAGGAATATTTCATTGAAATCACTGGTAGAAGATAGGTCTCAGGATGGATAGTGAGCACGGTGGGCTAATCCTTGTCATCATCATATAACTCCTTTCCACATACCCCTCTTCTTGCAGAAAACAGGGCATCTCATTCTACTCCAATTCAGTGGTGTCAGGATTATGAACTTAAGGCCTACAGCCGCAGGCACCACAACAGCAGCCTTAACTTCTTCAATTGGTTTTCTCACCATAACTTCACAGAATCTTACAGGATTGCAGAGGTTGGATATTTGTGGGAAATACAATAAATGTTCTAATAGTGTTTCCCAGCTGCTTTGGACATTCTGCTGAACCTTTTCTTGACCTATCTTAATTTCTCTAATAGATAATCATTAAGGACCTATGGCTCAATCCCCTGTACTACTACAGAAGAATAAAAGCACCTGGAGAGGAAACAGAGACTACAGGTGAGACACTTGGGAGGTGGGGTCCACGTGCATATTGTCAGGGCCCTGGAAATTATTTTAATAAACATAAAAATTGTTACTCATGGAAGAAATGAAGTAATGGAACTGAAGTCATTAGGTGTGGGCACATTGAAGGCTGTTGTTTATAACAGGTATTAGATGGAATGTTAAGCCACAGAAGCATAGTGAATGTCCATAAGCACTCAGTCAGGAACAAAGCTAAATAATTAATTTTGCTTCTCAGAACTTTATTTACTCCATCATCAGTTGTCCTACTTCTTCCTTAAGAATTGACTCCCGATATATAAAAGCAAGGCAGAGCAAGATGGCGGCTGAGTAACAGCATCCTTGCATCTGGGCACCATGAGTCTGGGGAGATAGGACTCCAGGCATCTCTGGCTGGTGTGACCTACCTATCATCACCCCTGCGAGGATACAGGGAGTCAGCAAGAGACTTCTGGATCCCAAGAGGAGGACTAAAACAGTGGAAAACCAGCAAGTGGTTGCGTGTGTTCAATCCGTCTAAACCCGCCCGCAACTGTAAGTTCAGTAGCAGCGAGACTGCAAACCAGAAAGGCCTTATCTGTGAACTGTTTTGGTGTCTTTGGATTGGCACTGAGTTGAACTGCCTTGGGGAGAGCCTGAGTGGGAGTGCGTAGAACTTTGGCCATTGTCAAGGGCCACAGTCTGAGTTGCTGAGCCAGACGGAGCTAATAGTGTTTGGTTGTGGGTCACAGGGAGCCATTGTGAGTGATCTGCCCCAGCAAGCTCCACCCTCAGGGTCGCAAAGGTAGAATTGGGTGGGAGCTGGTAACCCAGGGAGCAAGTAGTCTAAGGGTGGGGTCTGAGACGCCTTGCAGCCCTAAACATCAGGGGCAGAGTGAGACCAGTTTTGGCACACTGGGTAAGTGGATAGCCACTTCAGCAGTGATTCCAGCAACAAGAAATTTCCTGCGAAAGCTTCTTCTCAGCAAATGAACAAGTTCAAAGTGCCTTTTAAGAGGGCTGAAGAGAGATTTAGGGTGTCTACCTGCTGGGGTTTGAGAAATCAGCAACCTTCAGTCGTATCAGAACTGTGATTAAAATCTCATACCCAAGAAGACCACGTGTTGCCCAGACAATATTCAATAAC
Source organism: Nycticebus coucang (assembly GCF_027406575.1). Lineage (NCBI taxonomy): Eukaryota > Metazoa > Chordata > Mammalia > Primates > Lorisidae > Nycticebus > Nycticebus coucang. The sequence goes on from NC_069805.1 coordinate 4,733,286, forward strand.
ATATACATACTGCTTTGTTTTTGGTTGTGTTTTTTTTTTTTTTTTTTTTTTTTGGTTTGGTTGTTTTTTTCATTTATTTTGATGTTGTTGATGTTGTTTTGTTTTTTAAGTTCAACCTTTTCCATACAGATCCTTTTTCTTTTTCAATTTTTCTAGTTTAATTATAATTTCCCATTGCTGCCTTTTTCAATTAGAACTTCATTTTTGCTAGTGTTTCTACTGCTATGATTTGGTTTTACACCCAATTTTATCCTGTAAAGTTTTCTGTTTGCTTGTTTGGTTTGATTTATAGCATGTTTGTCTTTCCTCTCTACTTGGTGGAGGTGGGGTACTGTGTCTGATCAGGTTAGCAAAGAGCTGCTGACTTCAAGGGAACCACCTAACTGGGCACCCCCAGAAGGTTGTTTTTTTTTAAGGTTGTGTCAAAGTACCCTACGGTACACCTATATTGCTCTGTCTCCTTCTTTCTTTGCCTCTCTTCTTTTTGTCAATATTCCTTTTACCCACCCCCTCTCCTTTCTCTATTTTTCTTTCTTTTTCTTATCACTTGGTCCTCCTTTCTTTCATCTCATTTTTGCTCTTCAACCTTCTCACCCTTCTGGTCCTGTAACCCTTAGTCCACAAGCACGAGAACTTGAACAGCAAGAGGAAGTGAAAGGAAAATTAGGGCAAGGGAACAGATAAAGGAAATCACTCATGAGGAAGAATCAGCAGAAAATTCCAGGCAACATGAAGAACCAGTCTAGAACAACCCCGCCAAGGGACCACGAGGTAGCAAATTCAGATGATTCCACCTATAAAGGAATTTTAGGAATGACAGAAAGGGAATTTAGAATACACATGTTGAAAACAATGAAAGAAATGATGGAAACTATGAAGGAAACTGCTAATAAAGTGGAAAATAATGAAAAGGAAATCCAAAAACAGAATCAAATAAGGGATGAACGATATGAAGAATATAAAAAGGATATAGCAGAGCTGAAGGAACTGAAATAGTCAATTAGGGAACTTAAAGATGCAATGGAATGTATCAGCAACAGGTCAGACCATGCAGAAGAAGAATTTTAAAGGGAGAAGATAAAGTTCTTGAGATAACTCAGATAGTAAAAGAGATAGAAAAGAAGAGAGAGAAAGCAGATCATTCACTTTTGGAATTATGGGACTTTATGAAGCATTCAAACATACGAGTTATAGGAATTCCAAAAGGAGAAGAACAATGCCCCAGAGGAATGGAAGCCATACTAGAGGATATTAAAAAAGAAAATTTCCCAAATATCACCAAAGACTCTGACACACTGCTTTCAGAGGGATATTGGACCCCAGGTCACCTCAACTCTAACCGAGCTTCTCCAAGACACATTGTGATGAACCTGTCCAAAGTCCAGACAAAAGAAAAGATTCTGCAGGCTGCCAAGAGTAAGCACCAGTTGACCTACAGGGTTAAATCCATCAGAGTGACCACAGACTTCTCTAATGAAACTTTCCAAGCAAGAAGACAATGGTCATCTACCTTTAATCTACTTAAAAAGAACAATTTCCAGCCTAGAATTCAGTACCCTGCTAAGCTAAGCTTAAAAATTGACGGAGAAATCAAATCATTTACGGATATACAAACATTGAGGAAATTCACCACAACAAGACCAGCTCTACAGGAAATACTTCAACCTGTTCTGCATAGTGACCACCACAATGGATCAGCAGCAAAGTAAGAACTCAGAAATTAAAGGACAGAACCTAACCTCCAGACTGATGCAAAAGATAAAACTAAGCAATGGACTCTCACAAAATAAGATGAATAGAATACTACCACACTTATCAATTATCTCAATAAATATTAATTACTTGAATTCTCCACTGAAAGACATAGATTGGCTGACTGGATTAAAAAACACAAGCCATTCATCTGCTGTCTGCAAGAAACACACCTGGCTTCAAAAGACAAATGAAAGCTCCGAGTCAAGGGTTGGAAGACAATTTTTCAGGCAAATGCAATTCAGAAGAAAAGAGGAGTTGCAATCTTATTTTCAGATACATGTGGATTTAAAGCAACTGAAGTCAAAATAGACAAAGATGGTCACTTTATATTGGTCAAAGGAAAAATACAACAAGAAGTCGTTTCAATTCTAAATATTTATGCACCCAATTTAAATGCTCCCAGATTCTTGAAACAGACCTTAATCAGTCTGAACGATATGATATCTGATAATACCACAATAACAGGGGACTTTAACACTCCTCTTACAGAGTTGGAAGATCCTCTGAACAGAAATTAAAAAAAGATATAAGAGATTTAAATGAGACCCTACAACAACTGTGCTTCATAGACACATATAGAACACTCCACCCCAAAGATAAAGAATATACATTCTTCTCATCACCCCATTGAACATTCTCCAAAATTGATCATATGGGGAAAGAAAACAAATATCAACAGAATCAAAAGAATTGAAATTTTACCTTGTATCTTCTCAGACCATAAGGCTCTAAAGGTGGAACTCAACTCTAACAAAAATGCTCGACCCCACCCAAAGGCATGGAAATTAAACAATCTTCTGTTGAATAACAGATGGGTGCAGGAAGAAATAAAACAGGAAATCATTAACTTCCTTGAGTATAACAACAATGAAGACAGAAGCTACCCAAACCTGTGGGATACTGCAAAAGCAGTTTTGAGAGGAAAATTCATCATTTTAGATGCCTACATTTGAAAAACAGAAAGAGAGCGCATCAACAATCTCACAAGAGATCTTATGGAATTGGAAAAAGAAGAACAATCTAAGCCTAAACTCAGTAGAAGAAAAGAAATATCCAAAATCAAATCAGAGATCAATGAAATTGGAAACAAAAGAATCATTCAGAAAATTAATGAAACAAGGAGTTGGTTTTTTGAAAAAATAAATAAAATAGATAAACCATTGGCCAGACTAACGAGGAATAGAAAAGTAAAATCTCTAGTAACCTCAATCAGAAATGATAAAGGGGAAATAACAACTGATCCCACAGAGATACAAGAGATCATCTCTAAATACTACCAGAAACTCTACACCCGGAAATTTGACAATGTGAAGGAAATGGATCAATTTTTGGAATCACACCCTCTTTCTAGACTCAGCCAGGAAGAAATAGAGCTCCTGAACAGACCAATTTCAAGCACTGAGATCAAAGAAACAATGAAAAATCTTCCGACCAAAAAATACCCTGGTCCAGATGGCTTCACTCCAGAATTCTATGAAACCTTCAAGGAAGAGCTTATTCCTGTACTGCAGAAATTATTCCAAAAATAGAGGAAGAAGGAATCTTCCCCAACACATTTTATGAAGCAAACATCACCCTGATACCAAAACCAGGAAAAGACCCAAACAAAAAGGAGAATTTCAGACCAGTCTCACTCATGGATATACATACAAAAATTCTCAACAAAATCCTAGCCAATAGATTACAGCTTATCCTCAAAAAATCATTCATCATGATCAAGTAGGCTTCATCCCAGTCTTGCAAGGCTGGTTGAACATAAAAGTCCATAAACATTATCCACCATATTAACAGAGGCAACAATAAAGATCACATGATCCTCTCAATAGATGCAGAAAAAGCATTTGATAAAATCCAGCATCCTTTCTAATTAGAACACTGAAGAGTATAGGCATAGGTGGCACATTTCTAAAACTGATTGAAGCTATCTATGACAAACCCACAGCCAATATTTTACTGAATGGAGTAAAACTGAAAGCTTTTCCTCTTAGAACTGGAACGAGACAAGGTTGTCCTCTGTCACCTTTACTATTCAACATAGTGCTGGAAGTTCTAGCCAATACAATTAGGCAAGACAAGGAAATAAAGGGAATCCAAATGGGAGCAGAGGAGGTCAAACTCTCCCTCTTTGCTGACGACATGATCTTATACTTAGAGAACCCCAAAGACTCAACCACAAGACTCCTAGAGTCATCAAAAAATACATTAATGTTTTAGGATATAAAATCAATGTCCACAAGTCAGTAGCCTTTGTATACACCAATAACAGTCAAGATGAGAAGCTAATTAAGGACACAACTCCCTTCACCATAGTTTCAAAGAAAATTAAATACCTAGGAATATACCTAACGAAGGAGGTGAAGGACCTCTATAAAAAAAAAAAAAAGTATGAAATCGTCAGAAAGGAAATAGCAGAGGATATTAACATATGGAAGAACATTCCATGCTCATGGACAGGAAGAATCAACATTGTTAAAATGTCTATACTTCCCAAAGCAATCTACCTATTTAATGCCATTCCTATCAAAATACCATCATCGTACTTTCAAGATTTGGAAAAAATGATTCTGCATTTTGTATGGAACCGGATAAAACCCCGTATAGCTAAGGCAGTTCTCTGCAACAAAAATAAAGCTGGGGGCATCAGCATACCAGATTTTAGTCTGTACTACAAAGCCATAGTGCTCAAGACAGCATGCTACTGGCACAAAAACAGAAACATAGACACTTGGAAACAAATTGAAAACCAAGAAATGAAACTAACATCTTACAACCACCTAATCTTCGATAAATCAAACAAGAACTTACCTTGGGGGAAAAACTCCCTATTCAATAAATGGTGTTGGGAGGACTGGATGTCTACATGTAAAAGACTGAAACTGGACCCACACCTTTCCCCACTCACAAAAACTGATTCTAGATGGATAAAGGACTTAAATTTAAGGCATGAAACAATAAAAATCCTCCAAGAAAGCATAGGAAAAACACTGGAAGATATTGGCCTGGGGAAAGAATTCACGAAGAAGACTGCCATGGCAATTGCAACAACAAAAATAAACAAATGGGACTTCATTAAACTGAAAAGCTTCTGTATAGCTAAGGAGAAAATAACCAAAGCAAATAGACAACCTACACAATGGGAAAAGATATTTGCATATTTTCAATCAGACAAGAGCTTGATAACTAGGATCTATAGAGAACTCAATCCACATGAAAAAAGGCAACAATCCCATGTATCAATGGGCAAGAGACATGAATAGAACTTTCTCTAAAGATGACAGACGAATGGCTAACAAACACATGAAAAAATGTTCATCATCTCTATATATTAGAGAAATGCAAATCAAAACAACCCTGAGATATCATCTAACCCCAGTGAGAATGGTCCACATCACAAAATCTCAAAACTGCAGATGCTGGCATGGATGTGGAGAGAAGGGAACACTTTTACACTGCTGGTGGGACTGCAAATTAGTACAACCTTTCTGGAAGGAAGTATGGAGAAACCTCAAAGCACTCAAGCTAGACCTCCCATTTGATCCTGCAATCCCATTACTGGGCATCTACCCAGAAGGAAAGAAATCCTTTTATCATAAGGACACTTGTACTAGACTGTTTATTGCAGCTCAATTTACAATCGCCAAAATGTGGAAACAGCCTAAATGCCCACCAACCCAGGAAAGGATTAACAAGCTGTGGTATATGTAAACCATGGAATACTATTCAGCCATTAAAAAAAACGGAGACTTGGGTGGCACCTGTTGCTCAGTGAGTAGGGCGCCCACCCCATATTCCGAGGGTGGTGGGTTCAAACCCAGTCCCGGTTAAACTGCAACAAAAAAATAGCTGGGCGCTGTGGTGGGCGCCTGTAGTCCCAGCTACTCGGGAGGCTGAGGCAGGAGAATCGCCTAAGCCCAAGAGTTGGAAGTTGCTGTGAGATGTGTGATGCCACGGCACGCTACTGAGGGCAATAAAGTGAAACTCTGTCTCTACAAAAAAAAAAAAACAACAAAAAAAGGAGACTTTACATCCTTTGTATTAACCTGTATGGAAGTGGAAGACATTATTCTTAGCAAAGCATCACAAGAATGGAGAAGCATGAATCCTATGTACTCAATTTTGATATGAGGACAATTAATGACAATTAAGGTTATGGGGGGGAAGCAGAAAGAGGGATGGAGGGAGGGGGGTGGGGCCTTGGTGTGTGTCACACTTTATGGGGGCAAGACATGATTGCAAGAGGGACTTTACCTAACAATTGCAATCAGTGTAACCTGGCTTATTGTACCCTCAATGAATCCCCAACAATAAAAAAAAAAAGCTATGGAGACAATGAGTAGCCTTGTCTGGTTTCTGATCTAAGTGGAAATGATTCCAATTTAACTCTGTTCAATATGATATTGGCTGTCGGTTTGCTATAGATGGCCTCTATCAGTTTAAGAAATGTCCCTTCTATACCAATTTTCTTAAGTGTTCTGATCATGAAGGAATGTTGGATGTTATCAAAGGCTTTTTCTGCATCAATTGAGAGAATCATATGGTCTTGTTTTTTACTTTGTTTATGTGCTGAATTACATTTATAGATTTACATATATTGAACCAGCCTTGAGACCCTGGGATAAAGCCAACATGATCATGATGTATAATTTGTTGGGTGTGTTGCTGGATTCTGTTTGTTAGGATGTTGTTGAATTATTTGCGTCTATATTCATTAGTGATATCAGCCTGTAGTTTTCTTTTCTTGTTGGGTCTTTTACTGGTTTGGGGATCAGGGTGATGTTTGCTTCATAGAACGTGTTGGGTAGTCTTCCTTCTTTTTCTTCCTTTTGGAACAGGTTGAATGGTATAGGTACTAATTCCTCTTTAAAGGTTTGGTAGAATTCTGATGTGAAACCATCTGGTCCTGGGCTTTTCTTTTTGGGGACGTTTTGTATGGTAGATTCTATTTCCGAACTTGAATGCACCTGTTCAACATTTCCACTTGATTCTGGTTAAGTCTTGGAAGGTGATGAGCTTCCAAGTATCAGTCCATTTCCTTTAGATTTTCATATTCCTGAGAGTAAAGTTTCTTGTAATATTCATTAAGGATTTTTTTGATTTCTAAGGAGTCTGTTGTTATTTCATCTTGTCATTTCTGATTGATGAGATTAGAGATTTTACTCTTTTTTTCCTGATTATGTTGGCCAACAGTATATCTATTTTGATGAGCTTTTCAACAAACCAGCTTTTTGATTTATTGATCTGTTGTATTATTCTTTTGCTTTCAATTTCATTTAGTTCTGCTCTGATTTTGGTTATTTCTTTTCTTCTACTGGGTTTGAGGTTGGAGTGTTCTTCCTTTTCCAGTTGCTTGAGATTTCCCATTAAGTTGCTAGCTTCCTGTCTTTCTGTTCTCCTAAGGAAGGTTTGCAGTGCTATAAATTTCCCTCTTAGAACTGCCTTTGCAGTGTCCCAGAGGTTCTGATAGTTTGTGTGTTCATTGTCGTTTTTTTCCAAAAATTTGGAATTTCCTTCTTGATCTCATCTCTGACCCAGCTATAATTCAGCACGAGGTTATTTAATTTCCATGTTTTTGTATGTGTATGCAGATTCCTGTTGTTACTCAGCTCAAATTTTATTCCATGATGCTCCGAGAAGATGCATGGAATAACTTCTATCCTTTAAATTTACTGAGGTTAAACTTGTGACCTAAGACATGATCAATTTTGGAGTAAGTTCCACGGGCTGATGAGAAGTACGTTTATTCACTTTTGTTAGGATGAAATGTTCTGTAGATGTCTGCTAAATCTAAATGCTAGATGGTTAGATTTAAATCTAAAATTTCTTTAGTCAGGTTTTTGTTGGAGGATCGATCCATCACTGCCAAAGGACTGTTAAAATCTTCAACTCTTATAGAGCTGGAGGGAATAAGGTTGCTCATGTCTGTTAAAGTTTCTCTTATAAATTGAGGTGCATAGATATTCATAATTGAAATCTCATCATATTGAGTATTACCCTTAACAAATATGAAGTGACCATTCTTGTCCTTCCTTTCTTTTGTTAGTTTAAAGCCTATTGTGTCTGCAAATAAAATTGCAACACCTGCTTTTTTCTGGTTATGATTTCCCTGAAATGTGGATGACCATCCTTTCACCCTGAGTCTGTATTTGTTTTTTAAGTTAAGATGTGACTCTTGTAAGCAACAGATATCTGGTCTGAGTTTTTGTATCCAATTAGCTAACCTATGTCTCTTTAGAGGACAGTTTAAGCCATTCACATTGATGGAGACTATTGATAAGTTTGGTGAAATTTGGGGTATCGAGTTTTTCAAAAGTCCAGTGGACATTTTTAATCTTTTCGCCATTGTAGAAGGTGTAGTTTGATCAGGAGTTTCTGAGTGAGAGTTAATGTTTGTATTAAAGGATTGGGTTGGTCATTATGGAGGATAGGTCTGAGAATATCCTGAAGAGATGGTTTGGTTGTGGAAAATTTCTTCAACATATGAATGTCGTTGAAGTATTTAATTTCTCTATCATAGATGAAACTTAGTTTAGCTGGGTACAAGATCTGGGGTTGAAAGTTATTTTGCTTTAGGAGATTAAAAGTCGATGACCACCCTCTTCTGTCTTGAAAAGTTTCAGCAGAGAGATCTGCAGTCATTCTAATGTTCTTACCTTTGTAGGTAATGGCTTTCTTTCACCTGACAACCCTGAGAATTTTCTCCTTCATGTTGACTTTAGTGAAGCTAATTATGATATGTCTGGGGGATGACTTATTGGGGTTGAATCGTTCTGGAGTTCTGAAACTGTCTGCTATCTGAATTTCAGAATCTCTAGGCATGTCTGGAAAATTCTCTTTCATAATTTCATGCAGAAGGGCCTCTGTGGCCATGGATGCCACTTTAACGTTTTGTGGAACTCCTATTATTCGTATATTAGCCTTCTTCGAATTATCCCAGAGCTCTCTAAGAGAATGATCCATTTTTGCTCTCCATTTCTCTTCCTCTTTGAGAGTTTGGGAGCATTCAAAGGCTTTATCTTCAACGTCAGAAATCCTTTTTCTGCTTGCTCCATTCTGTTGCTAAGGGATTCTACTGTATTTTTCATATCTTTAAGGGCTGCAAATTCTTGTTTCAGTGTGTCTACATCTTTGGTTGTTTTGACTTTAAATTCATTAAATTCTTGAGACAACGTTTGAATTTCTCCTCTGATTCCTAATTCCATTTTATCAATCTTGTCTACAATCTAAATTCTGAATTCGATTTCTGACAGGTCTGCCAGTTGTTTATGAATGAGATCTTCAATTACATCTGCCATATCTTTCCTTGGAGGGGTGGATTGATCTATTCTAGTTATTCATGTTACCAGAGTTTTTCCACTGATTCTGCCCCATGGTTGTTTTACTCCCTTTGATATTTCCCCTGGGGTTTAGTTGGGGGCCCGTTCAGTGTTGTGCCCTGAGAGACTAGGGCCCTGTCTGGTGTGGTGGGGCTAAGTGGTTCTGACTTATTTTCAGCTGGCTTCTGTTTGACCCCAGTGATGCACTTGCTCTGTGTTGAAGTCTCAGTTCTCTGAGTTGGCCCTGCCCTGTAAGTTTCCCGGGTCTGTGAGTCACCTAGGCAAATCCTATACTTAGCGGTGGCCTCCTCTGGTTGCCCAGGGAGGCAGGGGATGCGGATTCAGCCACCTCAGGGAACTGCTACTCTTATGTGGTTGTCCTGCACCCTCACTCCTGTGTCCCAGAGTCAGGACCGACCAGCCGCAGTTCAGGCACTGTCCAATCCCTGACAAATCCCCCAAGAATCTGAACTCCCGGGGGACAGGCCTCCATATCCCAGAGTGAGGGTGAGGTGGGGCACCAGGAGCCCAGAGCCTCTGGCAGTGAGCACACTCAGTTCCTCCCAATCTTTAGCTCCGCCGCACCACCACAGCCCACGCCTCCAGGTTTCAGAGTGAGCGCAGTGTAGGGGGAGTGTTGGGAGCCCAGGGAAGCTGGCAGTGAACACACTGAGTTCCACTTAGTTCTTTGCCTGGCTGGCCAGCAGGCGCTCAGCTCCAGATCACAGAGTGAGGGCGGGGGGAGTGCCGGGAGCCAAGAGCCGCCGGGAATCCAGAGTCGCATGGAGCCCAGAGCCGCTGGCAGCAAGCACACTCAGCCCCTCCCAGTCTCTCATCCAGCCACACCCCGCAGCTCAAGCCTTCAGGCTTCAGGGTGAGGGCAGGGTTGGGGGAGTGGTGGGAGACCAGAGCCACCAGCAGTGAACACACTCAGTTCCACCCAGTTCCTTGCCTGGCCACATGGCAGGCTCTCAGGTCTCCAGACCACAGAGCAAGGGCAAGGGGAGTGCTGGGAGCCCAGAGCCATTGGCAGTGAGCACGCTCAGCTCCTCCCAGTCTCTCGCCCGGTCACACTGCTGCAGCTCAAGCCTTAGGCTTCAGAGTGAGGGCGTGGTGGGGGGAGCAGCTCGAGCCCAGAGCCGCCAGCAGCGAACAGACTCTGTTCGACCCGGCTGCAACACCGCAGCTCAAGCCTTCAGGCTTCAGAGTGAGGGTGGGTTGGTGGGGAGAAGCTAGAGCCCAGAGCCACGGGCAGCGAACAGACTCAGTTCAGCCCAGTTCCTTGCCCAGCCACACAGCAGTCACTCAGGTCTCCAGACCACAGAGCGATGGCGGAGGGAGCACTGGGAGCCCAGAACCATGGGTAGCGAGTTCACACAGTTCCACTCAGTTTTATGTCTGGTTGAATTGTTGCCCAAGGAGGGCTGCTGCACCACGCCTCAGGGAAGTGCTGCCCTGGTGAGGGTAGCCCTCCGCTGACTATCCTCACCTCTCTCCCATGCCCCAGAATCAGCACTGACCAGCTGCAGCTTGGGGACTGTCCTCTCCCCTCTAGAAGTCACCCAAAAATCTGAACTCCTGGGGCACAGGCTTTCAGACCTCAGAGAGAGTTGAGGGAAGTGATGGGAGCTCAGAGTTCCTGGCAAAGGATATTTACAGTTTTATACAGTTTTATGTCTGGCAGGAGAACGCCTAGGCACCCTAGTAAGGGAGGTAGGTCCAGATTTTAGTAGGTCTCTGCCGTGAAGTGTAGTGGGAGGGCCTTTGATTTCTGCCTCTTTGATTGTGGGGTTCTTAAGCCGATCAGATGGGGGAGAGGGGACTCCTGTCCACTTGGTGGTGGCTTTTGTACCTTTTGTTTGTGTCCTTGGGGTCGCAGCTCTCCTAAGCGGGGTTCATGTGTGTTTTTCAACTTTCTCACTTGGTGCTGCTCGAATCCATCAGGTTACTTGCTAAATTTTCATCCCTTAACTCTCCTTCAGGACAGGAGCCTCTATGGAAAGCTGGCTTCAGTTCACCATCTTGTCTCTGCCTTCCAAGGTTCTGGATCTTTTGCTCTGAGGTAGGTCCAGATATGAACTGCTGGGGTAAGGAGGTGGGAGGGGATAGTGAGGGTATCCCAGCAGGCTTAGGCCTCTGCAGGGCTAGGTTGACCTAGTCTGTTTGGGGGGCGGGGGTACCACAGTTGTGCTGGTGGACATTAGTTAGCCAATATTCCAGGAATAGATGGTCACTTATGCCTGGCTATCCCCAAGGAGGTTAACCTGGGAGTATCCACAGCTAGGCCACACCTGAACAGACAACCCACCATTGTCGTTATCCATTTTCTTAGTTATTGTGGTGAGACATTTACATTCCACATTTACTAAGTTTCACATATACCTTTGTAAGATGCACCGCAGGTATAATCCCAACAATCCCCTTTCCTCTATACCACTCCCCCCTCCCTCCCCTCCCTTTCCCCATCCCCGTATTCTTAGGTTCTAACTGGGTTATAGCTTTCATGTGAATGCCATAAATTTGTTTCATGGTAGGGCTGAGTACATTGGATACTTTTTCTTCCATTCCTGAGATACTTTACTTAGAAGAATATGTTCCAGCTCCATCCATGTAAACATGAAAGAGGTAAAGTCTCCATCTTTCTTTAAGGCTGCATAATATTCCATGGTGTACATATATCACAATTTATTAATCCATTCGTAGATCGATGGGCACTTGGGCTTAATTTGAAATTATGAATAGGCCTGCAATAAACATTCTGGTACAAATATCTTTGTTATTATGTGATTTTTGGTCTTCTGGGTACATGCCCAGTAGAGGAATTGTAGGATTGAATGGCAGCTTATTTTTAGATCTCTAAGTGTTCTCCATATCTCTTTCCAAAAGGAATGTATTAATTTGTATTCCCACCAGCAGTGCAAAAGTGTTCCCTTTTCTCCACATCCACGCCAACATCTCTGGTCTTGACATTTTTGTGATATAGGCTAGTCTCACTGGAGTTAGATGATATCTCAAAATAGTTTTGATTTGCATTTCTCTGATGATTAAAGATGATGAGCATTTTTTCATATGTCTGAAGGTCGCACGCCTGTCTTCTTCAGAGAAGTTTCTCTTCAAGTCCCTTGCCCAGCCTGAGATGGGATCCCTTGTTCTTTTCTTGCTAATGTGTTTGAGTTCTCTGTGGATTCTGGTTATTAAACCTTTGTCAGAGACATAACCTGCAAATATCTTCTCCCATTCTGAGGGTTGTTTGCTTGCTTTATTTACTTGTGTTCTTGGCTGTGCAGAAGCTTTTTAGTTTGATCAAGTCCCAGTAGTGTATTTTTGAAGCTGCTTCAATTACCAGGGAGGTCTGCTTCATAAATAACCTGCCCAGACCGATTTCTTCAAGGGTTTTCCCTGCACTCTCCTCTAGTATTTTTATAGTTTCATGTCTTAAGTTTAAATCTTTAATACAGTGCATATTTTTTTTTAAGTGTGAGCATTAGTGTGATGTACAGTATTCTCATGCTGAGCTATTGAAACTGATTTTATTAATGGATTAACTGCCTGATTTTTCATAGAAATAGATCTAGGTAAATTTGAATGAGCTCGAACATGAGTAGTATAAATTGGAAAATTTGTATTTCTAATTAATTGCCGAAGAGATAAGAATAATAAAGTGAACTCTTCAGTATTATTAGGTAGAGTTACTGTTTTAATATTTTGTGCTGTATATGTCAAATAAAAAAAAATCACTGCTAGTATTTAAACTTTGATTAGGATAATCTATTAATAGTAAAACAATAGCAAACAATTTTACTTTTTTTGTACATAGTTACAAGGAGACAGTTCCTGAGAATAAGAATCTATGCAACCAGATATCTTTTATTTATTAGTATTAGTATAAAATATTTGTGTATTAGAAATTGGTTCTAACTTTACTACTTTAGGTAAAGTCTAATTAGTATTTGTAAGAAATTGAATTCTTTTATCTTGAGGAAAATGATTATCTATAATTTTAATATGATCTGATAATGCAATTTGTTATTCTATATTTAACATAAATAAATTCGAAATTTAACCATTAAATTAAGTTAAAGGGACAATAATTAGTAGGATTCCTTCCTACTAATTGTCTTAAATGTTGTTTTATGTGGAAACAAATAATATATGCCATTTACTGGATATTTTCTTAATTACACCTTGTTTTAGTAAAAATGGCTGTGTCTTTAAGAACCATTAATAAATTAGCTTGAAAAATGCCAAATTCTACTTTTCTATATATTTTAATATAATGATCTAATGTAACATTATTTTGAATTTGAACACTGGCCAAGGCCTCTTTTATTAGAAACTGTTCTTACTCTGATATCTGGAAAAATAAGAGGAAACTGTTACAAAACTGAAATAGTTGGAGGAAGCAGTGGAGTAAAAGACAAAACAAATGAAAAACAATTATCAATAACTTTACAATAACAAGTTAGAAGTTTTTTAAGTTTTAATATTTTATCTTCTGATACATTAGTAAGAGTTTATCAGAGTCACTATCCTGTTTTACTTTGTTTCTGAGTGACTTCTCAGAGAAATTTTATTTACAGGTCTCTTTATATTTGGTTTCCCTGTCAGTGGTGGAACAACATCATGTTCTGTATCAAAACCAGATTGTAAAGTTGTTTAAAGTAACAATTATCAAGTGATAAGCACTCCACATATTTCTGCTTAGAAATTCTTGTCTCTGGTGCATTTGTCTGAGCACTTTTCTTATGTTCTTTTACACTTTTAAATTTAGTTGATTCTTTTTGTCAGCTTTAAACCAGTAGCAGTGCTTTGCCATTACTTGAAACAACTCAGGTGGAGGAAGAAAAAGCATCTCAACTGGATCTTTAACTATAGCAGTAACTGTAAGCTTACTAATGTCAGGTGGAGATTCATCATAAACATGAGGGGAATCATCACACACTCCTTTTTTTTGCATCATTGAAAAAGTTTGCAAGGCCATAATAATTAAATTATACCACTTTAAATACTTTTATCAATAATATTTGCTTGTGGGTGAAACTTTTTCATATCCTGCCTAATATCTTTCTAAACTGACAAATTTAATTGATGTTAGAGCCAGGAGAAAATCAATAAGAACATTTGTGAATGATAGCAAAAAGATGGCAAAAAGACTGAGTTTTAACTGACACTTTCAGAAAGTCCAAAAGAGACTGTAATAACTGCATATATTCATCTTCAGTAGATACTGAGTTTCCCATTTAGTTCCTTTAATTATTCCTTTCTTTGTTCCTTTACATTTTTTCCCCTTTTCCCCCCTTAACCCTAATGCCAAACGTCCTGAGTACTTTCAGCCCAGTCGTATTCACCAGGTTCTACCCATCCCAGTTTTTTTTACCTTAAGGTCGATGACCAGAAATCCAGTGAACAATCGATCAGGTTCAGTCCAGCCATACCCTGCTCACTGCACCAGATTATGCTGTCCACCAGCCCAATCAATGACACAGAGATATCACTGCAGACGGAATGATTAATTAAGAGAAGACTGAGGCTCGCTCAGGCCTACAGCAATTGTACACCTTTATTCCCTGTATTATATATCCAAACTCATCAGATAAGAATAAGTAAGAATAAAGAACAAAAGCATTAATTGAGACTGCCATTAAAAGTTCTCCTCAGCATAAATGTTGCAAAGCACATACATGTCATTTCTAAGTCTGAACATTTAATTTAAAGATAAACTACAAGGACACCAGGCTGTCTGTTTCTGTTTGCCCACCTCCCTAACTGGTTAAATGAAACTTTTGTGTAATTTGAAATTAGGGAATGAAGAGTAACACTTTAGCTCCAGACAGGTGCTAAATCTCCAGCTATGACTTGGCGGGGACCTCTGGGAATCATATCTGCAGGCCTTTTCAGCTAGCAGGGCAGAATTAACCCCTGTGTCTCTGCTGCTTTAGCAAAGAGGGAGGAATTAACTTTTGAGTATCGCTTATAGCCGAGAATGGAATTTTCCCGTCTTAGGTTCTCGTACAAGGAGGACAAGGAGGACATATGAAACACAGCCACCATTCTGGGATGCAGAAAACTGTAGACCTTCAGGTTCACAACCCCAACCCCTCCTAAGAAAAGGAAAGCCCTGAGCATGTCTTACAAATGGCAGGGTCTGAAGAAGACATAGAAGACTTGGAGGGCGGAAGCCTTGGAAGCAACCCAGCCCCACACTCCTACACTATCAACGCTTTCCATACCTGCTACATGGCATGGTGTCTAGCTCTTCCTTCATTGGCTAGGAAAAGTTCCTTAACCTGAGGCAGATAATGAACCACCCACAGATACCGACTATAATCACAGAGCAAGACAAAGACATGCTTGGCTACATAATCCATTTGGAGGTGGGTAGAGGAGGCTGAATCTGGCCGGCAGAGATGGTGGTAGGATGTAAGTGGCAGTGTTGGCAAGGAAAAGGTAGTTAAGCCACCAAAAAAACTGCCCACCTGAGCACAACCAGCATATGTTTCTGTCCCTGTCCATGCCACCTCCTATTTTCCCCTCCCAGGTGGAAGAGGTCAACATTCCCAAGTGCCATTGCAGGATCAAGTTTTTCTTTTCTCACAACCCATACTTCTGGAATGAAGTGATCACCAAGGATTATAACCTTAGTCTCACTGTGGGATGTGGCTGCTTCAATGGTGGGGAAAGGGTCTTGCGGTACCTAGATGAAGATACATTCCTTTCTGAATTGCTCTTCTTCCAGGATACAGGTCATCTGCCACCAGTGGTTCTGAGATTATGCTGATGAAATCCCCAGCTGCAGGCAGGACAGCAGGTGCTTGTCCTTCTTTAAGTGGCTACTGAACAACAATTGTCTGGGGTCTAATCAGATTGCTGAGGTGGGGCCACAGTGGGACTTATCAAAAGTGATCTTACTACATCTTAGGTTTCTGGGGAAATGGGCTTGATAGAGGACCCCAAATCCTATTTTTGCTAACAGATTATCAGTGAAGACCCGTGGTTCAATCCCCTGCACTACTACACAAGGGCGGAAAGCACCGTGACTAAGAAGAGACAACAGGTCAGGTGAGCAGCAGAGAGTTGGGTCTAGAGGCCTGCTTGTCTGGTGTCTGGAGTACAGTGGAGTAGGTGAGGCTCAAGAGTGACTGTGGTGGCCACCACAAGTCACTCTGGGTAAAGAAAAGCTGAGAGGCTCACATAAGATGCTGGGAAGCCCAACAGAGTTCCAGGGTCAATGACAAGAAAGCAGGGCTGAATAAGTAAGTGTGTTTCCATGGGTTGAAGACACCCTGAGGCCCCTCTCAGCCATTCAATGCAGCAATTCCCTGAATCTCCCCTCCAGTCCTCCACAGACATCTAGAGATTGATTGCAGAATCGCTGTCACTCTCAAGTGCCCACCCATCACTCTCCTAGGTTTCAATTCTGGATTTTTCTTGTCAATGTTCAAACCTCCAATCCAGTATACTGGAAATGGGGGTGGTGAGTAGGGCACCCTGGAGAGGAGATTAGAAAGGACTGGCAAAAGGCAAAGGATAGTCTGCCTGCCCAGGAGAAGAATATGGGCATCCACACTCAGAAGTTTGCAAGTCATTCAGAAACAAACGCCATCCTCTATGATAACATCTGGCCCATGCATCTTGGCTTGTGCATGTACGTTTGCTTCTGTGTAACTCTGTGTATATGTTTCTGTTGCCCGTGCTTGAATCACAGCTTTGGCAACATCAGCAATGGAGATTTGAGAAGCCTCTGTGGCTGTGGACAATGAAGATTCTGTGTGCTTCTTACAACCAGGGGAGACAAGGGAGGAAAGTACATCTGATTCAAAACACACAGACATGTACTATATCTGGAGTCGGAATAAATGCTGTGCAAGTGTTTCCATGTCCCTGTATGCATGGGATGAAAGGGTAGCACCCAGTGAATGAAGAAAAGGACCTGGGACTTTTGAATTTGCCACTGGGAATCTCTGTGTACTGCAGGGTATGGCCCCTAAAGAAGAGGCCCTGGACCCAGCAGGAGCATAGTGTGCAGAGAGGCTGGCCATCTGCCTAATGTAGGAAATGTAGGTAGATGAGACAAAGATAAAGCCCAGAGGACTGCTCATCTGCAGACTTTGCACACAGGGATCTGGAAGTCAATGGCCTTGTGACAGGCATAACATGTGCTCGCCAGTGCCTTGTTGCCTGGGTAGGAATAGACTATGTAATCTCTCATAGGGCTGACGGTACAGAAAATAATGTAAACAAATGTAAACCTGAGGATGGCTTGGGACATTGGTCCTTCAGAAGGATGTACATGCAGTCAGCCTCCACGCCACACAGACATAGTCCTGAGGGGAAGATTCCAAGTAGCTGTTGTTCTGTATGTGAAAGTGTCTGGGGTCAGGAGTGGAGGATGACAGGAAGAATGCATGAAAGGGTCTCCTGGCTTTCTGCTTCTGGGGATAGTTCCAGGAAAGCCATCATGAAGAGGCAGTTCCCTCCCTGAATCATGCGTCTCCATGCCTCCTTGTGTACATGTGGGCTGTGTCAGAACTTGCACATGCAGACAGGCTGCAGTGGGGGGAAAGGGAAGAGTTGGAGGTACATGCCAGCAATGGGTCCTGTCAGAGACTTTTCCAAGGATCCCCAACTGGGAGAGCATGTCATTCTGCTTAGGTGGACAGATATCCAGGCACTCCGCTTCTACTTTGCATCCTCTGGAACCTACAGACCCCCAAACAGTGAAATTTGGGATGAGTCCCATGTGGATATTCTGGTCATGGTCACTCACAGAGGAAGTGACCTCCTGGTGCAACAGAAATCTGTACATAGTGTGAGCAAGGAAGGACACCAGTTAAGAAAAGGATCTTCATACTTACTGTGTTTCAAGCTAAAAAGAAGAAGATGGTCTTTCCCAGACAGTAAAGGGGTAGCAAGCTTTTGCCTGGGTGCTGAAGGCTGCACACTATTCTGGGAGTGTGCTTACCAAAAACTTAGAGCTCAAAACGATGTCAGGGGTTAACACTGCCAGCTGCCTGGTGTGGGCACTTCCAATGTGGGCCCCAGGACATTTTCCCAGTTTTGGTGTAAGACAGGTAACCCCATGGGCACATGTCATGATACTGGCTCCCTTCTTTCCCTGTGTACTCCTCCCTGTGTACCTGTGTACTCATCCCCTGTTCCTATCCTCAGTTTCCATGAAGCTACGTAAGTTAGTGGGTGTCACCTCTAACCTCCTGGATCCACCACCTACTGGGTCCTTACACTTTCTGGCCAATAGCACTATAACCCCCTTCTCCTCTATCAGGGTTGAGCCTAAGATCAGAGGACATGGTTTGTGAGGTCTGAGCACGGCTTAGGGCTGTTTCTCCAGCAAGGGAGGGTGTTCCTACTCTAAGCTTTTGCCCTGACCCGTCATGCCCAGCACAGCACCTTGATAGGTCAGGTCTTCCAGACTCCACAGCTTACCCTAGAGGGTTTCTGAAAGTTCCTGCAGGCCAGTGGTAGTTTCAGTAGATGGTGGGAAAGGATATGCCATTCCCAGGATTCTGGATAGGAATTTTCCGTCTGGCCAAAGAACCCCGACTTGGTGCCCATTGCTTGCTCTGCCTGTGCTCAAACATTGGTGGCAGGATCTGCCCAGGTAACACACAACAGAGTGAAACTTGGGCAGTCCTGTAATTGCCCACCATGTCTCAGCAGAGTGGCACATTCCACCCGGCAGGCCAGGATCTCTTCAAGGGATGACACATCTCACACAGCAAACTCTATGTCTGCCTGGGCTCTGTCAGAGTCCCACTCCTGTGACCTACACCAGATGAAGTGCACAAGTTGTGATTCCGAAGCTACAGGCAGAAGTGTGGTGGGCATCCTGTCTTTATGCTGAATCAAGGGTTTCATTTGTTGGTGTGTCTGTACGTGCCTCTGTCCCTCCCACACCAGTCTATGTTCCTTACCCTCAAGACATTCTGTCTCTCTCTCCGCACAACCATCTTAGTTTCACTCTCTGTGTGGGTATCTCTCAGTGTGTCTCACTACACCCTCCGCAACTTTCTTGTCCTCTTTCCTCTCTTGTTACATTGTACTCATGGATACAACCAGGCTGGAAAGGCACAGTTTTAACGTTTGTAATGGCACAAAGCAGGGGCTTAGAACAAACTACCAAGCGTAAACTTGGAGGACTTCCTGTAGGTGCCAGACTATAGCGGTTGGTTATGGGTGTTTAAGGGCTGGGGCCGGCAGAGGCAGAGTTCTCTGCTCTCCACTGATTGGTGGGTGTTATACATGGGCGTGGTGCCATGCGCACTCACTCCAACTCCATTTCCGGACGTAACGAAAGATGCGCGCATGTGCTTTGAGGCCTAACGTAACGTGAAGCTCGGGTCAGAGTTCGTTTGCTTGCGTAATCTGTGTGCTTTGTCTGCTGGTAGAGTCTGCCATCTCAGTGCTCGGACCTACCCTCCACTCTTTTTGCAGCTGACTGTGCTCTGTACCAGGGACGCATGGCAACCAAGGAGGAGCCTGACGGCAGTGACGATCTTTACCTGGAAACTTCCATCAACTTAGGTCGGGAAAGGGCCCTTCGGGAGGGTGAGAATGGCTTGCCACCTGGAGAACAGGTCCCAGAGGTCAGTTGTGCCAGTGCTGCGGGTTGGGCCTCACAGGCCGTGGTTTGTGAGATGACTGAAGAGAAGACCGTGTTGACGGTGGAGGCTGTGCAGGACATTTTTGCTGTGGCGGAGACAGAAGGGACGGTAGTCCAGGGAGACGAGTACCTGCTGGCGATGGATGACATACAGGAAGTGGTTGAGGTGATCACAGAGACTGACTATGAGGATGAGTGGGAGGAGGAGAATGTACAGGTTGGGCAAGAAGAGGGAGTGCAGGAGAAAGAGGAAGATAATGAGCAAGAGGAGAAGCAAGAAAAGGAACGTGGGGCGAGTGAGAGTGAGAAGCAATTGCAGGCGGAAGAGGTGGAAAAGACCGGGCAGTCATATGCGGGAAGCTGCCCTACGACATCCCAGCAGGCACTGGAGGCGCTAGAGGTCCTTCAGTTAGGTTTGGAGCCAGTGAATGCCCGAGCTAGCAGGGCCCACGCTCGGCTGAAGCGCAGTCTGTGCCAGAGGCGGAAGGCTTACCTTGACCACAGGAGAGCTGTCATTCAGGGAATTCCTGGCTTTTGGGCCAAAGTGGTATTCTTTTGATTCTTATATGATTAGATTGTAGACATGTACTAAGTGGAAGTCATGTAAACTTACAGTGGACCATTTCCTGGTAGACAGTATTTCCACACAGTGAGGAGGCTGGGGGATGGGAAGAACTAGAATTTACAAGAAGCAAGCAAGATGTCTTGCGTGTAGGGTTTACATTTGACTTCAGTTCCTGTGATTATCAGTATAAAGCTATTGATAAGATAGGACGAGGAGCTGAGGTGTGTTACCAGTGATGGGGTGTGGAGTAGGTTTTAAATATGTGTGAAGCTTCACTTGCTGTCCACTGTTTAATTCCTGGAGTATCCCCCTTTCTTAACAGGTTACAAGCCAAGGGATAGTAGCATGGAGGTAGGGATATCACCCTACCTAGGGGTGGGGGGAAAAACGATACTACAGCACACTAATACAAAACTTAATTGTAAAATGAATGACATTTTGTGAGGGTGAAGTGGTAAGATGGCTTGAGGTGGGAATTCGAGAGAAGCCTGGGCAACACCAATACCCCCTTCTCACAATAATTAATTAAAAAAAAATAGGACTAGTCAGGGGTTGTGGTGCCTGTCATCCTACCTACTTGGGAGGCTGTGGCAAGAGATTTAATTTAGCCCAGGGTTTGGAAGTTACAGTGCACTATGAAGACTCCAGTGCACTTCATTCTGGGTGAGAGAAAGACTCTTTTCCCACTCCCAACCTTCCTCCCCCAGAAAAAAAAAAGAAAAGTAAAAAGCAGGTGAGAAGTAATTTTTTGCACTGTATATACCACAGGTACCCTTTTGGAAGTGATGAGTACTTTAAATAATGATAGTGGATGTCACAAAAGAGTTTCAAATAATAGGAGTATTTGAAACAAGATTTCCTGAGAAGGGAGTAGGAATTTCCTGTCTACTCAGTAGGAGCTGGGAAAGTGTTCACATATAATATTAACTTGATTCTGCTAGGCCTAGCACAAAAAGAGAACACAACCTGAACTCTCAAGACATAACCCCTCTGTACCTTAGTGTTTTGTAGTCTCATGTTTACATAGGCACAAGAAATCCAAAGGGCCTTAACACAGGAGAAGAGAAAGGGAAAAGGAGACCATAGTAGCAGGTGTCAGAGGACCTGTGAATTCTGTTGAGATTTGGTGCGTTGCTTCTAACTTTTCCTTCTCAGCATTTGAAGGATCCTTGACCACAAGCAGTTTGTGAACCATACCCAGATGCCGATTCTGATGAGCATCCAAGATGAGGATATGGTTCGTTACATGACAAATTTGGAGGTCAGGCCAAGGAGAAGGGTTGATGAGTTTAAGGATAAAAGGGAAGGGAGATAATTCATGCAAGAAAGAAACAGCAGGTCACTTGAAAAGAAAATTAACCTCTCTTTACTTTTTTTCTGGTAGGTGGAGGAACACAGGAATCCCAATGGATGCTGTAAAATCATATTATTCTTTCGGAATAACCCCTACTTCTTGAATAAAGTAATTAGCAAGAAATACTTCGTTGAAATCACTGGTAGGAGATGGATCTCAGGATGGGTAGTGAGCATGGTGGGCTAATCATTGTCATCATAATATAAGTCTTTTCCACATACCCCTCTTGCAGAATACGGGCATCTCATTCTACTCCAATTCAGTGGTGTCAGGATTATGAATGTAAAGCGTATAGCAGCAGGCACCACAACAGCAGCCTTAACTTCTTCAATTGTTTTCTCACCATAACTTCACAGAATCTTACAGGATTGCAGAGGTGGGATCTTTATGAGAAATACAATAAATGGTCTAATTGTGTTTCCCAGCTGCTTTGGACATTCTCTTTACCTTTTCTTGACCTGTCTTAATTTCTCTAATAGATAATAATTAAGGACCTATGGCTCAATCCTCTGTACTACTGCAGAAGAATAAAAGCACCTGGAGGGGACAGAGACTACAGGCAAGACACCTGGGAGGTGGGGGTCCACGTGCATGTTGTCAGGGCCCTGGAAATTATTTTCATAAACATAAAAATTGATATGCAAAGGAAGAAAGGAAGTAATGGAACTGAAGTCATTAGGGTGTGGGCACATAGAAGACTGTTATTTATAACAGGTTTTATTTGGAATGTTACACCAGAGAAGCATAGTGAATGTCCATAGTCACTCAGTCAGGAACAAAGGTAAATAATTAACTTTGCTTCTCAGAAATTTATTTACTCCATCATCAGTTGTCCTATTTCTTCCTTAAGAATTGACTCCTTGCATGTTTTTATCTCACACTTTGTATAGATGTCTGTGAATATTTATGTAATCTTTTGCCTTCATTTCCAACCATTTTTAGGTGTTTTTAAAATGTTCTTAAGCATAGCTACACCTTAATCCAGATAGAATAGCACCCATATCTCTATTAACACTATACATTATGTCATATACATAATGTGTCTAATAACCCTATACATTATGTAACACTATACATTGTGTAGTTGAAATGGGGCTACATAATATATATGTATATTACAAGTATGTAAATATATATATGTACATTTATGTAGTTGAAATGGGGCTACATAAAAATTTAATGTACATATATATAAGTTAATCTGTTTTTTATGTAGCCCCATTTCAATTACATAAATGTACACACACACTAGGTATTATTTATTTCACCCTCAATACATTCCAAGTTCAACCTGATGTCTTGTCTGCATTTTTCCACCTTATAGAATTTTCCTTCATTTCCTGTGAATTTGATCATATTAGATAGGCATCACCCTTGAATGTATATATGTGTGTGCAAGTCACTTTGCCCACCTACCATATAACGAGAGGCTTAATCATGCATGGCAGCTTATGCCTATAATCTTAGCACTATGGTAATCTGAGGCAGAGGGATCTCTTGAACTTAAGAATTTGAGAGCAGCCTGAGTAAGAGAAAGACTCCTTCTGTATAAAATTAGGGCATTGTGGGAGACACCTGTAGTCCTAGCTGTAGTTGGGGAACTAAGGCAGGAAGAAATCTTGAACCCAGGACTTTGAAGTTGTTGTGAGTTACGTTGACACCACAACACTCTACTCTAGGTAACAAAGTGAGACCACCTCAAAAAAAAAAAAATATATATATATATACACACACACATAAATATGTACACATACACACTTATGTAAATAGAGAACTGAAAAAAAAGCTTAATTTTGTTATAGTGAGTAATTACTATGGTTTTCATGGGACAATGAGTATAAGAACTTTTAAGGGAAGTTATCATAGAGGTTTTTAGGTGGGGAAATCAATATTTGATTGATATGGTTTTTCAACTTAGTGCAATGGTAAAAGGAATTGAGTATAGTTTATCCCTAGTGTTTGCTTATTCATATAATAAACTGCCGCGGACCACCCTGTCGGTGGGCTTCAGTCCAAGGGAAAGCAGGGAGAAGGAACGAGGAAGGTTGAGAGATCGGCGAAGGAATGACAGTCTGACACACTACGGGTTAAAGTATGCAGCTGTAATTTCACTGTGAAAGCATGCAAGTATTTATACACTTTTTCTTATAGGCAGGGGGCGTCATACACAAGAGTTATTTTGAGTTAGTGGGAGAGTTACAATCATTTACTTAGATGTACAGATTTTTCCTTTATGTTTGCAGTTTTTCATGCTTAGATAAGTTCTGATTATTTGAGACATTTTCAACAACAATTCAATTGCTCTGCCTTTTGTTGATAACAGTCAAAAGCATGTCCAGACTAAACAGTACAAAGTTTAACTCATTATAAAAGAGCTGGTCTCAGCATGGTTGTGAAGTTGTTTGCTTCTTCCTCTTTCCAGAGATAACAAGGTTTGCATTTTTTTGCTAACTGCTCAAGGCAAAGGGAAGGCTGGCATAATTTCTTACTTTTTTGTTTATCCTGCTTTCCCTGCTTTTGCGTGATTGTACTATTTTGATTTGTATATGATCATTGTCTATTCTAGTTATAAATGATTCTTCTTGTAACAAAACATCTATACATTGTCTGAAATCATTGGTATTTACTGTGAAGGTATTTATTACTTAAACATCTTAGTGCCTGACTTATAGGCGGCATTGAGCCTAGCAAGCTCGTGCCTTATCTCATCCTGCAGTGCAATGGGTCCGGCCCTGAGAAAGCACATTGTGATTAGTAATAGAACACACAGACTTATGTTAAAGAAAAACAAAGTGATAAATTTTAAAGACTGCCACGGTCGTTTAAGCTCTTGCGGGTGACTTGGCACGTAGAGCACCGTTTCTGATGCCGTTTGTGCAGGGGTCGCTGGGGGTGAAGCTCCGTGGAGCACAAGCCTCCTTACCGGCGTTCTAAACGCGGTCAGCGCCGCCTCGCTTCGGCAGTAATGCCGTGGGCGCGGCAATAAACATTGTGTACTCACAATTATATTCATAATATTTTATTTAAAAACTGTCTAACAAACTTATGTTAAGTTCTGTCATTGCATAAAATATTTTAAAAGTTCTTGTTCTTATTGACTTACAGAAAAGTGAGGGATAGAATAAATAGCAATACGCAGAAAGAGCAAATCATGTGCTTCACATACAACATAGTGAAGTTGAATGAATGTCAGAGACTCAGAGAAAAGAATGTGCTTAAAGATTTTAAGAAATACAAACATATATTTTCATGTCTTTTACCAGATTTGGAATATTAGGAATATTTCATCTTAAAATGTTACTTATGGCTGTGTGTTTTTATCCTCTGTATCTGGAATTCTCATTATGTAAAAAAAAAAAAAAGTTGGTATTCTTGATGTATGTCATTTAGGTTACTAGCTCATGTTCATTTTTTAAAAACTCTTGTTTCTTTTCACTCTCATGCCAAATAATTTCAATTTACCGAGCTTTAATTTGTCTGAGTCTGTCTTGTTCCTCCTCAGAACTTCTTTTGAAATGTCTGTTGAAAGTTTCAACTTACATGTTGTAACATTCAGACCTGTAATTATCTTTCAATTTATAATGATACAGGCTAAACTGTAGTTTAGTACTTTAGTATTTTTAGTATATTTAGTACTTTCTCTTTCCCTTTAGTACTTTAGACTATTTCTTTTCTTAAGTTTTTAAGACAATCTTAATTGTCACCCTGAGTGGAGTTACTCTGGCTTCATAGCTCACAACAACCTCTTACTCTTGGGCTGAAGTGATTCTCTTGCCTCAACCTCTCGAGTAGCTGGGAGTATAGGTGCTTGCCACAATGCCCAGCTGTTTTTAGAGATGGGGGTCTCCCTTTTGCTCAGGCTAATCTCAAACTCCTGAATTTAGGCAAGCCATCTGCCTCAGCCTCCCAGAATGCTAGGATTACAGGTGTGAGCCTCTTCATCTGGCTACTTTCATTATTTTAGAAGTTTATTGCAGAGATCAAGCTTCCTTTTACTTCTTATATATATATATATTTTAATTTTATGATATAATGGGTGTTTTGTGTTGTGGTTACATAGTTGCTTTTATAAACTTTATGGCAAATTTAAAAGTGTACCCTTCATCAAGAATGTGTGCAATGTATCAAGTGTGCAACATCCCCTCTTCTTGACTCTTCCACTTGAATTCATTGAGTTTTGCTTCCATATTAGCACATAAGTATTGACCAGCTAGTCCCAATTTAGTATTCAGCACATGTGTTTTTCCATTCTTGTAATAATTTGACATAGGTGAATGGTCTCCAATTCCATTTAGGGTGTTATAAAAGATACTAGATTACTTTTTTATGGCTGTAGTAGTCTGTGGTATTCTTATACCGTATTTTATTCATCCATTCATGTATTTATGGGAAATGAATTACACTCATTTATCACTGGGTAAGTCACATAACAAAACCTTCTTTCAAGAAGGCAGATGACCAATAAACACATGAAAAAATGCTCATTGTTTCTCATTATCAGAGATACAAGTCAAAACCACTTGTATAGATTACCTAACCTCAGTGAGAATAGCCCGCATCAGAAAGTTCCAAAGCTGCAGATGTCCCATGTGTGTACAGAGAATGATCACCTACACATTGTTGATGGGATTGCAAGGTAATAGAGTCTTTTTTGGGGAAAGTTTAAGGAATAGTCAAAGAGATAAAGTATAGATCTTCCTTTAAATCTTGCCAACCCCATTACTAGGTATCTATCTAGAAGAAAAAAAAAAACATTTTATCATAAGGACATTTGAACCAAAATATTTATTGGAGCTCAATTCACAATTGGGAAGATGTGGAAAAACCCAAGTGTTCATTAAACAGGAATGGAATACTATTCAGAAATAAAGAAAGATGGAGCCTTTACTTCTTTTATAGTTGTCTTCATATACTTCATCGTTTTTGTTTGAAAACTAGGCATTTTTAATATTGTAGTCTACCAACTCTGGAAAGCAAATCAATTTTTGTCAGTTGTTTATTTTTGCTGATTATACTTTTATTCTTTTTTTTTTTTTTTAATTTTCCTTAACTTTGCTGTTTTCCTTTCAGAATGAAAAATAAGATTAATAAACTTTAAAAATTCTTAGAGCTTTTTTCTGTAATCATAATTTTTTTTTAATTATTGTTGAATCATAGCTGTGTACATTAGTGCAATCAAGGGGTACAATGTGCTGGTTTCATATACAATCTGAAATATTCTCATCAAACTGTTCAACATAGCCTTCACGACATTTTTCTTAGTTATTGTATGTAGACATTTCTATTCTGCATTTCATAAGTTTCACCTGTACCCATTATAAGATGCATTGTAGGTGTGGCCCCACACATTACCCTCCCTCCACCCTAACCTCTCCCCTCCCTTCTCCCTTGGCCCTTTCCCCATATTCTTGTGCTATAGGTGGGTTATAGCCTTCATATAAAAGCTATAAATTAGCTTCATACTAGGGCTGAGTACATTGGATACTTTTTCTTCCATTCTTGAGATACTATGCTAAGAAGAATATGTTTCAGCTCCATCCATGTAAACATGAAAGAGGTAAAGTCTCCATCTTTCTTTAAGGCTGCATAATATTCCATAGTATACATGTACCACGATTTGCCAGTCCATTCGTTGGTCAGTGGGCACTTGGGCTTCTTCCATGACTTAGCAATTATGAAATGGTCTGCAATCAACATTCTGGGAAAGATATCTTTCTTATATTGTGACTTTTGGTCTTCTGATATATACCTAGTAAAGGAATTATAGGATCAAATGGCAGGTCTATTTTTATATCTCTAAGTATTCTCCAAACATCCTTCCAAAAGGATCGTATTAGTGTGGATTCCCAGCAGCAGTGTAAAAGTGTGCCCTGTTATCCACATCCACACCAACATCTTTGGTTTGGAGATTTTGTTATGTGGGCTACTTTTACTGAGGTTAGGTGATATCTCAAAGTAGTTTTGATTTGCATTTCTCTGATTATTAAGGACGATGTGTTTGTAGGTTGCATCTATCTTCTTTAGAGAAGTTTCTCTTCAAGTCCCTTATTCCCCCTGAGATGGGATCACTTACTATTTTCTTGTTAATATGTTTGAGTTGTCTGTGTATTCTGGTTATTAAACCTTCATAGAAGTATAACCTGCAAATATTTTCTCCCATTCTGAGGGCTGTCTCCTTGCTATACTTACTATGTTCTTGGCTATGCAGAAACTTTTTAGTTTGATCAGGTCCCAGTAAATGTATTTATGATACTGCTTCAATTGCCTGGAGAGTCCTCCTCAGGCGGATTCCTTCGAGAGTTTCCTTGCACTTTCTTCAAGCATTTTTATAGATTCATGTCTTAAGTTTAAATCTTTAATCCAGTGAGAGCCTATCTTAGTTAATGGTGAATGGTGTGGGTCCAGTTTCAGTCTTTTATAGGTTGCAGGCCAGTTCACCCAGCATAATTGGTTAAATAGGGAATCTTTTTCCCCCACTGAATGTTTTTCATTGGCTTGTCAAAGATCAAATAATGTTAAGTAGCTGGATTCATCTCTTGGTTCTCTATTCTGTTCCAGATATCTACTTCCCTGTTTTTGTGCCAGTACCATGCTGTTTCGATAACTATTGATTTGTAGTATAGTCTCAGGTCTTGTAGCGTGATTCCTCCTGCTTTGTTTTTATTTCTGAGTAATGTTTTTGATATTCGAGGTTTTTTCAGGTTCCATATAAAATGAAGTATTATTTATTCAAGGTCTTTAAAATATGACAATGGTGTTTTAATAGGATTACATTAAAATTATATATTCCTTTGGTAGTATAGACATTTTAAGAATGTTGATTCTTCCTAGGCTTGAGCATGGTATGTTTTTCCATTTGTTAACATCTTCAGCTATTTCTTTTCTTAAAGTTTCATAGTTCTCTTTATAGAGATCTTTCACATCCTTTGTTAGGTATGTTCCCAAATATTTCATCTTCCTTGGCATTACTGTGAAAGGAATAGAGTCCTTGACAGTTTTCTTCAGCTTGGCTACTGCTGGTATATATTAAGGCTACAGATTTATGTATGTTGATTTTGTAGCCTGAGACATTGCTGTAGTTATTGCTCACTTCTAAAAGTTTTGTAGTAGAATCCCTTTTGTTTTCCATATATACAATCATATCATCTGCAAAGAGTGAACATTTGATCTCTTCTGACCCTATGTGGATACCCTTGACCACCTTTTCTTCCCTTTTTGCAGTGGCTAAGTCTTCCTTTACAATGTGAAAGAGCAATGGAGACAATGGGCAACCTTGCCTGGTTCCTGATCTAAGTGGAAATGATAACAATTTAATTCCATTCAATACAATATTGGCTGTGGGTTGCTGTAGCTGGCCTGTATTAGTTTAAGAAATATCCCTTCTATACTAATTTTCTTAAGTGTTCTGATCATGAAGGGATGCTGGATATTATCAAAAGCTTTTTCCACATGAGAGAATCATGTGGTCTTTATTTTTTAGTTTGTTTATGTGCTGAATTACATTTATAGATTTACGTATATTAAACCAGCCTTGAGACCCTGGTATAAATCCCACTTGGTCATGGTGTATAATTTTTTTGATGTTCTGTTGGATTCTGTTTGTTAGGATCTTATTCAGTTTTTTTGCATCAATATTCACTAGAGATAGTGTTCCATAATTTTATTTTCTTGTTGGGTCTTTCCCTGGTTTAAGGATCACGGTGATGTTTGCTTTGTAGAATGTGTTAGGTAGTACTCCTTCTTTTTCTGTATTTTCTTAGAGGTTCAGTAATACAGTCCTTCTTTAAAGGTTTGGTAGAATTCTGACATAAAGCCATCTGGGCTTTTCTTTTTAGGGAGATTTTGTATAGTTGATGCTATTTCAGAAATTGATATAGGCCTGTTCAACATTTCCACTTTATTCTGACTAAGTCTTGGTATGTGGTAAACTTCCAAGTATTGGTTTATTTTCTTATTTCTGAGAGTAAAGTTTCCTGTAATATTCGTTAAGCATTTTTTGAATTTCTGAAAGGTCTGTTGTTATTTCATCTTTACTATTTCTAATTGATGAAATTAGAAACTTTACTCTTTTTTTCCTGGTCAGGTAGGCCTAACCAACCATGATCTTTTTCTAAATGAACTTTTGGATTTATTATTTTTTTTCCTTTTTTTTATTTTTATTAAATCATAGCTGTGTAGATTAATATGATCACGGGGCACCATACACTTGGTTCATAGATTGTTTGACACATTTTCATCACACTAGTTAACATAGCTTTCATAGCATTTTCTTAGTTATTTTGCTGATCTGTTGTATAATTTTTTTGTTTTCAATTTCATTTAATTCTGCTCTGATTTTGCTTATTTCTTTACTTCTTCTGGGTTTGGGGTTGGAATGTTCTTCCTTCTCTGTTTGCTTAAGATGTCCAATTAAGTTATTAACTTCCTCTCTTTCTGTTTTCTTCAGGAAGGCTTGCTGTGATATAAATTTCCCTTTTAGGAATGCCTTTGCAGTATCCCAGAGGTCTGATAATTCATTTCTTCCTTGTTGTTTTGTTCTAAAAATTTGGTGATTTCCTTCTTAGTCTCATCCATAACCCATCTATCCTTCAGCATAAGGTTATTTAGTGTCCATGTTTTCGTATGGGTATGCAGATTCCTGTTGTTATTGAGTTCATATTTTATTCCATGATGGTCTGAGAAGATGCAAAGAATGATTTCTATTGTTTTAAATTTGCTGAGTTTAGATTGGTAGCCCAGGATGTGATGGATTTTGGAGTATGTTCCGTGGGCTGATGAGAAGAATGTGCATTCAGTTTTGTTGGGATGAAATGTTCTCTAGATGTCTGTTACATCCGCATGTTGAATTTTTGTTAAGTTTAAATCTATAATTTCTTTGCTTAGCTTCTTTCTGAGTGTCTATCCAGCACTGTTAAAGGGGTGTTAAAATCTCCAACTGATATGGAACTGAGGGAAATCAAGTTGCTCATGTTTGTTAGAGTTTCTCTTATAAATTGAGGTACATTCTGGTTGGGTGCATAAATATTAGTAATTGAAATCTCATCATATTGAGTATTACCTATCACAAATATGACCATATTTATCCTTCCTTATTTTGGTTGGTGTAAACCCTATTGTATTTGCTAATAGGATTGCAAATCCTGCTATTTTATGCTTTCCATTTGCCTGGAGAATAGATGACCATCCCTTCACCTTCAGTCTATATTTATCTTTTAAGGTAAGATGACATTCTTGCATGCCACAGATATCTGGCTTGAGTTTTTGTATCCAGTCAGCCAACTTGTGCCTCTTTAGAGGACAATTTAAACCATTGACATTAATTGAGATTATTGATAAGCCTTTTGAGAGTCCAGTGAACATTTTTAATTCTTTTGTGACTGTGGAAGTTGGAATTTAATCAAAAGTTTCTGGGTGAGTTTACTTTTGTGGTGGAGGATTACGCTGGTCTTTATGGAGGATAGGTCTAAGAATATCCTAGAAAGCTGGTTTAGTTATGGCAGATTTCTTCAATATGTGAATGTCATTAAAGTATTTAATTTCTTCATCTTAAATGAAACTCAGTTTAAGTAGATACAGGATTCTGGTTGAAAGTTATTTTATTTTAGGAAATTGAAAGTTGATGCCCATCCTCTTCTAGCTTGAATGTTTCAGCAGAGAGACCTGTAGTTTTATTCTAATATTCTTCCCCTTGTATGTTATGGTTTTCTTTCGTCTGGCTGCTTTCAGAATTTTCTCCTTCATATTAACTTTAGTGAAATTTATTAGGATGTGTCTGGTGGATGTCTTATTCGGGTTGTGTCGTGCTGGAGTTCTGAAACAGTCTGCTATCTGAATTTCAGAATCTCTTGGCATGTCTGGAAAGTTCTCTTTAGTAATGTCATGAAGAAGAGACTCTGTGCCTTTTGAAGCCACTTCCTCGCTTTCAGAGAACCCTATAAGTCAAATGTTGGTTTTCTTAGAATTATCCCAGAGCTCTCTGAGAGAGTGATCTGTTTTTGCCCTCCATTTCTTTTCCTCTTTGAGAGTTTGGGAGCGTTCGAAAGGTTTGTCTTCAATGTCAGTAATCCTTTCTTCTGCTTGCTCCATTCTGTTTCTGAGGGATTCTATTGTGTTTCTCAGATCTTTGAGAGCTGCAACTTCTTGTCTCAATGTGTTAAAATCTTTGGTCACTTGCTCTTTTAATTCGTTGAATTCTTGAGTTATCTTTTGGGTTACTGCTTGGAATTCTAATTCGATCTTACTTGCTGTCCAGATTCTGAATTCAATTTTTCACATCTCAACTATTTGTTTGTGCATGGAATCTTGTGCTGTGTCTGCCTTATTGTTCTTTGGGGGAGTTGATCTACTCTAATTATTCATATTGTCAGAGTTTTTTCGTTGATTTCACCTCATGATTGTTTTTCACCATTCCCTCTGGCCGTCCTGAGAGTTGGGGAGGTATCTCTCCAAGATTAGACTCCAGCAGGATCACTGTATTGTTGCTGGATTTTTGTAGGGTGTGACCCTGTGCATCTACTCTGTGACTGCCCCAGCCAGGGAGTTTTGGTTGTGGGAGCAGCTCTGGATTGTGACACACCCAATCCAGCAACAGGGTGGGCTGTGGTGCACACAGTTCTTGGAGTGCCTGGCACCCCATGCTGGCCCAAGGCTCCAGCAGTCTATGGCCAGGAGAAGGGGTATGTGCAGACGCAGGGAGTGCTCCGGATGGTGTGCGGCTACCAGAGTCCCTGTCCATAGGAGTGGGCTAATGTGGAGGCAGGAAGGGTATGGGAGGGATGATGTGGGGTTGCTTGGCTCCTGGAGTTCCTGGTCAGGGCCTATAGAGGCCTGGCGGGTGCGGGGCGTGGGTAGCAGGAATACGGCACCACTTATATGGAGGCCTGGGCAGGTGTTGGTGGCAGCGTGCGATGCCACGTGGCTATTCGTGGATGTCCTACTGGGGGGGGGTGCTTTGTCTGCAGAGAGAGGGGTTACTTCTCAAGAACCTCCTCCCTCAGTCTCAGCAGGGGTTAGGTTTCTGGTTCATCTCATCTGGTAAGGGGAAAAGGGCATACTGGAAGTTCAGAATTGTATGGAAGATCTTAGTTTGATATTTCTGCCTACTAAGAGAGTGTTCAGAGTAACAGCAGGGTCCCTCTGAGGAGATAGTCCCCACTTCTGACAGCACTCACCTGTGGGGTGAGGCAAGAAATCCACAACTCACCGCTTGTCCATAGAAAACCCGTAGGAGCAAACGAAAAGAGAAAATAAAGGAGACAGAAAAACTAAGGAAAACCACAGATTTCTTGGGGGATGGAATGGACACTCCTCCTTCCACATGAATTTTGTACCTGAAACTTAGTTTCTTGGAATCGCAGCTTGCCTTAGCAGAGGTGACCTTCAGTTATCATCTCTCACTCGGCTGGGCTCCCAGTCTTCAGCTTAATTTGGCTGTTTTTGGACATTATCTTTCCTTTGGGGCAGGAGCCTTTCTCAGAAGCTGCTCTCAGGCGGCCATCTTGCCCTTCCCCCCTCTGTATTTTTACTTTCTTTTTTTTTTTTTTTTGTAGAGACAGAGTCTCACTTTATGGCCCTCAGTAGAGTGCTGTGGCCTCACACAGCTCACAGCAACCTCCAACTCCTGGGCTTAAGCGATTCTCTTGCCTCAGCCTCCCGAGTAGCTGGGACTACAGGCGCCTGCCACAACGCCCGGCTATTTTTTGGTTGCAGTTTGGCTGGGGCTGGGTTCGAACCCGCCACCCTTGGTATATGGGGCTGGCGCCTTACCGACTGAGCCACAGGCGCCACCCTGTATTTTTTCTTAATGTATTACTTTTTAAAATTATTTTACATTTATTTTTAAATTGGCATATAAAATGTATATTTACAATGTGAAGTATTTACATCTAGATCAATAAGAAATACATGACTTCATAAAATTATTTTCCTTATTAGAGCACTTGTACACTCAGAATTTTTCAAGAAAACATATTTTGATGATAATTACTTGACAGACACTATTAACCACTATTATATATTATATATTTGTTTCTATAAGATGAACTTTTAAAATTCCATATATGAGTTTTTCCATGTGGCATGTATCCTTTATTTCACTTCACATTATGACCTCCAGATTTATCCATGTTGTCACAATTACCAGAATTTTCTTCTTTGTTTATATTTAAATCAGAAGTCCAATCTAGAGATTGTGTGTGGGGTGAAAGGTTCCAGACCTAAGGATAAAATCATTCAAAGACAAAAGACAGAAGGAAGATGGAGTTCCAATTTGCGCAATTAATATGGCTTTTATTTCACCTGGAGTACAGGTGGGCTGAGATTCCTGGCTAGAGACAAACCCACACGTGGGCTATAGCAGACAGGGATTTAAAGTATTAGGGTAGCAAGAATTGGTCTGTCCACAGTTTTACCTGGGCAGGTAAGTGGTACAAAGTTAGGGGGACATGGATTGGTCCATTCACTATTTCCTGGGAGGACATGCTTTCCAGGAAAAGGATCCTTTATGGGTAGGCCGGTAACCTGATTATATCAAGAGAAGCTGCTTCTGCCGGCATCTTGCTGCCCTCTTTTCAATGTCTACGCAATGGTCCATTTTGTAAATATACTACCCCTTGTGTCCACGCATAAATTAAATGGAGAAATATGGGAGCTAGTTAGGTTTTTTCCATACTTTAGCAATACCCCATATTTGAATAGCATGGCTACCATAAACATGGGAAGTCAGGTATTTCTTCTGCAAACTGATGTCATCTATTTTGGATGTATACACGATAGTTTGCTATTTTTTTAAGTCTTTGAGGTATTTTCATATTGTTTTTCATAATGGAAGAACCTACTTATGTATTGTCCAATGTGAATTGAAATAAAGGATATGTGCCACATTCTGCAAGTGTTGCATGCATTTCTCTACAACTTCCCTGACAATCTTTTCTCTTCTTGTCGATGATTATTATTATAGCAATGATGTAAAAATTTTCTTGTGGTTTTGATTTGCATTTCCCTAAGGATTAGTGTTGTTGAGTATTTTAAATCTTTTGGCCATTCATAGTATGAATTTGAGAAATGTTTGTTCAGGTCCTTTTCCCATTTTTAAATTTAGGTTTTCTTGTTATTGAGATGAGTTTCAACTATATGTTAAAATATTTTTGTGTATTTTGGGTTTTCAAATAATTTTGGCCATTCTATGAGCTGTCTCTTTACTCTGTTTATCATTTCTTCTAATGTACAGAAAGAATTTAGTTCAATATAAACACATTATTTATTTTTTCCTTTATTTCCTATACTTTTGAGGTCATACTAAGAAAAGTAATTGTTAAGACTAATGTCATGGAACTTTTCTCTTGTGATTCCTTTTAGTATTTTTATAGTCTCAGGCCTTACATTTAAGTCTTTAATCCATTTTGAACTGATTTTTGTATGGCAAGAAGCATGGTTTCCTTTTATTGTTATTTACGTGTATATCAAGGAAATAAGTGTATTTCCTTAAAATAATTTATTGGAATAGGTGTTCTTTTTGCATGCTCTTGAGTCCTTTCTTAAAAATTAATTAACTGTAAATGCGTTAATTTATTTGTGGCAATAATTTATCTCTAGCCCATGTGTCTTGTTTTATGCCAGTGATGTGCTATTGTGATAGTATTTCTTTATAGTATATTGTGCAAAGAAGTAGGATGAAACCTTCTGCTCTGTTCATTTTGCTCAAAATTGCTTTAGCCTTTCTGGAAATTTTGTAGTTTTAGCTTTGTTTCTTGCATTGTTTAGCATTGTTTTGGATTTTGTATTCATATGAAGAATAGCATTGGTATTTTGACATATTTCATTAACTC
The DNA here is from genome assembly GCF_027406575.1 of Nycticebus coucang. Lineage (NCBI taxonomy): Eukaryota > Metazoa > Chordata > Mammalia > Primates > Lorisidae > Nycticebus > Nycticebus coucang. The sequence goes on from NC_069805.1 coordinate 4,768,720, forward strand.
TGTAGATCATTAGAATTATTTTTCACTATTGACATTTTAACATGAAATAGTCAGTCAATCAGTTATTTTTATTAGATGAATTACTGTTGTGTGTACGAACACTACAAATTTTGTAAACTTATTTTGTACTCTAACTTGACTGAATTTATAAATTTTAAGGTTTTAAGTTTTTCACATATAAACAATGCCAGATTATATGCAAACAAAGAAAATTTTACTAATTTCTTTTTATTTGGAGGCATCCATTGTTTTCTCTTCTATAATTCATTTGTGTAGGATTTAGAGACTATGCCGAACAGAACTAATGAGAATGTGCAAATTTATAATTTTCTAGACCTTAGACAAACTACTTCTTTTACCATTTAATCAGATGTTTATTGAGAGTTTGTCATATATTGTTTTTCTTGTGTTCAGGTAAATTTCTTCTGTACATAATTTGTTGAAATATTTTATTTTGAAGAGATGTTGTATTGTGTCAAATGTTCTTTCTTACTGTATTGAAATGGCAATACAGTTTTGGCCTCCATTCTGTGATAGTGATGGTCATTTCTGTTGATTTTTATATGTTGAATTATTCTTGTATCCTTGGGATAAATTCTGCTAGATCATGGATAGTGATGGTTTTAAAGTGCTTAAGTCAAATGTTATTTGATTTCTATACATCTGTAAAATTACAGAAGTGCTTCAGATTGTTGTTGATTTCTACTTTTATCTCGTTATATTGAAAAAACATACTTGATAGAATTTCATTCTTAAAATATTCTAAGACTTGTTTTCTGGCCTTGCATATGATCTCTCCTGTACAGTACTATCTGTGCACTTGAGAAAATCCTCGGATTATATGCTGTTTGATACTGTTATTTTATGTATCTGTTAGGCTCAAATGGCCTAAGGTTCAAAGTGAGCTCCTTCCATGGACTGGCATGCAAGCTGTATTTTAGTTGAAGTATTGGCCAGCTTTTTCTTTGATACTTCATGGCTGTGTAAACACTTAACTATATCTGAAAAAGAATAGGCCATGGAGATGAACATCCACACTACATACAATCACTGACTATGTAGTGATTCAACCTGGATGTGGAAATGACATGTGTATATACAAACCTATATTTCACTTGTTCTGGTACCACACACATACTTTTATGAATCCAGATTTCCTTCTTATGTTGGCTACTTGTTTGTATAAGTTAATGCTCTGTCTGAAGATATAGATGTGTACATTCTGGCTTTTTCAAATGGGCAGTATGTGTTCTTATTTGAGAATGTCAAAATGCATGCACATTTAAAGAAAAGAAAAGGTGTATTAAATTGTCATTCGTAATATGTATGGATAACACTATATGAATACAAGTCAAAATTTAGCCCCTCTTGTAATTGTAGAAGTCGAACATGACTTGACTATTACAAGTTTAAAGAATAACAAAACTAGCATTATGCAGTGCAGGATCATTTCCATATTTTAAGACAATGAGGGGAGAAGAAAAATGTATACTTTAAGAAACTTTCATGCCTACTAGCAGATGCGTGTGGGCATAAATGGAGAGCCATAAAAATCCATGTTGAAATACAAATAAAAGGAATAAAAAATATACAAATAGGACAATATTTCTGTGACCTGTTTTTATATATGTCTCATTTATATATGAAAGTGCCAGAAATATATGTACCTTTTAAAACATTTTACCAATGCATTGCTTTTTGAAGTTGAATTGAAGGTACTGTACTGGTCAAGGGTACCTAGATATTCTACACACATCCATTTTACCTGCAGTTTGTACACTTTTGGGGAAGGAGTGATTTTACTTTAAACAAGATGTCTTAAAATATATATACAATTTTGGCACCCCTTTTGTGTGTAGTGTGTGTGTATGTATGCAGACAAAGAGAGAGCATGGTACAGAGAGAGAGAGGGAGATTGACTTTATGGCCATCTTGTATGGGTCACATATAATTAGAAAAATATACATAAATAACACATACATAAGTAAGCCAGCAGGACTTTGTGTAAATATTCCATATTTATGTTATACATAAATAACACATATACATAAATCCACACATATTGTTATATAAATAAATAATACAAAGTTATGCACACACACGTATATAAATATATATTGTGTATGTATATAGAGAGGAGAGAAAGAGCAAGAGATAGGAAAATGTGACAGAAGGTGAGAGAGAAAAAGAAGTTAAAAATAAAATCCTCAGCCGCCCTCAACCAACCGAACCAGACACTCTTTGGGTCAAGGAAACCCCAGAGAAATCACAAATCCTAGCCATGACATGATGTGAGGTTAGACGCACTCCTGTTCATATCCTCTTCCTCACTAACTGCCATTAGGTTTTCTTTCCTAAGGATTAAAATATCAGCTGGATGTTGAAACAATAGCTGCCCTGGGTATAATCAGACTGCAGACGTAGGACCAATCCGGATATCATTAGAAGTAACATATTGGATTTCTAGGCTTCTGGGGGAAATATGCCTGATTCAGGAAGCAACTTGTCTTATTTTTAATACCAGGTAAAAAACGAGAACCAGTTGCTCAATCTCCTGCACTACTACATGAAGAAGAAAGTAATGATGAGACAGAACAGAGGTAAGGTCAGGTGGGCAGTGGAAGGTTAGGGCTGAAAGTCACATGTGTCCAATGCCTGGGGCACAGTGGAGAAGGTGAGGCTCTAGAATGATATGGTGGCCACCAAAGGTTACCTTGGGGTTAGCAAAGAAAGCAAAACTGAGAGACCCACATGTCATGCTGCTATACTCAAACCCAATAGCGGTTCAGAATCACCGAGGATGCAGCAGGGCTGAATCAGGATATGAGTTTCCCTAAATGGTCATGCTCTGGTTTTCAAGCCACCTTGATGTCCCTCCCAGCCATTCAGTGGGGCTCCCTGCATCCTCCTATTCAGCCTCTAAGGACATCTGCACACTGACTGTAGAATCCCTGTGCCCACTTGTCAATATCCCAGATTTCAATATAACCCTCTTGTGGATTTTTCCTGCTAATATGCTAATATGCTGCTAGTGTAAACAGCAAGCACAGATCCCCATGTGTACCAGCGTAAGCCAGCAGGACTTTGTGTACATATTCCACAATTTGCTGCAGAAGGCGACTGGAGGAAGACAGCCATTCAGGTTTGAACCTACTACCTCTTATGGATTTGCCCATAAGAGACTTGGGGCCTGGGTTTGGTGCTAGATGCCTTCCCGCCAAGGCCGTGGCTAGACATCACACAGGATGAGTGCGCTTGTGAAATACGCCTCGCTGTTTGGAATGCTCCAGCCTGACCCCTGGCATCACTGGTCCGTTCGCTAGTGTATCAGTAGAAGTCTGAAAGTACAGGGCTGAGACCTACCTGTGGCTCCTATTGCTTCTAACTCAGCTTGACGACAGGGCCACATGGCCAGTAAGGAGGGGCCTGAGAGTGGCAGTACTCTCTCAGATGAGTTAGGTGAGGGAAGGTCCCTTCAGACTGGTGAGGCCTGTGAGCTTCCCAGAGAGCACGCCCTGGAGTCTAATAGTGTGATTGTTTCCGGGTGGGCAGTGCAGACCCTAGTCTTTAGGATGTCTGAGGCAGACGTTGAGTTAAGGGTGGAGGCTATGCAAGAAAGCTTGGCTGTTGAAGGGCCAGAGGACACGGTCATCAGAGGGGCTGAGAAGGTGCTAGTGATAGAATACATGATGGAAGTGATAGAAGTAGTGGAATTGGTGGCTAAGGAAGAGATGGATGAGGAGGACAAAGAACCAGAGGAGAAAAAGCAGGCACAAGCAAGGTGATGGACCACCACTTCCTGGCCTGTGATGGAGGCCCTGGAAGTCCTTCACCTGGAGCTGAGAGGAGTGAACACCCGAGCCAGCAGGGCCTACACTCGGCTGAAGTACAAGCTAGGGCAGAGGCTAAAGTCTCACCTGGACAGAAGGAGGGCCATTATCCAGGGTATCCCTGGCTTCTGGGCCAAAGCTGTATCCTTACTATTGAGCATTGAGTGTATTTCTAATGGGCAGGTGGTGTGGATAGGGTGGACAAGTGAATATAGAGGAGGGTTAAGGGACCCTCCTTAAAAAGGAAAAGGAGGGAGAAGGAGGGTAAAGAGGGAGATGCTGAGGCTATGTTCGTGCAATTTCCATAACAACATGTGGGTGGATGCTCTCTGTCTTTAGGTAGTTTGTGAACACATAGTAGGGACTAGGACTAGTAGCTTTCTCCCAGTATATGGCTCAGGGACAAGATAAATTCCCTCCCTTATGGCCTATGAGGACATGGGAATGACAGGCAGCCCCTGGTACTCATAGTAGTAAGTTTAAAGGAAGTGAAAGGAATGACAAATGCCATGAGGTAAGAACAGAGAAAGCAACTTGTGACAGGAAAAGAAGTCTAGAGAAACATGGTACCCTCTAAAGATCAGAACCTTACACAGGCCAGTAAGGTGACTGTGTAGCATTTGACCACTTGGTGTGTAGGCAGTCAACTTCTGGAAGAAGTCACTGGATTCCCATGTCTGGCATTGATATGACTCCTAGAACTCCAGGAAGTTTTTCAGGGAGTTCCTCAAGAATGTGTCCCTAAAATAGCAGAGGTCCAATAGCAGGATCTAGGATTTATGAGGCCTCAGAATGTAGCCCCCTATCCAAGTCAGTGGAGTCTGTCACAGTCTCAGATTGTGGGAAGGAAAATCTGATTTGGGAAGGATAGCCCTGAGGATTTCTTATGAAATGAAGGGGCTGAGGAAGACAATGGAGTCCTGGAGGCCTGAAGCCTTGGGAGCACCCCACCCCCAGACTCCCACACTGTCCATGCTCTGGAGACTTGCTGCATGGCAAAGCACTCAGTCTTCCTTCCATGGCCAGTGGAAAGGTCCTTAACCTGAGGCAAATAATGAACCACCCGCAGATATCAGCTATTATCATGGAGCAAGACAAAGATGTGTTTAGCTACATGATCAACCTAGCAGTCAGATTGGGGAGCTTGGGTCTGATCAGCCTAGGGTGGTGATGGGGGGAATTGAGTGGTTCACCTGACAAGGGGGAAATGAATCAAGCTACCAGTAACCTTCCCACATCAAGACACTAGGGAATCGTTTCCTTTGTTTTCTCTGAAAATCCCGCTTTTGCCTGGCAGGTTGAGGAAGTCAGCTTTCCCAAGTTCCACTGCAGGATGAAGTTTTTCTTGCAAAACAACCCCTACTTCCGGAATCAAGTGATCACTAAGGATTATGACCTTACTATCACTGGTGGGATATGACTGCCTAGATCACGGGGGAGGGGGAGTGAGAGGGCCTAGGCTACATGGCATTTCTTTCCTAAATCCTTCTTCTCCAGGTTACAAGGCATCTTGTTCCTCTGCCATCCAGTGGTTCTAGGATTATAATGGTGAAGCCCCCAGCTTCAGGCAGGACACCAGCTTCCTACGCTTCTTCAGCTGGCTGTCAGAACACAACTGCCCAGGATCTAACCAGATTGCTGAGGTGGGGCCCCATCTGTCATCATCAGGAGTGACCTAGGTGTATGTGTAGACTTCTGGGAATTTGGCTTATTTTAAGGCACAACCTATCCTATATTTGCTACCAGATAATCAGTGTGGACCTGTGGCTCAATCCTTTGCACTACTACCCAAGGGAAAAAGGCACCATCATAGAGAATGGAGGAGAAATCAGGTGAGTAGCATGGGTTTGGAGTTTAAAGGCCAGCTTGTCATGTGCCTGGGACACAATGAAGAAGGTAAGACGTTAGAGAAAATGTAATGACCAACCCAGGTCCCAACAGGGGTGGGAAATAAAGGAATGTTAGGAGGCCCATATGTCAGTACTGGAATCTAAAGCCAGGAAAGGTACACATACTGGAATGAAAGAAAATCTAAATCAGTAACTGAGGTTCCCTGAAGATTCTTGCCAAATTCATTTGAAAATTTCTGCATTCCTCTCATCCTCCACACAGATGTATACAAATGCACATCAGAATTTATATACCCATGTGGGCTTGTTCTATGTCTTAGCAATTATGAATAGGGCTGCAATAAACATTCTGGTACATATATCTTTATTACGATTTGAAAAGTCATGGAATAAGCCCAAATGCCCATCGATCCACGAATGGATTAATAAATTGTGGTATATGTACACCATGGAATACTATGCAACCTTAAAGAAAGATGAAGACATTACCTCTTTCATGTTTACATGGATGGAGCTAAAACATATTCTTCTTAGTAAAGTATCTCAAGAATGGAAGAAAAAATACCCAATGTACTCACCCCTATTATGAAACTAATCTAGGACCTTCACATGAAAGCTATAATCCAGTTACGACCTAAGAATAGGGAGAAGGGGGAAAGGGAGGGGAGGGAGGGGGAAAGTAGGTGGAGGGAGGGGTATTAATGGGATTACACCTGCGGTGCATCTTACAAGGGTATATGTGAATCTTAGTAAATGTGGAACATAAAGGTCTTAGCAAAATATCTAAAAAAATGCCAGGAAAGCTATGTTAATTAGTGTGATGAAAATGTGTCAAATGGTCTATGAAGCAAGTGTATGGTGCCCCGTGATCATACTAATATACATAGCTATGATTTAATAAAAAGAAAGAAAGAAAGAAAGAAAGAAAGAAAGAAAGAAAGAAAGAAAGAAAGAAAGAAAGAAAGAAAGAAAGAAAGAAAGAAAGAAAGAAAGAAAGAAAGAAAGAAAAAAAAAGAATTTACATACCCAGCACATCAATTTCTGTGGTGTACTCCAAAATTCCTCTTGATTTACTTGTCAATGCCCACACCCACAGTGCAGGCCATGCAGGCCCTATGGGTCATTGTACACACAGGAAATGGGGTTGTCACTGGGAAAGCCTGCGGGTGAAGATTGGAGGGAACAGCAAATGGCAAGGGAACAATGTGGGCACCCAAACACAGGGGACTTTATATTAATACTTGTCCTTCTTTGTCTCTGTTTGTGTCTGTGAACTTACATGTGTATATAACTGTGTTGCTGGTGCTTAAAAAGAATTTTAAGAAGAAAATCCATATAATTCAAAGAAGACAGGAGAGCCACAGCTACTGTGGAAGATGAAGAATCTGCATGTATCTCACAACCAGGGGAGAGAAGGGAGGAAAAGATGTGTGCTGCAAAATGCACAGAGGAGTTGTCCAGTATGTGGAGTGGCGATATACTCTACTAAGTGTTGCTGTGTCCCTGTGTGCATGGGAGGGCTGGGGAAAATCCAGTAAATGAATGAAAGCATCTCAGACTTGAATTTGCTGCTGGGGATCCCTGTGTACCTCCGAGTCTGGCCCTGAATGTGGAGGCCCTGGGCACAGCAGGAGCATAGTTTGCAGAGAGGCTGGCATTATGCCTAACATGGGTAGTTGGGTAGGTGAGGCAGAGGTAAAGCCCAGAGGACTGGTCATCTGCAGACTTTGCACATGGGGATCTGGGAGTCAAGGTCTGTGTGACAGACATCATGTGTCACTGGCAACCCCCTCATTGTCCAGGTAGAAATATAGTGTGTGATCTCTCACCGGGCTTTTGGGACACAAGTAAATACAAATGTGAATCTGAGGAGCGCTGGGACCTGGGTCACTTGGAAGGTTGTGCATGCACTCTTCTTCTAAACTTCCAAGCCCTACGGGAAGATTCCAAGTAGCTGCTGTTCTGGATGTGCAATTGGGAAGTGCCTGGGGACGGGATTGGAGAGTGACAGGGCAAGTGGGTAAAAGGGCCCCCTGGTGAAGTGTCTGTGGGTATAGTGCCAAGAAAAGCTGCCAGGAAAAAGACAGTTCCCTCCCTAAGGCATGGTTCTTATGCCTCTTTTTGTATATGTGTACTTCTGTCCACACCTGCACATGCAGATAGGCAGAGGTGTGGAAAGAGAGGGCAGTGTTGGAGATACATTCCAGGAGTGAGCCCTGTGAGAGTCTCTTCTGAGCAGAAGTATCCCGGGCTTGGAGAACATGCCATTCTTCCCAGGTGATAGCCAATGGTAAGCCTTCCACCCTGTCTCCTTTGCAGGGTAAATACCCCCAAATTCTGGGATCAGGGATGATTGACTCCAATGGGGATATTCTGGTCAGGACTCATTACAAGGGGAACTGGCTACCTGGCGCAATGGACTCCATACGGAGTGTGAGCAAGGAAGGGTACCAGTTCCTTTCTTGCTCTATTGAAAGGAAGGAATCTTCCTTCTGCAGAAAGAAATCTTCACTCTTACTGTGCTTCGGGATAAAAGAGAACAAGACAGCCTGGCCCAGACAACACAGAGACCACAAGATCTACCCCTGGTGGGCTGAGGGATTTGGGAGTTACATCCCAAGAAGGGAGTCACTTCCCAAAAGCACCTTGAGCATGGGGAAATGAGAGAGCTCAACACTCCCATATCTGGGGGCGGTCACTTCTTATATGGGCCACAGGACTTTCTCCCAGCCTCTGTATAAGGCAGGTATCTGCTGGGGCACACATCATGTGCCCCCTCATTCCCCATGTTCTCCCCCCTACCACATATGTTGACCCCTGTACCTATATTCAGGGCCTCTGAATCTATGTCAAGGATGAGGATGTCACAGCCACATGTGGGTTCCTTCTCCTCTCTTTCCAAAAGCAATAGAAACCATATACACATTGTCAGGCTTGGGCGTCAGATCAGATGTCATGACTTTTGAAGTCCTAGCAGTGCTAATGTTTGACACTGCAGCAAGGGAGTTTGCACCTTCTCTAACCTCTGGCCAACCCCTTACACTTCTCCAGGCAAAGCTCCCAAGTGAATCAGATCTACCAGATTTCTCATTTCACCCTAGAGACTCCTTGGAGTGCCAGTGCCTAGTATCAGTGGACACTGGGAAAGGAAATGCGATTCTAGGATTCTGATAGGAGGGACAGCAATTCTGATCATGGCCACAGAGCCCGACAAGTGGCCATAGTCTGCTCTTATGGGGCTCCTCTCCCTGTGCACAGGGATTGTTGGCCATATCTACCAAGGCAGCCATACAACAGAGGGAAGCTTGGGCAGAGTCCTCTAACTGCCCACCATTAGGCCATGAGCTGCAGAAGGGATAACAAGCCCTACACAGCAATTTCTCAGTCTGCCCTGTGCAAGTCAAAGTCCCACTGCTTGGTCTTGTGACCCACCCCAGACAAAGTGAACAGGGACTTCATTTCATGGCCATAGTCAGGACTGAGTTGGGTTCTGTGTGGTAATTCAAAGGTCTCATTTTGCAGTTTGTCTCTATTCTGCCTTTCTTCCCTCATAACACTGTATTTTTATGTCTGTCTCCCACAATAGCCTCTGGGTGTGTGTCTTACCTACAAGCTTCCTGTGTCTCTCTCTAGCCCTACAAGAATGTCTGTCTCTCTCCCAAAACACTTCACAACCCTCTGTATATGTGTCTCTCTCTTCCCTTATAGCCCTCCCTCTGTTTGTTTTCCTCTGTGTCTTCCTTTCCACACCTCTCACTCTCTCTGTGTATCTCTTCCTACTAAACACCTCTAAGTCCCCTTTCAACACTCTTGCTGTGGCTCATACTCTCTCCTCAAGTTTAGAGCTCTTGGGGTGGGAGACAAGATGGCGGACTGAAGCCAGCTTTCAACAAAGGCTCCCGTCCAGAAGGAGAGTTAAGGGACAGGAATTTAGTAAGTATCCTGGTGGACTTGAGCCTCACCAAGAGAGAAGGCTGAAGAACGCACATCAACACCGCTGAGGCAAGTTGTGATCACAAGGACGCAAACAAAAGGTACAAAATCCACCACCAAGCGGACGGGAGTCCCCCTCCCCCATGAGACCGGCTCTAGAGCCCCACAATTGAACAAGCGGGCAGAAATTAAAGGCCCTCCCACTACACTCCACGGGAGAGACCTTCTAAAAACTGGACCTACCTCCCCTACTGGGGTGCCGTGGCATTCTCCTGCCGGACATAGGGCTGAATAAAACTTTGGGAATCCTTTGCCGGCAACCCTGAATCCCCGGCACTCCCCTCCCACCCACTGAGGTCTGGAGGCCTGTCCCCCAGGACTTTGGATCCTTGGGTGATTTCTCAAGGGGAGTGGACAGTCCCCGAATTGCGACTGGTCAGCACTGACTCTGAAGCTCGCCGAGTGAGGAGAGGGCACCGGGCTGAGGGGGAGTCACGCCTCGTAGCACTTCCCTGCGGTGCAGTGCAGCAACCCTCCCCGGGCATATGGGCCCAAGACTGAATCAGACTCTGGCCTCCCCGCTGAGAGCTGAGAACCCCTACTCTCACTCGGGGTCTGAGGGCCTATCCCCCAGGAGTTCGGCTCCTTGGGTGATTTCTCGAGGGGAGTGCACAGTGCCTGAGCTGCGTCAGGTCAGCGCTGACTCTGGGACACGTGAGCGAGGAGAGGGCACTCTGCTGAGGGGAAATCAAGCCTTGGCGGCACTTCCCTGTGGTGCAGTGCAGGAGCCCTCCCCGGACCGTAGTTTTGCATGAAACTGAATGAAACTCTAGCTTCCCCCCGCCCCACTCCCAATCGGGGTCTGGGGGCCCATCCCCCAAGAGTTCTGATTCTTGGGGGATCTCTTAAGGGGTGTGGACCCAGCACAAACTGCGGCCACTCAGTGCTGACTCTGGGGCATGGGACAGAGGAGAAAAGGGTCGCCTGAGTACCCACACCAGAGCAGCAGTTCCCTGGAGGTAGATCAACAGCCGTTTTTTCTTTAAAGGCAGAACGCTCACTTCTGGATATTCTGAGGCCACACCCCCTGTCTCCCTGGGCAACCAGAGGAGGCCACCGGTGACACGGCTCACAAACCCGGAAGCCTCCAGGGCGGGGCCGACCCAGAGAGGTGTTCAGACGCAATTCTCCAGCAGCAAAGACGTTTGAACTCAAAACAGCCCGTCTCCTGTAGGCGACGACAGGAACAGAGACAGAACCTCACAAAGTTGTCTGTTCTGTTCTGTTAGCAGCATGCATCAGGGACGGGGCTAAGCCTGAGTGAACACTTCCTTCCCATCACCTGCATCAAACACTCAAAGATGTCAGGCCCCATCTCCTCCTGCTAGATAGCGGCAGTCTGCGGGGGCCTGGCAGACTTCCTTGCGATTCAGGCAGGTGCAAACCCCTGGAGTGTCTGTTCACGGCAGGCAACTGGGTTAGCCATCTGCAGAGATACCAGTGACTGGGTCCGACGGAGGGGCAAAGTGAGGAAGGAGACGTCAACCTTCCCAGACTGCTCTGTTTGCTGGGTCGCTCCTTCTGACTCCACGCTGCACTGGGGTGAGCCGTGTCAGAGGAGTCACCAGGCCCCTGTGATCCAGTTCCCAGAGACCTCTTGAACCCTTCCACCTGAGACAAGTGCCGATTGAGACAGTTGATTCGGACCTTTTGAACTGGGCTAATAGACTGAGGACTCTTCAGGCGGTGCCCTGGGTGTGCGATTGTAGGAAGGTTTGATTCTCCTTTTCCAACTTGGGCCAGAGGTGGGCAGGCGGGGTGACTTAATTGCTGATTTTTCCACACAGCTGAGACTTCAAGCCAGAGTAGAAGTTGCAATAGGATCGAACAGAAACCAGCTGAAAACAAGACAGAACCACTTTGCTCCACCACACCAGACAGGGCCCCAGTTTCTCAGGCCAGAACACTGTACGGGCCCTCGATAAAACCCCAGGGGAAAAACCAAAGGGAGTAAACCATGGGGCGGAATCAGCGGAAAAACTCTGGTAACATGAATGACCAGAATAGATCAACACCCCCAAGAAAAGATACGGCAGATATGATTGAAGATCCCATTCATAAACAATTGGCTGAGATGTCAGAAGTCGAATTCAGAATTTGGTTTGCAGACAAGATTAATAAAATGGAATTAGGAATTCGAGGAGAAATTCAAAAATTGTCTCAAGAATTTAATGAATTTGAAGACAAAACCACCAAAGACTTAGACACACTGAAACAAGAACTTACAGCCCTCAAAGATATGAAAAATATAGTAGAATCCCTCAGTAAAAGAATGGAGCAAGCAGAAGAAAGGATTTCTGACATTGAAGATAAAGTCTTCGAACGCTCCCAATCTCTCAAAGAGGAAGAGAAATGGAGAGCAAAAACGGATCACTCACTCAGAGAGCTCTCAGATAATTCGAAGAAAAACAACATAAGGGTTATAGGAATTTTGTAGAATGATGAAGTGGCTGCCAAGGACACAGAGGCCCTTCTACATGAAATTATGAAAGAAAATTTTCCAGACATGCCTAGAGAATCTGAAATTCAGATAGCAGACAGCTTCAGAACCCCAGCACGATTCAACCCCAATAAGCCATCTCCCAGACATATCATAATTAGCTTCAATAAAGTTAACATGAAAGAGAAGATTCTCAAAGCAGCCTGGCGAAAGAAAACTATAACGTACAAAGGTAAGAGTATTAGAATAACTGCAGATCTCTCTGCTGAAACTTTTCAAGCAAGAAGAGGCTGGTCATCAACTTTTAATCTCCTAAAGAAAAAAAACTTTCAACCCAGGATCTTGTATCCAGCTAAACTGAGTTTCATCTATGATGGAGAAATTAAATACTTCAATGACATTCATATGTTGAAAAAATTTGCCATAAGTAAACCAGCTCTTCAGGATGTTCTCAGACCTATCCTCCACAATGACCAACCCAATCGTATACCACAAAAGTAAACTCACTAAGAAACTTCGGATCAAACTACAACTTCCACACTGGCGAAAGGATTAAAAATGTCCACTGGACCTTTGAAAAACTCGATACCCAAAATTCCACCAGACTTATCAATACTCTCCATCAATGTGAATGGCTTAAACTGTCCTCTAAAGAGGCATAGGTTAGCTGACTGGATACAAAAACTCAAGCCAGATATTTGTTGCATACAAGAGTCACATCTCAACTTAAAAGACAAATACAGACTCAGGGTGAAAGGATGGTCATCCATATTTCAGGCAAATGGTAATCAGAAAAAAGCAGGTGTTGCAAGTTTATTTGCAGATACACTAGGCTTTAAACCATCAAAAGTAAGGAAGGACAAGAATGGTCACTTCATATTTGTTAAGGGTAATACTCAATATGACGAGATCTCAATTATTAATATCTATGCACCCAACCAGAATGCACCTCAATTTATAAGAGAAACTCTAACAGACATGAGTAACTTGATTTCCTCCAGCTCCATAATCGTTGGAGATTTCAACACTCCCTTGGCAGTGTTGGATCGATCCTCCAGAAAGAAGCTGAGCAAAGAAATCTTAGATTTAAAACTAACCATCCAATATTTAGATTTAGCAGACATCTACAGAACATTTCATCCCAACAAAACTGAATACACATACTTCTCATCAGCCCACGGAACTTACTCCAAAATTGATCACATTTTAGGTCACAAGTCTAACCTCAGTAAATTTAAAAGAATAGAAATTATTCCATGCATCTTCTCGGACCATCATGGAATAAAACTTGAATTGAGTAACAACAGGAATCTGCATACCCATACAAAAACATGGAAGTTAAATAACCTTATGCTGAATGATAGCTGGGTCAGAGATGAGATTAAGAAAGAAATCACCAATTTTTTGGAACAAAATGACAATGAAGACACAAGCTATCAGAACCTCTGGAACACTGCAAAGGCAGTTCTAAGAGGGAAATTTATAGCACTGCAAGCCTTCCTCAAGAGAACGGAAAGAGAGGAAGTTAACAACTTAATGGGACATCTCACGCAACTGGAAAAGGAAGAACATTCCAACCCTAAACCCAGTAGAAGAAAAGAAATAACCAAAATTAGAGCAGAATTAAATGAAATAGAAAACAAAAGAATAATACAACAGATCAATAAATCAAAAAGCTGGTTTTTTGAAAAGGTCAATAAAATAGATAAACCTCTGGCCAACCTAATCAGGAAAAAAAGAGTAAAATCTCTAATATCATCAATCAGAAACAACAAAGACGAAATAACCACAGACTTATCAGAAATCCAAAAAATCCTTAATGAATATTACAAGAAACTTTATTCTCAGAAATATGAAAATCTGAAGGAAATAGACCGATACTTGGAAGCACGCCACCTTCTAAGACTTAACCAGAATCAAGTGGAAATGCTGAACAGACCCATATCAAGTTCAGAAATAGCATCAACTATACAAAACCTCCCTAAAAAGAAAAGCCCGGGACCAGATGGTTTCACGTCAGAATTCTACCAAACCTTTAAAGAGGAATTAGTACCTATATTACTCAACCTGTTCCAAAAGGTAGAAAAAGAAGGAAGACTACCCAACACGTTCTATGAAGCAAATATCACCCTGAACCCCAAACCAGGAAAAGACCCAACAAGAAAAGAAAATTATGGACCAATATCACTAATGAATATAGATGCAAAAATATTCAACAAGATCCTAACAAACAGAATCCAACAACACATCAAACAAATTATACATCATGACCAAATTGGTTTTATCCCAGGGTCTCAAGGCTGGTTCAATATACGTAAATCTATAAATGTAATTCAGCACATAAACAAATTAAAAAACAAAGACCATATGATTCTCTCAATCGATGCAGAAAAAGCTTTTGATAATATCCAGCATCCCTTGATGATCAGAACACTCAAGAAAATTGATCTAGAAGGGACTTTTCTTAAACTGATAGAGCTATCTACAGCAAACCCACAGCCAATATCATATTGAATGGAGTTAAATTGGAATCATTTCCACTCAGATCAGGAACCAGACAAGGCTGCCCATTGTCTCCATTGCTTTTCAACATTGTAATGGAAGTTTTAGCCACCGCAATTAGGGAAGAAAAGGCGATCAAGGGTATCCATATAGGGTCAGAAGAGATCAAACTCTCGCTCTTCGCAGATGATATGATTGTGTATCTGGAAAACACTAGGGACTCTACTACAAAACTCCTAGAAGTGATCAAGGAATACAGCAGCGTCTCAGGTTACAAAATCAACATTCATAAATCGGTAGCCTTTATATACACCAACAACAGTCAAATTGAAAAAGCAGTTAAGGACTCTATCCCATTCACAGTAGTGCCAAAGAAGATGAAATATTTGGGAATTTACCTAACAAAAGACGTGAAAGATCTCTATAAAGAGAACTATGAAACTCTAAGAAAAGAAATAGCTGAAAATGTTAACAAATGGAAAAACATACCATGCTCATGGCTAGGAAGAATCAACATTATCAAAATATCCATACTACCCAAAGCAATATATAATTTCAACGCACTCCCTATTAAAGCTCCACTGTCATATTTTAAAGATCTTGAAAAAACATTACTTCGTTTTATATGGAATCAGAAAAAACCTCGAATAGCCAAGACATTACTCAGAAATAAAAACAAAACAGGAGGAATCACACTACCAGACCTCAGACTTTACTACAAATCGATAGTGATCAAAACAGCATGGTATTGGCACAAAAACAGAGAAGTAGATATCTGGAATAGAATAGAGAACCAAGAGATGAATCCAGCTACTTACCGCTATTTGATTTTTGACAAGCCAATTAAAAACATTCAGTGGGGAAAAGATTCCCTATTTAACAAATGGTGCTGGGTGAACTGGCTGGCAACCTGCAGAAGACTGAAATTGGACCCACGCCTTTCACCATTAACTAAGATAGACTCTCATTGGATTAAAGATTTAAACTTAAGACATGAAACTATAAAAATACTAGAGGAGAATGCAGGGAAAACCCTTGAAGAAATTGGTCTGGGTGAGTATTTCATGAGGAGAACCCCCCGGGCAATTGAAGCAGCTTCAAAAATACACTACTGGGACTTGATCAAACTAAAAATCTTCTGCACAGCTAAGAACACAGTAAGCATAGCAAGCAGACAGCCGTCAGAATGGGAGAAGATATTTTCAGGGTATAACTCTGACAAAGGTTTAATAACCAGAATCCACAGAGAACTCAAACGCATCAGCAAGAAAAAAACAAGGGATCCCATCGCAGGCTGGGCAAGGGATTTGAAGAGAAACTTCTCTGAAGAAGACAGGTGCACGGCCTTCAGACATATGAAAAAATGCTCATCATCTTTAATCATCAGAGAAATGCAAATCAAAACTACTTTGAGATATCATCTAACTCCAATGAGACTAGCGTATATCACAAAATCTCAAGACCAGAGATGGTGGCGTGGATGCGGAGAAAAGGGAACACTTCTGCACTGCTGGTGGGAATGCAAATTAATACATTCCTTTTGGAAAGATATATGGAGAACACTCAGAGATCTAAAAATAGATCTGCCATTCAATCCTGTAATTCCTCTGCTGGGCATATACCCAGAAGACCAAAAATCACAACATAACAAAGATATTTGTACCAGAATGTTTATTTCAGCCCAATTCATAATAGCTAAGTCATGGAAAAAGCCCAAGTGCCCATCGATCCACGAATGGATTAATAAATTGTGGTATATGTATACCATAGAATACTATGCAGCCTTAAAGAAAGATGGAGACTTTACCTCTTTCATGTTTACATGGATGGAACTGGAACATATTCTTAGTAAAGTATCCCAAGAATGGAAGAAAAAATACCAATGTACACAGCCCTACTATGAAACTAATTTGGGACTCTCACATGAAAGCTATAGTCCAGCTACAACTTAACAATAGGGGGAAGTGGGAAAGGGGGGGCGTGTGTACAGGGAGGGGAATCGGTGGGATCACACCTGTGGTGCATATTACAGGGGTATTTGCGAAACTTGGTAAATGTAGAATGTAAATGTTTTGGCACAGTAACTGAGATAACGCCGGAAAGGCTATGTTAACCACTGTGATAAAAATGTGTCAAATGGTTTATGAAGTGAGTGTATGATGCCCCATAATCATATCATTGTATACAGTTATGATTTAATAAAAAAATTAATTTTAAATTAAAAAAAAAAAAAGTTTAGAACTCTTGCTGAGACAGACACAATACACCCACTTCTCTGACATGCATGTGTAACATTCAGTTCTTCATGCACAAATCTGTGTTACAGCACTTACCTGCTATGGCTCCAATTACTGTTTCTGTTAATGTAAAGGTGTTGTGACATCTCCCTATGGATGCTGGGGGAATTTTTTGAAATCTCAATTAAGAAAGCTGCTGCTTAGAGTTTATACTTTTTTGCCTGGGTAAGCTAGTAGGGCTTCTTGGCTTTGGAGCATGGCCTAAGAGAGCCCTTCCCTTGCTGACAGAAAATGGAGCTGCTATTCCAGGAACTTTAGAAGGATTCAGATATTCACCATTCCATGTAGCTTAGAGAGACATGCTGAGCTGAGCTTCACCTTGACAGGAAAGCTGGCAAGGAACAGTCTGGGAATCAGAACTGATAGTCCCCAAAGAAGGGATCAGACAGCACCATAGAAGGACTACATTGTATCTTCTTTGTCAATTCTCAGGAGACAGGTGGATATTTACTTGAATGTTCTCAACAAACAGTTCAAATAACCTGTAGTTTCCCGAAACTGAAAAGCTGTACTTCTCTCAGTATGCCATCAGATGTTGACCCAGTCAATTGTCAGTTGTGCTTTTCCTTGGTCTAGTGGGAGAAATCCAGCGAGCTTGTTCCCAGTGGTGGTCACCAGTTTAATGGGGAAGAAAAAGATTCAATTTAGGACAGTTGCTTACAGTTCAGCAGGCCCAGAGGATGTGGCCAGAGGATCTTGTGGCTGGGTCCAATGAGTGTAAAAGCTTAATAAGGAAAGCTGGGATAAAATCCTCAAGGCCACTCCCAGTGTGTTATTCAGGGAGGGGAAGAACCTTCAAGTCAACAGCAGTGTCATGTGTACTCTGTGGTGTTACTCTGTCCTGGGCAACTGGCACCAAGGATATGGTTTGAGACTTTTTGAAGCAAGGCCATGAAGAGCTTCTACCTTCATCATCCCACCATCAATGACAAGGTCTCTTCCACCTCCTCTTCCTCTCAAGGGGAACTTCAGTTTCACTACTTGCACCAATGGAAATGCAGACAAACATTGTCCACAATTAGGTAGGGACCAGGGAGCTCTGACCCTCCAACACAAGCGCACATCAGCGATGACACCTGCTAGGCACAGCTCTAGCCATGTACTGTACCTATCAAAGTGTAATTCCATTCAGCAGTCCCTACGCCTGTGTGAGAAAAGTGGAGCAATACAGGAGACAGCAGATAGGTCCATGTAGGATAAGCATGATATATAGACCTCACAAACATAAGGAAAATTCAAAATTTCCTACACTGAATTGATTGAATATCTCCCTATCATGGCCAAGTGGGACCCTACACCACATAGAAGATGCCTTTCCCTGAGGTATTGCCCAGGGAAAGCAATACAGGAGACAGCAGATGGGTCCATGGATGATAAGCATGATATATGGACCTCACAAACATAAGGAAAAATCAAAATTTCCTACACTGAATTTATTGAATATCTCCCTATCATGGCCAGGTGGGAACCTACCACATACAGAAGATGCCTTTCCCTGAGGTATTGCCCAGGTATTGCCCATGTGTCACATGTGGCTGTGTTGTGCTTACTCACAGTCTTAGATCTGAAAATGCCACCCCCATTTTGTTTTTTCCCTAAACAAGTCAACTGAAAAATACCACCACTCCCTCCCCTTTTTTTTTCTCTAAACAAGTCCTCCGAAATGTTTGTAAGGATGATTTAGAACATGGTTGCACCAGATCTCTCCGCTGAAGGCCTCACAGGTTTGCAGGACAGAAGGGACACAGACAGATCTGCCTTGAGATGTGAGAGAGACATGCAGAATAATCCACTGCCATTACAGGGGCTTACTGTGTAGAAAACACTCAATCTGCTTGCTCTGGAGAAAGTGGACATTAATCAATGTTTTTGGCAAACACCATCAGTGACGCTTCTGTTCCTCCTGGATTCGTGGAAGGTTGAGACCTAGCAGTCCTAGCATGGAGCCAGGACCTTTTTTACCAAGCCAGAAGCGAGACGTCACAAAGGGGCTTGTGCGCATGCCTACAGAGGACCTGGAGCTCGCCGCCACTGGTGGTAGTCGGCAATTTCACCTCTCACTTCTTCCTTAGGCGCCTATCTGGGCTTACTGTACTCTGTAATCAGGCCACATGGCCAGTGAGGCAGAGGACCAGATTGGTTGTTCTTTCCAAGAACTTCCTGAACTCTCAGGTTAGAAATGGGTCTGAGGGCGGGAGGGCGAGGCCCACGGTCTTCTCCGGCAGCGCGTCCTCGATACCAAGGGTTTTAATGTTGTCAGTTGGGCGACGCTGGCTGTTGTATTTGAGACCACTGAGGAGGGTGCGGTGATCAGGGTGGAAGCTGTGCAGGACACCTTGGCCTTGGCAGAGCCAGAAGAGTTAGTGACCACAGGGTCCGAGGTAGTGCTTGTGGTACAGGAAATGATGGAGGTGGCAGATGTGGTGGAGGTGGTGGAAGTGGTAGAGATGGTGGAAGAGTTTGAAGTTGTGGAGGTGTTGCCTCGGGAGAATGAAGTCAAAGAGCTGGAGACAAGGAAAGCAGAAGCGGGACGCTGTGCTTTGAGTCCCCCACCAGCGGTGGAGGCGCTGGAGTTGCTTCATTTGGAGTTAAACAGGGTAAAAAGCCCAAGCCAATAGCGCTTACTCTCGGCTGAAGCTCAAGTTTCGGGAGAGAATGAAGGCTCACCTTGAATGTAGGAGGGCCATCATTCAGGGCTTTCCTGGCTTCTGGGCCAAAGCTGTATACTTACCCCGCCTAATTTAGTATGCCTGCTGCCAGGCATGGCTGGAGAAAAGACAAATACTGCATCACACAAGAGGGGAAGGGAGTATGCAAAAGGCAAAATAGAGGAAATGTGTGGGGGAGGAAGAAAGTAAGTATAAAGCCATACAACTACTAGCACAATATGGGTTGGATCCTCCCCAAATGTAGGGCAAGCTTAGAAGTACAGTAAACTTTCAAAACTGCAGAAGGAGTAGAAAGAGCCCTTCAAACAGAGCAGAACTCTTAAGGACACATTCCAGGGAAAATCCAGGAAAACAATGAGTTACCTCAAGCCAGTCATTAAAATTCTGTACCTTGCTCTGTGTTAATACCTACACACTAAGGGTGTGACTCTGAACTAGCAGCACCTCTGAAAGACACCAGGATTTCCAAATGCACTTGGCATATATGAAGTTGTTTATGGTTGGGGAAACTGTAACCTGAGTTTGAGATAAGTCTCTTAATTTTTTGTCAAGTGAACCCATGGTAGTGAAAGACAGCCAGATACAGCCTGAGCAAATCAACAGTGGTACATTCAAGAAAATACATGCAACAAGGAACATGACAGGAAGCAAAGTGAAAATCATGAGAGAAAGGGACCCATCCAGTAATCAACAGGGTGGGTGTAGTAGCAGTGTGTGAGGACCTTCTGGGTTCCAGAGGCTTCAGGAAGCCAACCCTCCATAAGTCAGTAAATCAGCCTCAATTGTACACACACCCAAGGGTAAGGGAAGCCCTTAGCTGTCTGAAGAAAGAAAGGGACTGAGAAAGTTAGGAGAGCCTGGAAGCCTTAACGTCAGGGATACTGCATCCTCCCACTCCCACACTATACATGCTTTCCAGACATGTTGAATGGCATGGCTCCTAGTTTCTACTTCACTGGCTAGCAAAATTTCCTTAACCTGAGGCAGATTATGAACCACCCACAATTGTTGACTATAATCACAGAGCAAGACAAAGACCTTCTGTGCTACATGAGGAATTTGGAGGTAGGACAGGGAGGCTGAGGCTGGCTGGGCATGGGTGGTTCTTGTGGCATTTGACTGGCAGAGCTGTGAAAGAGAAGTGATCCTATCCACCAGCAATTTGCGCACTTTACCTCACCCAGGGCATGTCTCCCTTCCTCTTGGTTCACCAACCTATTATTCCCTGCCAGGTGAAGGAAGTCAGCATTCCCATGCACTATTGGAAGATGAAGTTTTTCTTCCATCTGAACCCCTACTTCAGGAATGAAGTGATCACCAAGGATTATCACTTACTATCACTGGTGGGATATGACTGCCTGGATGGTAAGGGTGCCTAGCTTTGACGAAATCCTTCCATAACTGTTGGTTCTCCAGGATATAATGCATCCTTCTTCTCTGCCATTAAGTGATTCTGGGTTAATGACCTTGAATCTTCCAGCTTCAGGCAAGAAAGCAGATGTATCAGCTTCATCAGCTGGTTGTTGGACAACAACTGCCCAGGAACTAACCAGATTGCTGAGGTGGGGCACAACTAGGCATTATCAAGAGTGACCTCAGTGCATTTTTAGACTTTTGGGAAGTGAACTTATTTCAGAATGCAACCAGTCCTACTTTTGCTTCCAGATCATCATTGAGGACCTGTGGCTCAATCCCATACAATACTATCAGAGGGAAGAAACTACAATGACAGAGAAGAGTGAAGGTGTTAGGTGAGAAGTCCCGGCTTGGGGCAGAGAGGCCTGTTTGGTAAGTGAAGGTGAGGGTCTAGAGTAAGTGCAGTAGCCACCACAGGGCACCCAGTAGGTAGGAGAGAAAGGAAAGCTTAGAGGCCTATATGTCATCCTAGGAAGCTCAAGCCCAATAGAGGTCCAGGCTCACTGGTGAGGAAGAAGGGCTGAATGAATAGCCACTTTTCCCTGAACTGTCATGCCCTAGCATTTGGCCCAGTCTGAGGCTCCTCTGACCCATTCAGTGGGGCTTCCAGCTCCTCACTTCCATCCCTCCACAGACATCTACAGATTGATTTCAGATTGTTGTGTCAACTCAACACTCTGTTAGGTAGTAATCCAGTCCTCTTCTGGGTTTTTGCTGTTAATGCTCAAATATCCAATGCAGGCTATTCAGGCACCATGGGCCAGTGTCCAGACAGGAAATGGGGTAGTGAGTGAGCAGCCCAGACTTGAAAGGATTGGCAAATGGCAAAGGATAGTGTACCTTCCCAGGAAAAGAATGTGGTATCCACACCCAAGGGTTTGCATGTCTTTCAGATATACACAGTGTCCTCTACATTAATACTTGTGCATCTGAATTTTGGTGTGTATATATGTGCGCATGTATAAATTGCTCCATGTGTGTGTGTGTGTGTGTCTGTGTCTGTGTGTGTATGTGTGTCTATTGTCGGTACTTGATCCACAGCTTTGGGGATGTCAGAAACGGATATTTGAAAAGTCTTTCCAGCTGGGGGTCATGAAGCGTCTACATGTTTCTAACAACTGGGAGTGAGAATGGAGGTAAGAATGTCTGGTGCAAAATGCACAGAGGAGATATCCTCTTCTTGGAATGACAATAAATTCTACCAAGTGTTGCTGTGTCCTTTTATGCATGAGAGGGCCTGGGACAACCCAGTGAATGAATGAAAGCACTTGAGACTTTTGAATTTTGGGGGTAATCCCTGTGGACCACTGAGTCTGGCCCTGATAGTGGAGGCCCTGGGCCCAGCTGAAGCATAGTTTGCAGAGAGGCTGGCATTGTGCCTAGCATGGGCAGATTGGTAGCTGAGGCAAAGATAAAGCTCAGAGGCCTGGTCATCTGCAGACTTTGCATGTGGGGAGCTAGGAGTCAAGAGCCTTGTGAAGTGAAAGGCATTATGCATGGCTGGTAGAAATTGGGATGAGGCCAGGTCAGGGTTCATCTGGACATGCTGAACACACAGTAAATCTCTCATTGCCCGGGTAGGCATAGAGTGTGGGATCTCTCACAGAGTTGATGGGACACAAAGAAAACACAAATGTGAACCTAGGATGGCTTGTGGCCTGAGTCCTTTAACGGGATATGCGTGCAGTCTCTCCAGGCTACACACAACAAGATCTGATGGATGACTTCCAAGTAGCTGTTGCTCTGGATGTGCAAGTTGGAAGGGCCTGGGGAAGGACTGGAATGTGACAGGGCGACTTGGTAAAAGGATCCCCTGGCTTGCTGCCTCTGAGGATAGCACCAAGGAGAGCTGCCAGGAAGATAATGTTCCCTCCCTGAATTATGGGTCATCAGAGGACGAACCCACAGAGCTAGTGCCATGAATCCCTCATCTATTGGCTTAAATGCTGAAAAAGGGAAGGTCTCAGAGAAGCCCTAGTGCCCTCCTGCAAATTGCATGATCAGGCACAATGGCATGCTCTGTCTGACCACGTTTGTTTGAAGAGTCTCACCCATCCTGTCCCTCGCACAAGGGGGAAACCCAGAGCTGAGGTTCATTGTGGTCAGGTAGAGTGTGCAGTCTCAGGCACTGTGCGTTGGCCCGAGAATGCAATTCCAGCATGCTGATGGTGCAGGAGAGCTTCACCAAGGTGAAGTCAGAAGGCGCGGAGTCCCTGGGGGCAGAGTCAGACCTGGTGGTGGCCAAAGTGATGCTGATTGTACAGATAGGGGAAGTCATAGAGGGAAGGCAGGCAATGCTCCAGCTTATCCACGAAAATGAACAAGAAAGTGAAGATGATGCCAAGGAGGAGGAGAATGGGCAGGCAGTGGATGTGCACTTGGCTCTTGGGCATGTCTCTGATCTTGGAGTTCTCCGAGAGATCTTGGAGAAGAGTGAGTGCTTGAAGCAGCATGAATTATCCTTGGCAGAAGCATGTGGTCTGGCAGAGTCTGAAAGCACATCTTGAGTGCAGGAACACCATCATCTGGAGTATCTGGCTTCTGCACCAAAGCTGTATCCTTATTGCTGCTCGTTCATGAAGGCCTGCACTGGACAAGGCCACGGACAGAGGGAAAGGATAGCACATGGGAGGGAGAAGGGCTCTGCCCAAGGCAGACGAGGAGTTGGGTCAGGTGACACTAGGGCCCTCTTCTCACAGCCACTCACTGACAGTATGGACGGATCTTAGCTACCTGCAGGTAGAGAGGAAGCCTGTGTCAGGGTCTGGGAACAATGGTTATCTCTCTAAAGGAGGACAGATGCAAAAAGAGCCCTTCTCAGGCACCACAACTTTGAAGGAAACATTCCCGGAGAAGGCTTTCAGGAGTGGGAGGACCACCAAGCCAGAGATATAAAGGGTTTACATGGTTGTAGGAGCTTGACACTAACATTGAAGGTGGTCCAACCCTGGGCCGAGGTTTTGTCAGGTTCAGTCCTCTGGAAGACGCTTGCTTTCTCCAGAGCCACCTTCTGTTCAGACAAGCTGTTATTATACCGCACATACAGCCCAGTCACAGGAATATGTGCCCTCCATTACACCCGAAGAGACCTTAGGAGCACAGCTAGGAAGATGCTAGAGCTCAGTGTTAGTTTCAAGAGAGGACATCCCACAGGGGAGGAAGCAGGGAGCACAGTAGCCAGCATGTGGAGAGAATAGAGCCCATCTTCATATCAGCAGTGTGGATCCAGCAGCAGCACCCCAGAGCCATAGGGGTTTCTAAAGGTCTGCGTAAACCAACCCTCCAGAAATCAGTGCAGTTCATCATAGGTTGACACACCACTAAAGGAAGGAGAGGCCTGAGAATGTCTTATAAAAGGCAGGGTCTGAAGAAGACATGGGAGCTGTGAGAGGTTGAAGCCTGGGGCATCCCCTTATCCAACACTCCCACACTGTCAATGCTCTCCAGACCTGCTTCATGGCATGGCACCTAATTCCTCTTTCCCTGACTAGGAAAAGGCAATTAAACAGAGGCAGATAATGCACCACCAGATGTCAACTATAATCACAGAGCAAGATGCAGATGTGCTTGCCTTCATGACCAATTTAGAAGCAGGCCAGGGAGGCTGAGTCTGGCTTGTCATGGGTGGTTTTGGTGGCATTTTAGGGGCAGAGTGGTGAAAGAGAACTAGCCCAACCAGCAGCAACCTGCCTCCCTCAGCTCACCCAGGACTGGTCTCCCTTCCGCTCGGTGCCATCCCTCATTGTTCCCTGGCAGGTGGAGAAAGTCAGCATTCCCAAGGATGGCTGCAGGTTGAAGTTTTCTTCTCTTTGTACCTGTATTTCAAGAATATAGTGATCACCATTGATTATGCCCTTACCATAGGTGCTGGGATGAGGCTGCCTGGATGATCTGGAATGGGACTGAGTATGCCTAGGCTGGTCTCAGTCCTTCCCTAATTTCCTCTTCTCCAGGGTATGAGGCATTTGGTTGCTCTCTGATTCAGTGGTCCTGGGCTGATGATGACAAAGTACCCTGCTCGAGAAAGGACACTAGATTCTGGAGATTCATCTGCTGGTGGCTGAACCACAACTGCCCAGGTTCTTACCAGGTTGCTGAGGTGCAAACATTTGGTCATCACCAGGAGTCTCTGGTGTATATTTCTAGGATTCTGAGATGTGGGCTTATTTCATGGGGCAGCATGTCATTCTTTTGCTTTTAGATAATCATTGAGGTCCTATTGCTTAATCCCGTGACTACTACCTGACGGAGGGGGACACCATGACTGAGAAGATAGAAGAGGTCAGGTTAGCAGCCCAGGATTGGGTCTGGAGGCCTGATTGGTGTCTGGGGAATAGTGGAATAGGTGAAGCTTTAGAGTGACTGTAGTGACCACCAAATGTCACCCTGGAGTTAGAAGAGAAAGGAAAATTGAGAGACCCAGATGTCATGCTGGGAAGCTCAAGCCAGCAGGAGGAGGAAGCAGGGCTAAATCAGTAACTGTGTTTTCCTGAGTGTTTATGTGCTGGGTCATCCTGAGGCCCCTCCCAGCCATTTAGTTTGGCTCCCTGCATCCTTCACTCTGAACCTCAACAGACGTTTGCAGATTGTCTGCAGAATCATTGTGCCCACTTGTCACTCTCCTAGGTTTCCATCCAAGCCTCTTCTGCTTTTTTTTTTTTTTTTATCTCAATGCTCAAAGCTGCAAGTCTGGCCAATGTCCTGGTACAAAATGGGGGTGTTGTTTGGAAACACTGGAGTGGTGATTTGAAAGGAATAGGAAATGTCAAGCAACACTGTGACTGCCCAGGGGAAGAATGTGGACATCCACACTTCAAGGTTCCATGTCATTCAGATACTCACCGTATCTTCTCAATGCATACAAATTCTTCTCTGTCTTGGTGTGTGTGTGTGTTCATTCTCTTGTGTTTAACATTTTTTTTGTTTGTGTGTGTGTGTGTGTGTGTCTGTTGTCTGTAACTGAATCACTGCTATCTAGAAGCTAGAAACAGAGATTGAGCGGCCTCAGTGGCTGCTGGTAATGAAGTTTCTGTGTGTTTCTCATAACCAGGAAATAAATTAAGAAATAGTTGTGTAGTGTAAAATACACGCAGGATATATCCTAGATGTGGAGTGGCAATAAACTCTAATAAGTGTTTGTGTGTCCCTCTATGCATGGGAGGGCTGGGAATGACCCAGTGAATGATTGAAGGCACTTGGTACTTAGATACTTCTTCTGGGAATCATTATGTAAAAATGAGTGAGGACCACAAAGTGGAAGCTCTGAGCTCAGCAGGAGTATAATGTGCAGAGCGGTTGGCATTGTACCAAACACAATGGGGTAGGTGAGGCAAAGATTAAGCCCATATAACTGGCCTTCTGCAGACTTTGCACATGGGAAGCTGTCAAGGTCATTGTGACAGTTATCAAGTGTGGGTGGCAACTGCTCATGAATAGGAATATAATGTGGGATCTCTCACTATGCTGACAAAACAAAGAGCAAACAAAAATGCAAATCTTAGGTTATAACTGGGTTATAGCTTTCATATGAAAGCCATAAATTAGTTTCATAGTAGGGCTGAGTACATTGGATACTTTTTCTTCCATTCTTGAGATACTTTACTAAGAAGAAAATATTCCAGCAACCTAAGAATATGAGGAAGGGGGAGAGAGATGGGGGGAAATGGGCAGAGGGAGGGTGATTGGTCGGATTACACCTGCAGTGCATCTTACAAGGGTACATGTGAAACTTAGTAAATGTAGAATATAATTGTTTTAACACAATAACTAAGAAAATGCCAGGAAGGCTATGTTAATCTGTGTGATGAAAATGTATCAAACTGTTTATAAAACCAGTGTATGGTGCCCCATGATCACATTGATGTACACAGCTATGATTTAATATTAAAAAAAATAAATGCAAATCTTAGGATGGCTCCAGCACTTGGGTCCTACAGAGAGATAAGCACATAGTCTGCCTCCACGTCCTATATACTAAAGACTTGGTGCAGACTTCAAAGTACCTGTTGTTCTGGTTGTGCAAGTGCAGACTTCCTGAGCTCAGTTAGTGTGGAGAAGGGCCCCGTTGCTTTCTCCCTCTGTGGTTAGTGCTGAGGAGGGTTTCCAGGAAGAGGCAGGTCCTCTTGTGTTATCTGTGGCCTTAATTCTGGACCTACACATGCAGACAGGTAGAGGTGGGAGGGAGGGGGGAATGCCACTAGTGGGCCCTGTGTCTTCTGAGGATGAGGATCCCAGGCTCAGACAGCATGCCATTCTGCCCAGGTGACAAGTAGCCAGGGATAGGCCTTCCACCCTGCCTCTTCTGTGCAATAAAGATGCCTGAAATCTGGCACTTGGGATGACTGACTCCCATGTGAATATACTGTTCAGGAGTCACTCAGGGAGGAATATACATCCAGACATAGTGTGAGCTGGAAGGGGCTAGTGAAGAAAAGGGTTTACATGCTTACAGTGAACTAGGGTAAAGGGAAGAGGAGCATCCTGGCCAGATCACACATTGGCAACAAGACTTGCCACTGGTAGGCTGAGGGCTTTGGTGTTTTCCCCCTTTGGTGTTTTCCCCCAACCACTTTCCAAAGACACCTTGAACATGGGTTATATTAGTGTTTAACACTGCCAGAGCCTAGGTTTGCACTACGAACATGGGCCCAAAGACTTGGTCCCAGTGTCAGTGAAAAACAGATGTGTATACATCATGCCACTTTCTTCCTCCCTCACCTGTGTTTGCTTCCCCAACATACTTTTTGGGGAAGTAAATCGGTAAGTGTGTTTTCCTGAAGGGTCATGTGCTAGGTTTCAGGCCACCCTGAGGACTCTATTACTATTCCTATCCTCAGTGCCAGACTCTGCTGTGACAAGGGTGGCAGGGAGAGGACTCTGCCCATGCTACCCTGGTTGTGAGCCAGGCTGGGCAGATCCTGCCAGCTTTCATAGGGCACAGGGAGGAACCCCACCAAAGCATTCAATGGACCAGTGTTGGGACTCTGTGGCCATGCCCAAGATTACTATCCCTCTTTCTATCACCATCTTGGGAAAAGCATTTCTTTTCCCAGTGTCCACCGACACTAAGCACTGGCCTACTTGAGACTACAGGGACCCTTTTGGCCCTAATTGAATCACAACTATCTAGAAGCTGGCAACAAGATTTGAGAGCCCCCAGTGGCTACCAGCAATGAAGTTTTTCTCAACCTTCCTAATGCTGCAATCCTTTAATACAGTTCCTGTGGGTCACCACCCACAGGTTGACAACTACTGCTTTAGGGTAAACTGTGAGGTGTAGAATTCCTGATCCATCTGGCTGCCCAGTGGACTAGAGTCCTGCCTACCATTCCTGAATCCTGAAGGTATGTGACAAGCCTCAAACAAAAAGCCTTAATCTACCCTGTATAAGTCGTTCTCTCATTGCTTGGCCCTGTGACCCACACCAGAGAAAGGGCCCAGAGACTTGATTCCAAAGCCATAGACAGGTCTGAGGTGGGGTGGAATTTGTGTGCTGATACAAAGGTCCCATTGTGTAGTGTGTCTCTATATGTGCCTCTCTCTCCTCATGGTCCTGTATGTGTGTGTCTCTCTTCTGGCCACACTTTGTGTGTCCCTTACCCAGAATGCTCCCTCTGTGTTTCTCTCTACCAGAAAATGTTCTCTGTCTAGGCACAACACCTCCCTGTGTGTCTTTCTGCTTTAAAAGGCCCCCTCTCTCACCTTGGGTCTGTTTTGTCACACTACCTTATCTGTCTCTCCTCCACAGCAGACAACTCTCTGTTTCACCCTTGGCCTCTAGAGATCTCTGTATGTTGGCGTCCATCTATCCCACCACAATTTGTCTCTGTGTGTCTCCTTATACTTCAAGGGAACCTTGTGTATTTCTCTCTCTCTTCTCTCAGCCCTCTCTCTATTTTCCTTCTTTTCCCAACCAAGTCTTCCATCTGTTATCTCCCTTTTAACACCCCATGTCTGTGTGTCTCACTCACAACGTACCACTCTGTGTGACAGTCACCTATTCCATTACTTTATGTCTCCCACTCTCTCATCAAGTATAGAGCTATTGTTGGGCCTGACAAAATACTTCTATCTCTCTGAAACCCTCCATGCCCTGCATGCTAATATCCAAGTCTGTGTGCCCATGTCTGTGTCAATGCAATTATCCTTTTTTGGCTGCTATGGCTTCTGCCACTATCCCTGTTAGCATCAAGGTGTTGTGGCATCCTTCTTCAAACACAGGGAAACTAGCTGTTAAACTAGCTGTTGCAGGTGCTACTTTGTCTAGGGTATGCTACTAGGGCTTCTAAGCTTTGGGTCATGGCCTAAAAATCCTCAATATTGCTATCAGGAAAATGGAGTTGCTGTTCTGGGAAACCTGAGACGAAGCATATGTCGAGCATTCCATGGAGCATTCTCCTACAGGCTTTAAGTAGAAGAATCAGCACTGAGGGTCCTGGAGGAGGGAGGACAGGGCTCCATAGAAGGGCTATAGTCTGATGTCTCTGATTTTCTTTATGCATTCTCAGGATAGAGGTGGACATTTCCTTTGAAGTTCTCACCATTTCAAATGATCTGTAGTTTCCATGGACTGCAAGGCCACACTTTCCCCAACTCTCCCTGTCAGATACTGACCCAGCCAGCTGGCAGTGTGCTTTCCCTGGATCCAGTGGGAAGTGTCCAGAGAGTCGGTTCATTGGCATCCTAGGAAGATAAGGACTCAGATGGGGAGTGATGCTGACAGACACAGAAGGCAGGAGGATGTTTCCAGGGGTTCTTGGGAAGAGGTATAATGATGATAAAGGTCTTCACCAGGAAAAAGGCGATATGAGAAACTGCAGGCCCTGTCCAGGGTGCTATTCTGAGATTAGAAGGATCTGTAAGGCAACAATAGTGTCATGTATGTACTTTATGTTGTAACCCGGTCCTGGTGAACAGGCACAAAGCAGCAAGGTGAAGCTATTTTGGTAACAAGTCAATGGACAGATTGTACCTTCAGCTTCCCACCATGGCTGACAAGGTCTCTTGTACCTTCTCTTCCTGTCAAAGGAAAACTCATCTTCTCTACTTGTGTCCATGGAGGTGTAGACATATAATATCCACAACTAGTGAGGGACAGGCCAGCTCTCTGCCTGGAATATGGGGGCACATCAGCGATGGCACCAGTTAGGCAAAGTTCAGCCAGGCCATGCCACTACCATTGTAACTCTGCTCAATAGCCTCTATGCCTGTGTGAGGACAGAGGGGAAATACAGGAGCCAGAAAGTGGGGGCATGAAGAACACGCCTCATATGTGGAACTGACAATCGTACAACTAGAACAACCAAAATTTCCTAACAGACTTAAACTCACTGTTGAAATCCAGGGGGATGGTCTTGCTTGTTGAATGTGCCTCCTTTTGAAAGTTGTTCAAGAGGAAGGGTGCATCCCCCATCAGTAGTACGTGTCTGTGTTTTGATTTCCCACATCCCTCGTGCTAAAAACACTCTCCGCCCACCCCCTTTTTTTTTTTTTTTTTTTTTTTTGCTCTAGTCAAGGCATATGAAGTGTTATACAAGATGATTTAGCACCAGGTTGCCTCTGGTCCTCTGCTCAAAGCCTTCCAGCTTTGCAGAAGACAGGGAGGCAGGTCTTCCTTGGGATGTGAGGGAGGCATGCAGAATGAACCACTGCCATTCCCAGGGGCATGCTTGGTATATTAACCTCCCATGCCCGGAATGTGCTCAAGACAGTGGGCCCCTGTGAAGGCTGCTGCCCTACCTTTTCTCATGGCCACCAGGAGTCAAAGAAAACTATAGTAACTGTGTCCAACTTGTAGCCTGCTGGGAGAAGCTGTCTGTGTCCCTCTATCCCTCTTCCACTCTCCACTGCCCTTCTCATTCTGTCCTTGTCTTGTCCTTGTTGACCTTTGCCTCTGCCACTGTCACACTGCCTCATCCATCAGCCTGCCAGCCTGACACTGAGAATGGGGACAGATCTTCTCCTACCTCTGGCATGTGCCTCAGCTATTCTCCACAGCATGGGCTCTCTTTGTGCCAGGCTTTGAATTCATAAAATGCTTCATTCCTATTTCTATAGACATTGGCCTTTCACTATTTTTAATAGCACACACCTAAAAGAAGCTGTAGTGTCTCTTTCTCTTATTGATTAGGACCAGTTTTTTACAAGGCAGCCCCAGGTGAGAGTGACACCATTGCTTTTCTTGAACCACAACCCATATCTTCTAGCAATCTTCCTCTACCTCACTCGTTCCTCCTCTTGGAGACTTGGCTGCACAGAGCTGTGCACACGAGCAATCAGCGATCCTGCTGGATGGCCCGTGGTGAGCCTTTTTGACTGGCACCTTTGACCCAGGGGCTGCCTGATCCTGACCCTGGCATCCCTGCTAGCTGTCGCGCCTAGTCAACGTTAGTCTTACAAAGCCCTCAAGAAACTTGAGGGGCAATCCTCATGCTCATGTGCTCCTGCTGTAGATGAGATGGTGCTGGGGACTCTTGTTCCTTTCTATCATGAAAGTTTCTTTGTGTTCTCTCCTGCACCTCAAGGTATCATTCTCAGGGATTCAAGAAGAGAGGCAGGAGCAGATGTGTACTTTTAATGTTCCCCAAGGACATACAGCATGTGGCAACACCAGAGGCCTGCTGGGAGGACTGGGGCATGCTGCCTCCTCCTGTGCCGCCAGAGGGCGAACCCACAGGGTTTGTGCCCTGAGCCTCTCAGCTGCTGGCTTTTGTGCTGGAAAGGGGAGGTCTGTGAGCGGCCCTAACGCCCTCCAGCCAATCCCAAGGCTAGGTATCGCTGTGCTGTGTGCGCGCGCGCGCGCGTGCGTAAAGAGCCTCGCCCGCTCTTGCTGCAGTTGAGTGAAGCTGGAGCTGGGGCACGTTGCGGTCAGGTGGAGTGTGCAGTCTCAGGTGTTGTGTGTGTTGGCCCAAGTGTGCAATACCAGCGCTGCCTTCTGGTAGCTGCCTTCTGCTCACAAAACCGCAGTTACAGTTTGACGGGAGGGCCGCATGGCGAGCCAGGCAGGGCAGTGTGGTGCTGGGCCTCCTCAGGAAGCCTTAGAGGACTTAGATCAGGGAAATGCCCTTCTGGAGAGCGAGGCTCAGGGGCTGGCAGGGGAGCCGGCTCCAGAGGACAGTGATTACAGAGGTGCCGTCTGGGAAGTTCATGTGGTGCTTTGTGGGCTCGCTGAGGAAGCAAGGGTGTTGATGCAGCAGGCTGTGCAAGAGAGCTTCACCGAGGCGGAACCAGAGGGCTCAGGGTCCTGGGAAGTCAGAGCGGGTGGTGGCCGAAGTGATCCTGATGGTGCAGATAGAGGAGATCATAGATGGGATCAGGAGATGCCTCAGCTGGCTCAAGATAATGAGCATGAAGATGAAGAGGATGGCCAGGAGGAGGACGAGAATGGGCAGGGAGCAGAGGGGCCATTGGCCCCCAGGCCCCAGTCTGCTCCGGGAGCCCTGCAAGAGATCCAGCAGGACCTGAGCAGAGTGAGTGCGGAGGCAGCATGGGCTATGCTTGGCTGAAGCGCAAAGTCCAGCAGAGGATGAAGGCACATCTTGAGCACAGAAGCACCATAATCTTGGAGCATCCCTGGCTTCTGGGCCAAAGCCATTTCCTTATTGCTGCTCCTTCATGAAGCTGGTACTGGGCAAGACTGGGGACAAAGGGAAAGGGTAGCACATGGAAGGGAGTAAGACTGTGCCAATGGCAGAAGAGATAATAGTATTCAGGTGGGTGATACTTGGGCCCTTTTCACACAGCCACCTGCTGTCAGTGTGTAGGGATCTTAGCGACCTGCTGGTAGTGAGTGAGTATGTGGTGGGAACTGGGGACAATGGTTATGGCTATAAAATAGGACAGAGGCAAAAAGGGCCATTCTTAGACAGCATAACTCTGAAGGCACATTCTTGGAGAAGGCCTTGGATGACTGGCATGATGCCAATCCTGTGATATAAAGACTGTGCCTGGTTGTAGGAGTCGACCATATACACCCAAGATTGTCCAGCCCTCTGTGTTGTACTAGCTGTTGCCCTCTGAAAGTTACTAGCTTTCTCCAGACTCTCCTTTTTTTCTGACAGGCTGCTGCTGTCCCAGACAAACAGCCCAGAGGCAGGGATATGTGCCCTCACTTGCAGCCCAAGATGCTCTAGAAGCATCAGGCCCAGCCAAGCATCCTGTACAGCTCAAGAGACAATTTACCCACTTCAGAGGAAGTAGGGTTAAAGGTAGCTAGAAAATGAAGAGGACAGAGATCACCCAGACATGAGAAGTGTGGGTACAA
Source organism: Nycticebus coucang (assembly GCF_027406575.1). Lineage (NCBI taxonomy): Eukaryota > Metazoa > Chordata > Mammalia > Primates > Lorisidae > Nycticebus > Nycticebus coucang. The sequence continues at coordinate 4,801,979 of NC_069805.1, forward strand.
TAGCAGAACCAGGATGCCATCTGGGATACTGGAGTTCTAGGAAAGCCACCCCTCCACAATTCAGTCCCTCAGTCACTGGTTCATACAACCACAATGGAAGGTTAGGCCTGAGCATGTCTCACAAAAGGCAGGTCTGAGGTACACGTGTGATCTGTGGAAGCCTGAATCCTTTGGGGTGTCCCACCCCCACACTCCCACACTGTCAATGCCCCCCAGACCTGGTTCATGTCATGGTGCCTGGTTCTATTCCCTGCCTAGGAGAAGGTCCTTAACCTGAGGCAGATAATGAACCATCCTCAGATATTGACTATAATTACAGAGCAAGATGATGTGCTTGCCTACATGATCAATTTGGAGGTAGGCCAGAGAGGCTGAGTTTGGCCTGGCATGGGTAGTTGTGGCATTTGAGGGGGAGTGCTGTGAAGAAGTGACCCAACCACCAGCAACCTGCCTACCATAGCTCACCCAGGACTGATCTCCCTTCCTCTCAGTGCTATCCCCCATTGTTCTGTGGCAGGGGGAAGAAGTCACCATTCCAAAAGACTGCTGGAGGTTGAAATTTTTCTTCCATTTGAACCCCTACTTCAAGAATGAAGTGATTGCCAAGGATTATCTGCTTACTATAGCTGGTGGGATGTGGTTCCTTTGATGATGGGGAAAGGGAGTGATGATTCCTAGGCTGCTGTAATCCTTCCCTAATTGCCTCTCCTCCAGGGTACAAGGCATCTTGCTCTTCTGCCATCCAGTGGTTCTGGGCTGATGATGACAAAGCACCCTACATCAGGAAGGACAGCAGTGTCCAGAGCTTCATCAGCTGGTTGTCAAAACATAACTGCCCTGAGTCAAACCAGATTGCTGAGGTGGGAACCCTTTATTCATCACTAGGAGTGACTGGTGAGCCTTTGTAAGATTTTGGGATGTGGGTTTATTTCAGGGCACAGCATGTAATTCTTTTGCTTCCAGATCATCTTCAAGGACCTGTGGCTCAATCCCCTAGACTACTACCCGAGAGGAAGGAACCATGACCAAGAAGAGAGAGGCAGTCAGGTGAGCAGCTCAGAATTTGGCCTGCACACCTGGTGTCTGAGGCATAGTGGAGGTTAGTCTGTAGAGTGACTGTAGTGGCCACCACAGGTCAGCTTGTGGTTAGAAGCGAAAGGAAAGTGAGAAGGTCAAATGTCATGCTGGGAAGCTCAAGCCTAATAGAGGTTCAGAATAACTGGGGAGGCAGCAGTGTTCAGTCAGTGTGTTTCCCTGAATGGTCATGTGCTGGCTTTCAAGCCACCCTTAAGGCCTCTCCCACCCATTCAGTGGGGCTCCTTCATCCCCCTGTCCGGGGCTTCAAATACATCTATAATTGTTTGCAGAATCGCTGTGCCACTTATTACCCTCCCAGGTTTCCATCCAAGCCTATTCTGGCTTTTGGTTTCTATACTCCAAGCTCCAATTTTGGCTAGTGTCCTGATAAGAACTGGGGTGGTTACTTGGGAGCCCTGGAGAAGTAATTGGAAAGGAGTGGGAAATGTCACCGGACATTGTGCCTGCCCAGGGGACGAATGTCAGCATCTACATCCCGGGGTTTGCGAGTTGTTCAGAGACTCACAGTATCTCCTCAATGTATGCGTTCTTCTGTGTATTGGTGTGTATGTATTCATTATCTTATATGAAACGTTGTATGTGTTGTGTTATGTGTGTTGTCTGTACTTGAACCACAGCTTTCTGCATGATGGCCTCGGATGTCTGACAGACTTCAGTTGCTGCGGGCAATGAAGTTTCTGTGTGTTTCTAATAACCAGGAGACAGAATGGATAAAATGTTGTCTAGTGTAAAATGCACAGAGGATATTTCCTAGATGTAAAATGCACAGAGGATATTCCCTAGATGTGGAGTGGCAATAAACTCTACCAAATGTTTGTGTGTCCCTGTGTGAATGCGAGGTCTGGGAATGACCCAGTGAATGAAAGAAAGCATTTGAAACTTTTGATTTCTTTGTAGGAATCCCTCTGTAAAGTCAAGGGAGCCACAAAGTGGAGGCCCTGGGCCCAGCAGAGCATACTGTGCAGAGATGCTGGCATTGTGCCTAACATGGGAAGTGTAGGTGGGTGAGGCAAAGACTGACCAGGGCACTGGCCCTCTGCAGACTACACATGGGGAGCTGGAAGTCAAGCAGTTTGTGACAGCCCTAAGTGTTGCTGGGAACTGCTCAGTACTCTGATAGGGATCAAGAGTTGGATCTCTCACAGGGCTGACAGGACAAAAAAACAAACAAAGAAACAAATATGGATGGTTTGGGACTGGGGTCCTACAGAGGGATGTGGAATACACTGCCTCCATGTCCCACACACCAAGACCTTAGGACAGACTTCCAAGTAGCTGTTGTTCTGGATGTGCAAGTGCTAAGTTCCTGAGGACAATGAGAAAGGCCTCCTTGCTTTATCCTTCTGGAGTTAGTGGTGAGGAGAGTTGCCAGGAAGTGGCAGTTATCTGCTGAGGCATGGGTCCCTGTGCCTCCTTGTGTATATGTGGCCTTTATACAGGAGCTGCACATGCAGACAGGCAGTGGTGGGGAGGGAAGGGGCTTGCCACCAGTGGGCCCTGTGAAAGTGTCTTCTGAGGAGCAGCTTCAGAGAGCATGCCATTCTGCCCAGGTGGTAGGTATCCAGGTGTAGGCTTTCCACCCTCATTCACCACAGAATTGTGGTACTTGGGATAGTGTGAGGCTGGAAGGGGCCAGTGCAAAAAAGGGTCTTCATGCTTACTGTGCATCCCATGGTAAAGGGAAGAGGAGCATCCAGGTGAAAAAGCAAGGGGGCCACAAGATTTACTCCTGGTGGGCTGAGGGCTTTGTGGGGTTCCTCCTCAAGTAGGGAGCTACTTCCCCAAAACACCATGATCCCAGGGAGATGTTAGGGCTCAACACTGCCAGAGCTTAGGTGGGCATTTCTATCATGGGCCCTAGGACTTTGTCCCAGTCTCAGTGCAGGACATATATCTCCATGGACACTCATCATCCCACTTTCTCCCTCCTTCACCTGTGTTTACTTCCCCACCACACTTTTTGGCCTCTTTTCAATCCTTGGTGCCACTCTGCTGCGAAATGGTGGGTAGGGAGAGGACTCTGCTCAGCATCCCATTGTGAGCAAGGCTTATCAGATCCTGCCACCTATAAGTGGGCATAGAGAGGAGCCTGGCAACTCTCCTCACCACTAACTCCAGAAGGATAAAGCAAGGAGGCCTTTCTCATAGAGAGGAGCCTACCAAAGCAGGTAATGGGCCACTCTGGGGCTCCTTGGCTCAGGCTAAGATTGGTATTCCTCTTTCAATCACAGTTCTGGGAATGACATTACCTTTCTGAGTGTCCACTGGTAGTATGCACTGGCCTGAGTCAAACCAGATTGCTGAGGTGGGAACCCTTTCGTCATCACTAGGAGTGACTGGCGAGCCTTTGTAAGATTTTGGGATGTGGGTTTATTTCAGGGCACAGCGTGACTCCAGGGACCCTCTACGGCAGTGGTTCTCAACCTTCCTAATGCTGTGACCTTTAATACAGTTCCTTATGTTGTGGTGACCCTCACCCATAAAATTGTTTATATTGCTTTTTCTGTGATTTTGCTACTCTTATGATGTAATGTAAATATCTGACATGCAGGCTGTGTTTAGACGACCCCTGTGAAAGGGTAGTTCGACACCTAAAGGGGTAACAGCTCACAGGTTGAGAACCTGTGCTCTACAGTAACTGTGGGGTCTGGTACACTTGATACATCTTGGTACCCAGCAGAGAAAGGCCTGGCCTGCCAGGCTATGACTCCTGAAGGGATGACAAGCCCTACACAGCAAAGTCTGAATCTACCCTATAGACATCAGACTCTCACTGCTTGGCCCTGTGATGCACTCCAAACTTGATTTCCAGGGATTTAATTCCAAAGCGGCAGGCAGGAGTGAGTTGGGGTGAAGTCTGTATGCTGATACTAAGGTCACATCTTTCCTGCTACTCAGAATCTTCATTTACCAGGGCCAGTTAGGCTTCTGAAGTCTCTGTTGGCTAAATCTCTAAAGCTGTTGTTCATTCGCATGCAGTAGACACACACACACACACACACACACAAACACAATTATGCAAAAGAGAATGAACAGGTACACAGCAAGAACCAAAAGCACACAAATTAATTGAGAGGATATTATGAGTCTGAATGCCATGCAAACCCTTGGGTTATGAAAATTAAGTTTACAGTTGGGGGTCACCACACATGAGGAACTGTATTAAAGGGTCACAGCATTAGGAAGGTTGAGAAATACTGCTCTAGAGAAATGGACAGAGAGAACTCTAGGGGCCTAGGGAGAAACACAGAGTTGTCTACAAGAGAGACAGACAAGTTGGTGGGACAAAATAGATCCAGGGAAACAGAGGGGACCTTGAAGGCAGAAAGAGACACAGAGGGAGCCTTGTAGGTAAGGGACACACACAGAGGTTGGCAAGGAAAGAAACACACACATACAGAGCTATGAGGGAAGAAAGGTACAAATAGGGACACGCTACACAATGGGACCTTTGTATCAGTACACAGACTGCACCCCATCTCATTCCTGCTTGTGGATTTAGAATCAAGTCCCTGGGTCCCTTGTCTAGGGTGGGTTAGAGGGCCAAGCAGTGAGGGAGACTTCTACCGGGTAGATTCAGACTTTGCTGTGTGGGGCTTGTTATCCCTTCAGAGGAGCATGTCCTGATAGCCACGGCCTTTGACCAGTGGGGTGTGCTACTGTACTACAAAAAGGTAAACAGATAGAGGACTCTGCTAATGCCTACCTCTGTTTTGTGGCTGCCTTGACAGATCCTGGAACCAATCACTGGGCACAGACAGAGGAATCCCATAGAAGCTGGCAATGGGGCACTGTTAGGGTCTCCTGAGGGGGCCCAAGATTGCTATGCATCCTTCAGACTGAACCTAGGGAATGGCATTTTCTGAGCCACTGGCCTGCTAAAGCCTCCAGGCACCTTCAGGGTAAACTGAGGAGCCTGGAAGACCTCATCCACAGTGATGGTGTGCCTGGGGAAGAGGAATAGTCAGGGCCAGAGGATAGAGCAAGACACACTGCCTTGCTGGAGGCTCAGCCATCGGCCCTCCTGAGACCTCACAAGCCATGCTTTCTAATCTCTGGTACAATCCTGACAAAAGGGAGGGTGTTTCTAATGCTATTGGCAGATACAAGAAGAATCCAGCATGTGGCTGTGACACCCTCAACCTTAATATAGCAATGGAGGCACCAAGGATAGGAACAGGAGTCACTGTGGTGGGGAGTTGAACACACGTGACGGAGGTGCAAGGTGGCATGGCATGTGCCCATCGAGATGCCTTACATAGAGACTGGGAGAAAGTCCTAGCTAGGGCCATCATTAGAAGTGCTCATACCAAGTGCTCACATTGCTCCATGCTAATGGTGATTTTGAGAAGTGGCTCCCTGTTGGAGGTGGAAGCCCCAAAGCCCTCAGCCCACCAGGGGTAAATATTGTGTCCCCTGTCATCTGGGCCAGGCAGTCCTCTTCCAATTAGTCTTCAGCATGGTAATCATGAAGACCCTTTCCTGCACTGCCCCCTTCCAGCCTCACACTATTTATGGATGTCAATTCCTCTCTGAGTGACCCCTGACCAGCATGTTCACATGGGAATCAGTCATCCCAATTGCCACCTTTTGGGTGAATTTATTCCACAGACAAAGCAGAGTGGAAGGCCTACACCTGGCTATTTGTCACCTGGGCAGAATGGCATGCTCTCTGAGCCTTGGATTCTCATCTTCAGAAGACACTCTTACAAGGCCCATTGGTGGCAAGCCCCCTCCCTCCGCACTATGGCCTGTCTGTATGTGCAAGTCCGAATAAAGTCAAAGATACACAAGGAGGCACAGGGACCCATGCCTCAGCAGGGAACTGTCTCTTCCTAGAAACTCTACTGAGCACTATACCCAGACGTAGAACTTCCACATCCAGAACAACACCTTCTTGAAAGTCTGTCCTAAAGTTTTGGTGTGTATGACATAGAGGAAGTGTATATGTATATCTCTGTCTAGGACCCAAGTCCCAGCCATCCTAAGGTTCACATTTTTGTATGCTTTTAGTCTTGTCAAAAAGGACACTCTGTTCCTATCCCACACTCTGTTTCTATCTGGCAAGTGAGTGGTTGCCAGCCACACTGACACCTGCCACAAGGCTCTTGACTCCCAACTCCTCATGTGCAATGTCTGCAAAGGGCAAGTGCTTCGGGCTTTTTCTTTGCCTCCTCTCCCCGCACTGCCCATGTTAGGCACAATGCCAGCATCTCTGCACCCTATGCTTCTGCTGGGCCTAGGATCTCTCCTTTGTGGGCCACAGCCAGTTTTACACAGGGATTCCCAGAAGAAACTGAAAAGTCCCAAGTGCTTTCATTCATTCACTGGGTATCCCCCAGCCCTCCCATGAACACAGGAACATAGAAACATTTGGTAGAGTTTATTGCCACTCCACATTAGGGCATATCCTCTGTGCCTTTTACACTAGACAACCTTTCCTCCCTTCTGTGCTGTGTTTGTGAGAGACACACAGAAACTTCATTGCCCACAGCCACTGAAGCCTCTCAAATGTCCATTGCTTACATCTAGAAAACTGTGGGTCAAGGACAGGAAACAGACACACACACACACAATGTTACACAAAAATAAGGATCACACACATGAAGACTGAGAAGAAAACTCGTATAAATTGAGAGAATACCATGTCTCTGAAGGACATGCAAACCCTTTGGGTCGTCCTCTGGCACACAGAATGAGGCAGCATGCCCCAATCCTGGGATGTGCACAATCTTCCCCTGGGCAGGCACACTGTCCCTTGACATTTTGAGTCCTTTCCAATCACCGCTAGAGTGCTTCCCAACTACACCCCCATTTCATATCAGGACACTGGCCAGAATTGGAGTTTTGAGAATTGAGGAAGAAAAGGCAGAAGAGGATGGATGGAAACCAAAAGGAGTAACAATTGGGCACAGTGATTCTGCAGTCCATGTTTAGATATCTTCAGTTCCCAGGAACTCCAATGTCTTTCTCAGACCCTGTCTTTTGTAAGATACTCTAAGGTATATCATTCAGTTGTGGGTGTATGAAACTGACCACATTGATTTCCAGAAGGTTAGATTACAGAGGCCTCCAGCATACCAGATGGCCCTGGGTGCTTCTACTGTATATCAGGATGGGCCCTGCGCTCTCTGTATGCTGATTGTGGTGCTCCCTGCTTCCTACCCACTGCAATGTCCTGTCCTAAAACTGCCACTGAGCCCTAACGGCTGCCTGGTTCTACCTAGTGCACATGGAGGCTCTTTGGCTGCAAGGGAGGGCACATATCCCTGCCTCTGGGCTGTAGGTGAGAAATAACGCAGCTTTAGAGCAAAAGGAAGAGTATTGGGAAAGAGAGTGTCTTCCAGAGGACGGAATCTTACACAATGCCCAGAACTGGACTACCTTGGGGTTAGTGTTAAACTGTTAAAATTATCACAGGCTTGGCGGTCCTCCCAGTCATCCAAGGCCTTTCTTAGGAATGTTTCCTTCAAAGTCTTCTCCTGGAAAGGGCCCTTTTTTGTGTCTATCCTACTTTAGAGAGATCACCATCACCATAGTTCCCAGTCCCCACCACAGGCTCACTCACAACAGTGGGCGCCATTGAGACTTTACACGCATGCGCACACACAGCTCTGTGGTGCCGGGCCTCACAATTGGCTGGAGGGCATTAGGGCCTCTCACAGACCTCTCCTTTCCAGTAAATAAGCAAATAGACAAGGGGCTCAGGGCACAATCCCTGTGGGTTTGGCCTCTGGAGCACAGAACAAGGCATTCCAGCATCTGCGCATGTCCTCCAGGCCTATACCTGGTGCTTCCACAAGCTGTGTCCCTTGGAGAACATTAAAAGTACACATAAGCTGCTGTCCTCTCTTATTGAGTCCCTGAGAATGATAACTCATGGAACAGGAAGGAACCTGAAAAGTATTTGATTACAGAAACTCAAGCTGGATACAGGATCTGGGGTTGTAAGTTATTTTTCTTTAGGAGAGTAAAAGTCGATGACCACCCTTTTCTGGCTTGAAAAGTTGCAGTAGAGAGATCTGCAGTCATTCTAATATTCTTCCCTTTGTAGGGATTTCTTAAGTCTGGCTGCTTTCAGAATTTTCTCTTTCATATTAACTTTAGTGAAGTTAATTATGATATGCCCTGGGGATGTCTTACTGGGATAGAGTCGTGCTGGGGTTGTGAAACTGTCTGCTATCTGAATTTCAGAATCTCTTGGCAAGTCTGGAAAATTCTCTTTCATAATTTCATGGAGAAGGGCCTCTGTGCCTTGCGAGGCCACTTCATTACTTTCAGGGTTACCAATGAGGCAGATACTTGCCTTCTTTGAATTATCCCAGAGCTATCTGAGAGAATGATCCATTTTTGCTCTCCATTTCTCTTCCTCTTTGAGAGTTTGGGAGCATTCAACAGCTTTGTCTTCAATGTTAGAAATCCTTTCTTCTGCTTGCTCCACTCTGTTACTGAGGGTTTCTACTGTATTTTTCAGATCTCTGAGGGCTGAAAATTCTTGCTTCAGTGTCTCAAAATCTTTGGTGGTTTTGTCTTTAAATTCGAGGAGTGGGGCCACCAGCACTGTCTTCATTCACGGTAGGAGCACACGAGCCTGAGGATTGTCTCTCTGCCCACAGGGTTTCCGCAGGGCTTTGCTAGACTAACATGAATAGGCTCCACAGTCAGCAGCATGGCAAGGTCCGGCTCAGGGCAAGGAACAGGCAGCACCTATGTCAAAGTTGCCTGTGTGCACAGTTCTGTGCAGCCCAGTCCGCAAGAGGATGAACGAGTGAGGTAGAGGAGGATTTCTAGAGGACCTGGGTTGTGGTTCTTGTGAGGCAATGGTGCCTCTCTCGCCTGGAACGCTTTCCAAAAAAAAAGGTCCTGATCAATAAGGGAAACACATACTACAGCTTCTGTTGGTGTGTACTGCCAAAAAAGAGCTGTTAAAAAAGAGCTGCATGCATCTATGTACAGAAATAGGGATGAGGCCAGGTCATGAGTATTTCAAGGTTCATTCTGGACATTCTGGACAACCAGGAGATCAGAGGCATTTTTATGAATCCAACACCTGGGCCTGCAGAGAATAGCTGTGGCACATGCCAAAAGTAGGAGAAGATCTGTCCCCATGCCCAGCATCAGGCAGGCAGACAGTGGATGACCGAGTGTGACTGAGGCAGAGGCAAAGGTCAACAAAGACAAGACAAGCAGAGAATGAAAAGGGCAGCAGGAAGTGGAAGGAAGATGGATAGAGGGACACAGAGATTAGCAGGAGAGACAGCTTATCCCAGTAAGCCATGAGATGGATACATATACTATAGTTAGCTCTGACCCCTGGTGGCCAAAGGTGGTGGCCAGACAGCAGCCTTCACAGGGGCCCACTTTCTGGAACACATGCTGGGGGAGTTTCCTATACCCAGAAGGCCTCTAGGAATGGCAGTAAGTCATTCTACATGTTTCCCTCTCATCCCAAGGAACACCTGCCTCTCTGTCTCCTACAAAGCTGGGAGGCTTTGAGCAGAGGGGCTTGGGGCATCCTAGTGCTGAATCATCTTGACTAACATTTCAGATGCCTTGTCCAGAGAAAAAGCACAAAGGGGGCTGGGAGAGATGTTTTCAGCCTTAAGGCTGTGAGAAAGCACAGTACAGCCATTATTTATGGTCCATGCACATTTCCTTCTCCAACATGCTTCAAAAGAAGGCACATTCACACATGGGACCACCCCACTAGATGCTGACAGTGAGCTGAAGTCTGTTAGGATATTTTGGTTTTTCCAGCTGTATTATGGTCAGGTCCACAAATGAGATGTATCCTTCATGTCCCCATCTCCTGTCGTCTGTATCACCCCTCTTTTCTCACACAGGCACAGGGGCTGCTGAGCAGAGTTACACTTAGGATACTTTTGGCAGCTTCACTGCCTCGCTCAAACTCTTCCCAAATGATGCCACCATTGATATGTCCTCCTATTGGAGGCTGTGAGCTGGCCGGTCCCTCCCGGCCAGCTCACAGTCCCTCATATATAGTTGTGAATATTATATATCTACACTTCCACCAGCACAGCCTGGGAAGCTGAGATTCCTTTTGACAGGAAAGGAAGGTGCAAGAGACCCATCAGTCATGGCGGGATGCTGAAGGTACAAGCTCTCCATTGCCTTGTTACTGAATAGCTTTGTGCCTGTTCACTGGGACAGGGTTACACCACAAAGTACACACCCATGACACTATTGTTGCCTCGCAGGTCCTTCTCCAAGAATAGCACACTAGGCAGGGCCTGCAGTTTCTCACCTCAACTTCTCCCTTGTGAAGACATTTATAATCATTGGACCCCAAACCACGATCCCTTAGACACAACCTCATGCCCTGCATGTCTATCAGCATCACTCCTAACCTAAGCCCTTTCATTCCCAGCATGCTGTACCACCAGGGGGAACCAACTTTCTGGAAAGCTCCCACTTGATCCAGGAAAAGCACCCTGCCAACTGGCTGGGTCAATATCTGTCAGGGAGTGTTGAGAAAAGTGTGGCCTTGCAGTCCCTGGAAACTACAGGTCATTTGAAATTGTGAGAACTTCCAAGGAAATGTCCAGCGAGACATTTGTCTCTCCTGAGAATGCATAAAGACAATCAGAGGCATAAGAATATGGCCCTTCTAGGGAGCTCCTCTGCTCCCTTCTCCAGGACCATCAGTGCTGTTTCTTCTACCTGGAGCCTGTAGGAGTCTCTATGCTCCATAGAATGCTCAATATCTGAATCCTCCAAGGGTTCCTATAAAAGCAACTCTATTTTCCTGATAGAGAGAGTGGAGGATTTTTAGTTCATGACACAAAACTAAGAAGCCCTACTAGCATACCAAAGACACACTAGCAACTGTAAACAACAGCTTGTTTAACTGATAACAATTTTTTTTTTCTCTGTGATTGTAGGAGGATGTCACAACACCTATATGTTAACAGGGACAGTGACAAGAGCCATAGCAGCCAAGACAGGATAACTGCACTGAAAGAGACAAAGAGGCACAGACCTGAATGTTAGCATGCAGGGCAAGGAAGTCTTCAGACAGGTGGATGTATTTTATCAGGCCTAAGAATAGATGGAAACTTGAGGACAGAGTGGGAGACAAAGTGAGAGTGAAGGAATGGGTGACTGCCTCACAGAGAGGTATGTTGTGGGTGGGACAGACAGTGACAGGGGTGTCAGAAGGGAGATAACAGAGGGAGGGCACCATTGTAAATAGAGGGAAACAGAGAGAGAGGGCAAAGGGAAGAGAGAGACAAATACACAAAGTTGCCTTGCGGGAGGAGACACACAAAGAGAAGCTGTGTGTATATGACAAAGATGAATATACAGAGAGCTCTAGGGGCCAAGGGACAAATAGAGAGATGTCTACTCTGGAGGAGAAATGGATAAATTGGTGGGACAAAACAGAGAGAGACAGAGAGAGACTTGAAGGCAGACAGAGACAAAGATGGAGGTGTTGTGCTGAGACAGACAAACAGAGATCGTTACCAGGTAGAGAATTACACAGAGGGTGCTTTGCAGGTAGTATAGCAAACCTAGAAGAGATAGACATATGCAAACAACCCATTAGGGAGAGAGGCACTAACAGAGACACACTACATGATGGTACCTTTGTATCAGCACACAGATTCCACCCCACTTTAATCCATCCTGTGGCTTTGCAATCAAGTCCCTGGGCACTTTTTTTCTGGGGTGGGTCACTGGGCCAAGCAGTGAGAGTCTGACTTCTACAGGGTAGATGCATATTTTGCTGTGTGGGGCTTGTCATCCCTTCAGGAGTTGTAACCTGGCAGACCAGGCGTTTGTCTGCTGGGCACCCAGATGGAGCAGGTCTTCCTGACCCCTCAGTTCACCCTAGACCAGTGGTTCTGAACCTTACTAATGCCACTACCTGTTTAATACAGTTCCTCATGTTGTGGTAACCCCCAACCATAAAATTATTTTCATTGCTACTTCATGTGTGCAGAAATATGTGTTTTTCAAAAATATGTGTTTTCCGAAGGTCGTAGGCAACCTCTATGAAAGGGTCATTTGACCCCCAAAGGGATCATGATCCACAGCTTGAGACCACTGCCCTACAGGGTCCCTGGAGTCTCAAGTAGTCGGTGGATACTTGGAAAGGAAATGCCATTCCCAAACACTGATAGAAAGAGGGATAGCAATTTTAGGCCTAGTCAAGGATCCCTGACAAGTGGTCCACTGCCTGCTCTGGTGGGGCTCCTCTCTGTGCCCTCTGATAGATGGCAGGATCAGCCAAGCCCTGCTCACAACAGTGGAAGCTTAGGCAGAATCCTATACCTACCTACCATGTCGCAGCAGAACGGCACCAAGGGGGTGGAGATGACAAGTCCCACACAGCAAAATAGGAATGGAGCCAACATGTATGGTGGGCAGGTAAACACAGATGAAAGAGGGACAAAGTGGCATGACATTTGTCCATGGAGCTACCTGTCTTCCACCAAGACTGGGACAAAGTCCTAGGGCCCACAATCGAAGTGCTAACCTAGAGCTCTGGCAGTGTTGAGCCCTAACATGGAAATGCTCATGTTGATTTTGGAAATGGCTTCCTACTGAAGGCCTCTTAGCACCAAGGGTAAATCTTGTGGCCCTTGTGCTAGCTGACCTGGATGCTCCTCTTCCCTTTACCATGATGCACAGTAAACATGAAGACCCTTTTCTGAACTGGTCCCTTCCAACATCACACTATGTTTGAATGTCCATTCCTCCCTGAGTGACTCCTGAGCAGCATGTTCACATGGAGTCAGTCATCCCATGATGTGCCATCCTTCAGGCATCATTTTCCAGCAGAGGAGGCAGAATGGAAAGCCTACATCTGGCTCCATGTCACCTGGGAAGAATGACATGCTCTCTGAGACTGGGATCCTCATCCTCAGTAGACACTCTCACAGGTCCCACTGGTGGCAATTCCCCTCCTTTCCCACCACTGCCTGTCTGCATGTGCAGTTACACAATCATGGCCACAGATACATAAGGAGACACAGGGATCCATGACTCTGCAGGAAACTGCCTCTTCTTGGCAACTTTCATTGGTGCTATCCCCAGAGAGAGAAAGCAAGTTGGCTTTTCTCAGGAACTTCACACTTGCACATCCAGAACAACAGCTACTTGGAAGTCTGCCCTAAGAGCTTGGTGTGTGGTTCTTGGAGGCAGTGTTTTAGGATCCAGGTCCCAAGCCTTCCTAGGCCTTGGTCTTTGGCCTGTCAGCCCTGTGAGATGTCCCACACTCTATTCCTATCCGAGCACTGATGTCCCACACTCTATTCCTATCCGAGCACTGAATGGTTGCCAGCCACGCTTAACGCCTGTCACTTGACTCCCAGCTCCCCATGTGCAAAGTCAGCACAAGGCCAGTTCTCCAGGCTTTATCTTTACCTCACGTACCTAAGCTGCCCATGTTAGGCACGATGCCAGTCTCTCTGCACACCATGCTCCTGCTGGAACCAGGGCCTCCACTTTCAGGTTCATACTTGGTTTTACACAGGGATTCCTAGAAGAAATTCAAAAGTCCCAAGTGTTTTCATTCATTCACTGGGTTGCCCCCAGATGTCCCCCACAGAAAGGGACACAGCAACACTTGGTAAACTTTATTGCCACTCTACATCTAGGACATATCCTCTGTGAATTTTACACTAAACATTTTTTCTGTTCTCTCTCCTGGATATAAGGAACACACAGAAACTTCATTGCCTGCAGCTACTAAGGCCTCTCAAATCTCTGTTGCCAGTATCCAGAAAGCTGTGCTTAAAGTACAGGTAATACACTTATACCCACACACACAGACACACACACACAGAAAGATATGCACAAGAGAATGAGCACACACAGACCAAGACAGAGAAGAACATGTGTGCATTGAGAAGACACTGTGTCTGCGAATACCATGCAAACCCTGGGATGTGAATGCCCATGTTCTTCCCCTGGACAGGCATACTGTCCCTTGACATTTTCAGTCCTTTCCAATAACCACTACAGTGCTACCCAGCAATATCCCCAGTTTGTTTTAGGACACAGGCCCCAATCAGAGCTTTGAGCATTGACAAAAATAAAAGCAGTAGTGACTTGTACGGAAAATAGGGAGAGTGACAACTGGGAGCAGTCAATCTGTAGATATCCATGGAGGCTCAGACAGGGGCATTCAGGGAGCCCCACTGAATGGCTTGGAGGGGCCTCACGGTAGATTGAGACCCAGGGCATGACCATTCAGGGAAACACACTTACTGATTCAGCCCTGAATCCTCCTCAGTGATCCTGAACCTCTATTGGGCTTGAGTTTCCCAGGATGACATGTGGGTCTCTCAATTTCCTTTCTCTTGTAACCCCAGGGTGCCCTTTGATAGCCACTTCAGTCACTCTAAAGCCTCACCTGCTCCACCATGCTCCAGACACCAGATAAGCGGGCCTCTAGGTCCAATCCTGGGCTGCTCACCTGACCTCCTCTGTCTTTTCAGTCATGGTGTCTTCCTCCATCAGATCATAGTCCAGGGGATTGAGCCACAGGTCCTCTATGATGATCTGGAAGAAAAAGAATTACACACTGTGACCTCAAATAAGCCCACATCCCAGAATGCTACAAAGACTCACCAGTCACTCTCTGTGATGATCAAAGTGTTCCCACTTCAGCAATCTGGTTTGACCTTGGACAGTTGTTGTTCATCAACAAGTTGATGAAACTCAGGACATTGGTGTCCTTCCTGAATCAGGGTGCTACTGGATGGCAGAGGAACCAGATTCCTTTTATACTGGAGTAGGAGCAATTAGGGAAGGATTACGACCAGCCTAGGCACCCTCCTTTCTCTCCCAATCATCCAGGCAGCCACATCCCACTAGTGATAGTAAAGAGATAATCTTTGGCAATGACAACATTCTTAAAGTAGGGGTTCAGATGAAAAAAAAAAAATCAACCTGGTAAGCAAGATTGGTAATGCTGACTTCCCTAACTGCCAATGGGCAAAAAATGGAAGATGGCACAGCGAGTTGGGGAAACATGTTATAGGTGAGCAAAGGTGGGCAAGTTTTTGGTGACTGGGGTCACTTGTCTTTCAAAGCTTTGTTACTCAAATGTCACTATACCACTCATGCCTGGCCAAACTCTGCCTACCTGGCCTACCTCCAAATGTAGGTAAGCAAATCTCTGTCTTTCTCAGTAATCATAGGCAATATCTGTGGGTGGTTCACTATCTGCCTCAGGTTAAAGACCATTTCCTAGCCAGTGAAGGAGGAACTTGGTGCCATGTCATACAGCAGATCTGGAGAGCATTGACCGTGTAGGAGTGTGAGGGTTGATGACCCCCAAAGCTTTAGACTTACAGGTCTCCAATGCCTTTTTCAGATGCTGTGTTTTGTAAGATATGCTCAGATCTAACCATCACTTGTCATGTGTGAACCTGTGACTGAGGCACTGAATTGTGGAGGGGTGGCTGGGCCCAGGCCTCCAGAATCCCAGATGGTCCCCAGGTACTGTTGCTGGACCTACTCTGCTCAAGTGTGTGTAGTCCCTGACGTCTCCATTTTCTAGCTACCGTGTTCTCTGGCTCCTCTGCAGTGGGGGCATCCTCTCGTGAATGGATCACTGAGCCCTGGCAGCTGCCTGGCTGTGCTTAGTGCTCCTAGAGACTCCTGGACTGTACGGGAAAGCACATATCCCTGCCTCTGGCTTCGGTGCTTCAAGACTCCAATGTCTTTCTCAGACCCTGTCTTCTGTAGAATACTCTAAGGGATAGCCTTGCCTTGGGGGTATAGGAAACTGTGACTGACTACACTGATTTGTGGAGGGGTGGCTTACCCAGGCCTCCAGAATACCAGATAGCTCTGGGGTACTGCTGCTGGACTCACACTGCTGATAACAGGATGGGCCCTGTTCTCTCCATATGCTGGCTACCATGCTCCCTGCTTCCTCCCCACTGGAACTTCCTTTCATGAAACTACCACTGAGCCCTAGCGGCTCCCTGACTGTGCCTGGTACCCTAAAGTCTCTTTGGTGGCAAGGCAGGGCATTTATCCCTGCAGCTGGGTTGCATAGCAGCGGCTTTACAGAACACAAGGAGAAAAGCTAGGGGAAAGCTAGTGTCTTCCACAGGACAGCACCTTGCATGATGTTGGCCCAGAGTTGGACCACCTTGGGTTTAGCTGGCTCACTCCTACTACCAGGCATAGCCATTTACTCACTGGCTTGGCGGTACTCTCACTATCCAGGGCATTCCCCAGGAATGTTTCCTTCAAAGTTCCACAGCCTGAGAAGGGCTCTTTCTGTCATCCGTCCTACTTTAGAGAGATAACTGTTGCTCTCAGTTCCCACCACATGCACACACACTACCTGCAGGTCCATAAGATCCATCACACTGTCATGCAGTGGCTATGAGAAGAGGGCCCAAGTGCCACCCTGTTCCTGTAGTCGTTTTTGCCTTGGGAAGTGTCCTTACCTTCCCATGTAGTAGGCTGTTCACTCTGATCATGGATTTCAATGCCTGGGTTTCCAGTTGGCATGGGGGTGGTAAAGCTAAGCATAGACCTTTCCATTCAAACACCTAAGCCAATAGATGAGTTCAGGACACAAGGCCTATGGGTTGACCCTCTCACAGCTCAGGACAGGGCAGTGTTTTCCAGGCCAGCACCTTTGTGAAGTCCTGTGTGTTTATACCCGGTGCTGCTCCATGCTTTTTGCCCTTGGATGATGTTAAAAGTACACACTTGGGCTCAGAGCCCATAGCACAGTGGTTACATACAGTTCAGACACATGCAACGAGGCTGGCAGTTTAGAACTTGGCCCAGACTAGCTGAACAATGTTGTGGGCATCTGTAGTCCCAGCTACTTGGGAGGCTGAGACAAGAGACTCGCTCAAGCCCAAGAGTTTGAGGTTGCTGTGAGCCGTAATGCCATAGCACTTTACTGAGGGCAACATGTCTCAAAAAAAAGAAAAAAATGCACAGCTGCTCTGTTCTCTCTTGTAGGGTCCCTGACAATATGCCAGCTACAAAAAGGGAACACATACAGAAAGCCTTTCAGAACATAAAGTAACAGAGCCACCAGCACTGTCTCATCCATAGCAGGAGTACATGAGTTTGAGGGGTACATGTACATAGAGAATAACCAGAGGGCTTTGCTAGACTAGGAGATCTAGGATGCAGAACCTGCATGGCTGCAAGGTCTGGCTCAGGGCCTGGAAAAAGGAGCTCTAAAGTTACAGTTGCCTGACCAGAAGGCTCACATCACACCACCTAGCAGAGTTCCTGGCGGCTGGTGTGCACTCCTCTGAGGAGACAGATCCACAGGAAAATGAAGGAGGAAGGTGGTATTATTACAATAAAATGTGGGTTGTGATTCTTCTGCGGCTTTGGTTTGCAATCCTGTGGGTCTGTCTTGAAAAACAGGTCCTTATCATTAAGGGAAACACATACTACAGTTACTGTTAGGAATCTGCTGTTAAAAACAGCTGCAAGCCTATGTTTATAGTTATAGTATAAAGGCCAGGGTTAGAGGTATTCACGGAGTTTATTTTGGACATGAAGACATGCAGTAGATCCCAGGCAATTCTATGTATCCAAATCCTGGCACACAGGAGATCCCAAGCTGCAGAGACTGGCTGAGACACCCACAGCTAGTAGATCTGTCCCCTTGGGGTGGGGTCCAATGATTATAAAGGTCATCACATGGAATAAGCTTGGAAGAGAACCTGCAGGCCTTGCCCAGAGTACTATTCAGGGAGGAGAAGGGCCTGCAAGGCAACAGCAGTGTCATGTGTATGTACTTTGTGGTGTAACCCTGTCTTGGTGAACAGGCACAAAACAGGAAAGTGGAGTTCTTCGGTAACAAGGCAACAGAGGGCTTGTACCTTCAGCATTCTACCAAGACTGACAGGGTCAGTTGTACCTTCTTTCCATGTCAAAGAGAAGAACAGCTTCTCTACTTCTGCCTGTGAAAGTGTAGACATACAATATCCACAACTAGGAGAGACCAGCCAGTTCACAGCCTCCAACACGAGGGCACATCAGCAATGGCACAAGCTAGACAGAGCTCCAGCCAGGCCATGCAGCTACCAAAAGTTTCTTAGTGTAACTCTATGCAGCAGCCTATATGCCTGTATGAGGATAGAGGGGTGATTTAGGAGCCAGGAGGAGTGGGTATAAAGGAAACACCTCATATGTGAACCTGACAATCACACAGCTGGAACAACCAAAATATCTTAACAGAGTTGAGTTCACTACCAAAATCCAGTGGGACGGTCATGCCTGTTGAATGTGCCTCCTTTTGAAGGGTGTTGGAGGAGGAAGTGTGTATCGCCTATAAGTAGTATGTGGCTGTGCTGTGCTTTCCCACAGCCTTAGTGCTAAAACACCCCCACCCCCACTACCTGCTTTGTGCTTTTGCTCCGAACTAGGCATCTTGAATGTTAGCCTACTGTGCATGTTGCAAACGTACATGTCAAATATATTAGTAGTAGAGTATATACGTCTAAACACAAATAAGTGAGGTGAATGATATGTTAAACAGTTTGGTGTAAACATTTCACATTGTGAATGATATCAACATTGTACCCCCTAAATGCAGTAATGTGCACAGTTATGATCTAATAAAGGAAGAAAAAATTAAGTTAATTGTTTAATGGTAAAAAAATAATAATAAAATGTTAGTCAAGATGATTCAGCACCAGGTTGCCCAAGACCCCGGTGCTCAAAGCCTTCCAGTTTTGCAGGAGACGGGGAGGCAGGTCTTCCTTGGCATGAGAACATGTCATGAGAGCGTGTCATGCAGAAATACCCACATTGGGCTTGGCAGACAGAGACTGACCAAAAACAGGTCCATTAAGGGAGAGAGGTACAAGGAAATACATACTCCAAAATGGGACCTTTGAATCAGATGACTGGCTGCAACTCAATTCAGACCTGACTGTGGCTTTAGAATCAAGTCCTTTTGCCCTTTGTCTGGGGTGGATCACAGGACTGAGCAGTGGCATTCTGATCTGTACTGGGTAGACTCAGGCTCTGCCCAGTGGGACTTGTTATCCCTTCAGAGGAGCATGTGGTGGCAGGACAAGCCTTTGACCAGTGGAGTGTGCCACTCTGCTGCCACATGGTGATCAGATAGAGGACTGTGCTCACGCCCCCTTAGTTGTGTGGCTGACTTTACAGATCCTGGAACCAATCCCTGGGCAGAGGCAGAGAAGCACACAAAAGCTAGCAATAGGGTCTCCTGGGCCAGGCTCAATTTTTCTATCCCTGCTTCAAACAGAATACATGAATACTAGGCACTGGTATACCTCTCTCTTGTCAGTGAGTGATCCGAGGGAGGTGTTGTGCTGAGACAGACAGAAAGAGATCATTCTTGGGTACAGCGAGAGACACAGAGGAGCCTGGTGGGGAAGGGGTGCACACAGAGGCTGGTGTGGGAGAGAGATACACACACATACAGGGCCATGAGGAGAGAGAGGCACAAACAGAGATACACTACACAGTGGGACATTTGTATCAGCACACAGAATGCACCCTACCTCAGTCCTGCTTGTGGCTTTCGAATCAAATCTCTGGTGGGCCACAGGGCCAAGCAGTGAGAGTCTGACAGTGAGAGTCATACAGGGCAGGTTCAGATTTTGCTGTGTGGGGCTTGTCATCCCTTCAGGAATCATGGGATGGCAGGTGGTTGTGCCAATTCTGCTGCCCCATAGTGGTCAGACCGCAAACTCTGCCCATGCTTCCCTATTTTAAGTGGCTGTCTTGGCAGATACTGGCAACAAGCCCTGGGCACAGGAAGAGGATCTCACAGGAGCAGACAACAGTCCACTTGTAGGGGTTCCTGGGTCAGGCCAAAGATTGTTGTCACTCCTTCTATCAATGTTCTGCATGGCATCTCCTTTCCCAGTGTCCACAGATACTAGGCACTGGCCTGCAAGAGCCTCCAGAGATCCTCTAGAGTAAACCATGGAGTCTGGAAGACCTGATCTATCTGTATGCTGTGCCAAGTACAGTGAAGGCTGTGCCAAGTACAGTGAAGGGTGGAGCAGAAGTTATAGGTGGTGCACACTCATGCTGGAGGTCAGCCTGCTCTACACTCACAAGCCATGCCATCTTACAGAGACCCAAGTCTGAGAAACGAGGTAGGGGGCATGTCTAATGCTATTGACAGGAGAGGAGAAGGATCCAGTACGTGGCTGTGACACCATCAAACTTGACATAACTATGGGCACACAGAGGACAGTAACAGTGGCCAACAAGTGTGGTTGGGAAGAGAACACAGGTAAAGGACAGAGATGGTGGCATGATGTGTACCCAAGGAGATTCCCATCCAACACAGAGACTGGGAAAAAGCATAGCTGCAAGCCTGGCTCAGGGCCTGGAAAGAGGAGCTTCAATGTCACAGTCACCTAGGCAAAAAGTTCACAGCTTGCGACTTAGCAGAATTCCTGACAGCTGGTGTGCACTCCTTCACGTAACCAGGTCCCCAGGAGAAGGAAGGAGGGAGGTGGAGATGAATTTCAATAAAACATGGGTTTTAATTCTTCTGTGCTTTGGTTCACAATCCTCTGGGTCTGTCTTGAAGAAAAGTAGGTCCATATCATTAAGAGAAACACATACTACACCTTCTGTTAGGGGTGTGCTGTTAAAAACAGCTTCATGCCTATGTCTGTAGTTATAGAGATCAAGCCAGGGGTATTCACGGGATTTATTTTGGACATGAGGACACACAGTAGAACCAGGCATTTTTATGAATCCAAAGGCTGGCACACAGGAGATCCCAAGCTGCAGAGCCTGACCAAGACACACAGGAGGTAGGAGAAGATCTGTCCCCAGGCCCAGAGTCAGTCAGGGAGGCTGGGGTGAGTGAGTGGCTCAGAGTCAGAGGTAAAGTTCAGTGATGACAAGACAAGGAGAGAATGAGAAAGGCAGAAAAGAGTGCAAGGTAGAGGGAAAAAGGGAGGCAGATATTAACAGGTGAAACACGTTCTCTCTATAGGCTAGGTGGACACACTTATCATAGTTTGCTTTGAGACCTGGTGGCCATGAGAAATGGTGGAGTCCCCATAGCATCTTCACTGGGGCCCATGGTCTGAAGCACAGGCAGGGGGAGTTTCAACTAATGAGTCCCCTGGGTAATGTCAGGGGTTCTGTCTGCATGTCTACCTCTCACAACAGGGCAGACCTATGTCTCTCTATCATACAAACAGGAGAGGCCTTGAGAGAGGGTCCATGTGCAACCATGGGCTGAATCCTTTTGACTAACAAACGATGGAAGGTGGAAGTTTTCAGCATAAAGGCCATGAGACAGGACAAGGCAACCATATGCAACCCATGGGGGATACACACTTGCTCCTCCTACACCGTTCAAAAGAAGGCACATTCAACAGGCAGGACCATCCCACTGGAACTTGAGAGTGACTGACCCTGTGAGTGAATTCAGGAAACTTAAGTTACAAACTCTCCATGGCCTAATTACCAAATATCCCCATCCTTTTGCTTTCTGCCTATTACCTGGGACAGAGTAACAACTTAAGGTACACACACATGACACTACTCTGGCCTCTCAGAAATTCCCCTTCTTGACTAGCATGCTGAAAGGCACTTGGAGGATATGATCCCAGTTTTTTCCTTATGAAGCCATTCACAATCATTGGACCATACCCCGATATCCCCTGGACACATCCTCCTGTCATGCTAGTCTATCAGCATCTGTCCTAAACTGACTCCTTTTCTTCCTCATCAAGCTGGTGGCCACCACTGGGAGCAAGCTCATTGGACATCTCCCACTCAATACTGGAACACCACAATTGCCTAACTGGCTGGGTCAATAAATGACAGGGCGTGTTGAGGAAGGTGGGGTCTTTCAGTTCCTGGGAACTACAGATTATTTGAAATGGTGAGAATATTCATGTAAATGTCCACCATTTCCTGAAAATTCACAATGAAAAACAGAGACATTGAGTATCTGGTCCTTTTAGGGAGAGGCCCCGATTCTTAAACCAGGACCCAGAAGGTGTTTCCAAGCTCCCTGGATTGGTGAATATCTGCCTCCTCCCAGAGTTACTGGAAAGTAACTCCATTTTTCTGTCAGGGATGAAGAGGGTTTTCTAGGCCCTCAATGTGGGTGGGGAGATGGCACCATAAATTTAGGTAATTTTAGACAGAAACAGTGACAGGAGACATAGCAGATAAGAACACTGATTCAGACAGAGGCATGAAGACATGAATGTTGTCCTAGCCTTGGATTGTAACTTGAGTTAGTGGGAGACAGAATGAGAGTGAAGGAAGGGAGGACTGTCATATAGAGAGTTAATTGTATGGTAAGAGGAGACACACACAGAGAGGATTGTGGGAATAGAGACAATAGAAAAAGAGCTGTGTGGTGAAGAGAGAGACAATAGAGGGGGTGGTGAGAAGAAAGACAAACACACAGATTTCCTTTGCAGAAGAACAAGACACCCAGAGACAAGGCTGAGGTGGGGGGTGGGGAGAGGGATCTGTAGAAGCTGAAGGAGAAAGAGAGGGCTGTCTGACAAGGAAGAGACAGACAAGGTGGTGGGACAAAATAGACCCAGAGAGACAGACAGGGTCATTAAGACAGAAAAAGACAGAGGGGGATGCTGTGCTGAGACAGACAAACAGAAATTGTTTTGAGGTAGAGAGTCCCAGAGGGAACCTTGTGGGTAAAGGATACACATGGAGGCCAGCGAGAATAGAGTGAGACACACAGATACAGAGCCGTGAGGGGAGAGAAGCACAATAAAGGACACATTATGCAATAGGACCTTTGCATTAGCACAGAGACTGCACCCCACCTCTGTCCTTCCTCTGGCTTTGGAATCAAGTCCCTGGAACCTTTGAGTAGGTGGGGTTTCAGGACCAAGCAGTGAAAGTCTGACTTCTACCAGGTAGATTCAGACTTTGCTGTGTGGGGCTTGACTTTCCTTCAGAGGAGCATGTCCTGGCAGCCACAGCCTTTGACCAGTGGGATGTGCTGCTCTGCTATGACAAGGTGAGCAGAAATAGGACTCTGCTCATGCCTCCCTCTGTTTTGTGGCTCTCTTGGCAGATCCTGGAACCAATCAAGTGGCACACACAGAGTCATCCCACAGAAGCTGGCAAAAGGGCACTGTTAGGGTCTCCTGAGGGGGCCAAGATTGCTATGCCTCCTTCAAAGTGAACCCAGGGAATGGCATTTCCTTTCTGAGGCACTGCCCTACCAAATCCTAGAGACTTTCCAGGGTAAACTGAGGATCCTGGAATACCTTATCCATTGGGTTGGTGTGCTTGTGGCACACATCACCGAGGAATGGTCAGGGCCAGGTGTCAGAGCAGGAACACACTGCCTGGCTGGCGGCTTAGCCATAAGCCCTGCTCAGACCTTACAAGCCATGTCTTCTAATCTCAGGTACAAGCCCGACAAAAGGAAGGTTATTTGTAAAGCTACTGGCAGATACAAGAATAATCTATCATGTGGCTGTGACACCCTCAACCTTGACATAGCAATGTAGGCTCCAAGGATAGGAACAGGGGTCAGTAAGTGTGGTGGGGAGGTATTCATACATGTGTCGAGGTGGAAGGTGGCATGGTGTGTGCCCATGGAGATGCCTTTCTTACACAGAGATTGAGAGAAAAGTCCTAGGGCCAATGTTAGAAGTGCCCACACCATATCCTCACAGCATTAAGGCCTCACATTGCCCCATACTAATAGTGTTTTTGAAAAGTGGCTCCCTGTTATAGGTGGAAGCCCCAAAGCCAGCAGCTAGCAGCCACCAGGGGTAAATCTTGTGGCCACTGTGTCATCTGGGCCAGGCGGTCCTCTTCTGCTTACTCTGAAGCGCAGTAATCACGAAGGCCCTTTTCTGCACTAGCCCCTTCCCTTCCAGCCTCACACTTTGTATGGATGTCCATTCCTCCCTGAGTAACTCCTGACTAGCATGTTCACATGGTATTCAGTCATCCCAAGTGCCATGTTTCCGGCAACTGTATCTACAGAGAAGGCAGAGTGGAAGGCCTACACCTGGCTACCTATCACCTAGGCAGAGTGTCATGCTCTTTGAGCCTGGGATCCTCATCCTCAGAAAGGACTCTCACACAGCCTACTGGTGGCAAGTCCCTCCCTCCCAACCATGGCCTGACTGCCAGAGCAGGTCCAGAATCAAGGACACAGATGCACAAGGAAACACAGGGACATATGACTCAGCAGGGAACTGGCTCTTCCTGGCAACTCTACTCAGCGCTATCTCCAGAGTTCGAAAGCAATGGGTCCCTTCTCCACACTATCTCTTTCTTTGGGAACTTTGCACTTCCACATCCAGAACAACAGATACTTGAATGTCTCCCCTATGGGTTGGTTGTGCAGTACATGGAGCTAGTGTACGTGTATATCCCTCTGTAGACTCAAGTCCCAAGCCATGCTAAGGTTCAAAATTTTGTTTGCTTTTTGTCTAGTCTGCCCTGTGAGCGATCACACACTCTATTCCTTCATGGACAAGGAGGGGTTGCCAGCGCCTCATGATTCCTGTCAAGAGGCTCTTGCCTCCTATCTCAAAATGTTCAAAGACTACAGAGGGTCAGTCCTCTGAGGTTTATCTTTGCCTCACCTACCCAAGCTGCCCATGTATGGCACAATTTTAGCCTCTATGCACACTATGCTCCTGCTGGGCCCAGGGCCTCAACTTTTGGACTTGCACTTGGTTTTACACAGAGAGTCTCATAAGAAATTCAAAAGTCCCAAGTGCTTTCATTCATTCACTGGGTTTCTCCCTCATTTCATATCAGGACTCTGACCAGGACTGCAGCTTTCAGCATTGGAAAAAAAAAAAAAAAAGCCAAAAGAGGCTTGGATTGAAACCTGGGAGATTGATAAGTGGGCACAGCAATTCTGCAATCTGCAGCGGTCCTTGGAGTTGGGAATGGCAGGGGGATGCAGGAATTCCCACTGAACTGGCTGAGAATGGCTGGGAGGCACCTCAGGTTGGCTTGTAACCCAGGGCATGACCAATCAGGGAAACACATTTACTGATTCAGCTCTGCTTCCTCCTTAGTCATCCTAAATCTCTATTAGGCTTGAGCTTCCCTGATGACATGAGGGTCTCTCAACTTTCCTTCCTCTTCTATGTCCAGGGCGACCTTTGGGGGCGAGTACACTCACTCCAGTGCCTCATCAACTCCACTGTGTCCCAGATACCAGACAAGCAGGCCTCCAGGCCCAATCCTGGGATGCTCACCTGACCTCTCTCTTCTCTTCTCACCTGACCTCTCCTCCCTCAGGTCATAGTGCAGGGGATGGAGCCACAGGTCCTTGATGATGATCTGGAAGGAAAAGAATGACATGTTGTGCCCTGAAATAAAGCTACATTCCAGAATCCTACAAATGCACGCAGTGAACTCCTGGCGAGGACCAAAGGGTACACACCTCAGCAATATGGTTAGAACCTGGGAAGTTATAGTTCTAGAAGCAGAATATAAATCTCCAGACACTGGTGTCCTTCCTGAACCATGGGTGCTTCATTGCCATCAGCCCAGGACGACTGGATCAAAGAGGAACCAAATGCCTTGTACCCTGGAGGGTCACTCCCCTCCCCAACATCCAGACAGCCACATCCCACCAGCTCTAGTAAGGAGATAATCCTTGGCAATCACTTCATTCTTGAAGTAGGGTTTCAGATGGAGGAAAACTTCAACCTACAGCCTTCCCTGGGAAGTCTGACTTCCTCCACCTACCAGGGAACAATAGGGGATGGCACCAAGAGGAAAGGAGACCAGTCCTGGATGAGCTAAGGTAGGCAGTTTACTGGCAGTTGATTCACTTCTCTTCCACAGTTCTGCCCCTCAAATGCCACCACAACCCCCCAGGCAAGGCCAGACTCAGCCTTCCTGGCTTACCTCGAAACTGGTCATGAAGACAAGCACATCTTTGTCTTCCTCTATGATTCTAGTAGAAATCTTTGGGTGTTTCATTATCTGTCGCAGGTTAGGACATTTTTTCTAGTCCTGTCGCCCATGTCATGCAGCAGGGCTGGAGAGCACTGACATTGTGGAAGTGTCGGACAGGAGGACAACCCAGGCTTCAAACCCCCGTCTTCCTCAGACCTTGCCTTTTGTTAAATATCGTCAGCCGGCTCCTTCCTCTGGGGGTGTGTCCACCGCATGCCTAGTGCAACTGCGTGCTAGAGTACCTAGTGTCTAGTGTAACTGCGTGTGCCTAAGCAGCACGTACCTAGCCAGGCTGCGTGTCTAAGCAGCACGCCTAAGCAGCACACGCTTTCCGTGCCTGGGGAAGCAGAGTGCCTACGGTAGCAGCATGTCTGGCGAAGCTGCGCCTAACGTAGCTAATGTGCCTGAACAGCGCGTGCCTAAGCAGAGCGCTGGCGTAGCACCAGGGCTTACATGCCTGGCATGGCAGCATGCCTTACGTCCCTAGCATAGTGTGGTAGGGTGCTTAGCTTAATAGTGGGCCAAGCGTGCCTAGGTTAGCATTGTACCTACCGTAGCGTAGTAGCGCCTAGAGTAGTGTGGGAGCATGCCTAGCTAAGCAGTGTGCCTGGCATAGCCCCGGTGCCACCCTGGAGGAAGCAAGGCACACTGCTAACCTAGGCACGCTGCCTAGCACAATAGTGTGCCTAGCTTAGCATGCAGTGCCTAGCATGCCTTGCAGGATAGGTGCGTTAACTGAGTAGCAGTTGGGGATTTAAAGAGTTCATGCTTTTTACATTTATTGTTGCTTTTAAAAAATTCATCTTTTTGGTCAGCTTTGGTGTCTCATGCCTATCATTGCAGCATTTTGGGAGGCTGATATGCGAGGATAGCTTGAGCCCAGGACTTCAACACCAGCTTGGGCAACATAGTGAGACCCCCCCTCCCCATCTGTGTAAAAAATTAAAAACTTAGGCAGGCATTGTGTGGTACTCCTGGAGGCCCAGGCAGGAAGATCAAATAAGCCCAGAGCTAGATGTTGCCACTGTCTTCTAGCCTAGGCAACACACTCAGATCTTGTCTCAAATAATAATAATAATTATTATTATTAATCTTTTAAAGGGCTGATGGGAGTAGTAGTGGAGTCTTAGTGCTTGATGGTTATGCAATATCAATGGGGGAGATGAAAGTTCTGGAAATGGATGGTGGTGATGGTGGTCATATAGTGAGAATGCCCTTCCTGTTATAGAACTATGTCCCCAAAACAGTTAACATGGTAAATTTTAGGTATATTTAGCCGAAGGACAAAAAAATAAAAAAATTAAAAAAAAAAACAGAAAAATAGTCATCTATTTGTATTTTGGTGAAGCTGAACTTGGTAGGTTAGATAAGACTGTCCTTCACATTCATTGAGATCTGTTTATTTGCTTAATTTTTAATTGCTGTTTATATGTGAAGGACACTTTCTAATTGTGGAATTCAGTACCAGACTTAATTTCTGTCAGTGTAAGTCTTCAAACTGGAAACTTCTAAAGGATAAAAAACAAGGGATCACATTGTCCTGGGAATCCTTCCAAAGATAGAGGTTTGCATAGCATCAGTGAACCCAATTCTGGTGTTGTATAATAGGGTGTTAGCAAAGGAGAATAGACGCCCCTGGGGTGGATCATGCCCGTAATCCTAGTTCTGTGGGAAGCTGGGGTGGATGGATTGCATCATCTCAAGACCTGGAGACCAACCTGAGCAAGATAAGACCCCCATCTCTAAAATAGCTGGGTATTGTGGTGGGTGCCTATAGTCTCAGCAACTTGGGAGGCAGGAGAATCACAACAGTTTGAGTTTGCTGTGACCTGTTGTCACCATGGCATTCTACCAAGGGTGACAACCTGAGACTCTGTCAAAAAAAAAAAAAATCTATTCTTATTTTTTTTTTCTTGGCTAATAGGCTTTGTTTAATTAACCACATGGAATTCAATCACAATTACTGTCAAATGTTATTCTCTGGCATCCTTGTACTTTGCTTTCCACCCTTTCTTAACCCTGTTTCCAAAATGTGTGTGTCTGGTTGGCACATGTTAAAGAGAAATTGCTTTCTACCTCTATACTGGTTCACTCTGACTCTGCTCTTTTTCATGTACCCTGAAGTCCTTTTCTTTTTTTAATTTTTTTTTTTTTATTAAATTATAGCTGTGTACGATGCGATCATGGGGCACCTTATACTGGTTTTATAGACTGTTTGACACATTTTCATCACATGGAAGAAAGGTGATCAAGGGTATCCATATAGGGTCAGAAGAGATCAAACTTTTGCTCTTCGCAGATGATATGATTGTATATCTGGAAAACACCAGGGATTCTACTAAAAAACTCTTAGCAGTGATCAAGGAATACTGCAGCATCTCAGGTTACAAAAAAGCCTTATTTTTTTTTCTTATTTTTAAATGTCAACAATTTAGCAAGAAGTCTTCCTTCCCCAAGTCCTATAAATCTCCTATTATTTGATGCAAAATCAAGCTTGGTCTGATTCCCACCTAGAACACCTGTGTTGAGGGCCGGGGGCAGACCACCGAGCACAACCCAGCATGTCCATGTTTCCATGCTGTCCTGTGATCAACTGCAGGAGCTCATTGAGAGTACTAGCTGCAAGCTGCAAGTGCTCCAGGAAGCCCGGGAGAGCCTGCTGGAGGATGTGCAGGTCAACACTGTGCTGGGGGCTGAGGTGAAGGCCATCATGAAAGATGTCTGCAAGGCCAGAGAGTTTGACAAGTTCCGTATGTTCATTGGGGACCTGGACAAAGTGGTGAACCTCCTGCTGTCACTGTCAGGCCGTATTGCCACAAGCACTGTCTGGTGCTGAGTGGAAGAGGTTCTCCAAATGTTGGCACACTCTATTGCCTCTCCTTTCTTATGGTTGAGGGGGATGGTGCTAATCAGGCACAGGGAACTGAGCCACTGCAGGAGGTTGGAGGGCTATGATATTCTGGAAGAGCTGTTGCTATTTTTGGACATCTTTTAGCATGTTTCCGCTGACAATTACTGATAGCATTTTCTTCCTAAAATATAGCCATTTTTTTTTGTTTGTTTTAGCTCGTAATTAGCTACATGTAAGGCCCTGCCAGAGCTTACCCACCCTGACAAATTGATAAATCTTAAGTACTTGATAACAAGTGATATTTTATTGCTGTTGTTGTTGCTGATATTTTATTGCTGTATACCTCTATAACAGAGGGTATACAGCAGTAGGGAATGAAGTGGGGGACTTGGCTAATGTCTCTCATGTTGATAAAGTATGTGACTTTTGAGACATTGCTCAGTAGACCTTTCAGTTTTTTTACATATAAGGGAAATAAGATCTACCCTGTTAGCTTTACCTCTTAGGTCATATCAGGGGTCTCTAAGCCTGTTAAACTGTTGTGTAGACATGGTCTGATTTATTGAGCAGAACTAGCAAGTTCAGCAGAGTCACAGTAAAAATGAGGTGCAGGGGTGGTGGGAATAAAGCAGCTGGGACTCCAATGCAGCAGGAAAAAGTGCCATCTATTTAAAGTAAAGAAAAAGAGAACAGTTTATTTGAAGTAAAGCATGAATAAGCACAGACTTTTCCAGAGAGACTGGAAAAGGGTCCTCCTGCGAGTGAGAGGAGGTGGCAAACAAAGCCTGCGTACCAGGGTGAGTGTCTTATCCTAGATCTTCCTACAATTATTTAGAAAGCTGTTCATCTGTCCCCTGAGGTCCTTAGCTACTCTTGTCTACTTCTCATTGGTCACAGGTTACCTCAGGTGCTACATGTGCCCATTTTCCTCTTCATTTTAGTAGTAATTGCTCCCTGCTATTTTTCTGACAGTGCTATGGTAGTGCCTGTTAGACTTGTGATGTTTGTGACATTTTTCCAATGTCAGACTGTGTGCACTGTTCCGTAACTGTGACCACTACTTCACTTTCTGGACATTCCTGAAACCCTTTGTTTGCTTCAGGGCTCTTTTTAACTTCCTTATCTAGGATTCCAGATTTCTCTCCTACTTCCCTGTAGCCCCTTTCTATTCCTAATCAGTCCACATATCAGTAAAACATCTAGTTTCCTTCTTTGCACATAGTAGTCCTTCAAGGTGATCATCTTTACTGTCCATAAAACATCTGAACTTCTCTCTGGGGGAAGAGAGAAACATCTTCCCCTTCCCCTGGCTGAGGTGGTTTGGGGCCACCCTCGGTGGGCTGCTCGTCCCTGTGGCTAGCTTCACCTTCTGATCTGAAGGACACAGTCCATGGCCTTGTCTAGGTGCAGTGCAGTGGCCTAGGTGTCCAGTGCAGCCTGGATGAGAATCTCTGTTGTCCGGCGTCTGAGGCGTAAGCAAGCTAAGGTTTGCAGAGTTGTGCTGATGACTTAAATGATGTGGCATTGTGTTGCAGATAGAAAAGTGGACACAAGGGTGATGTAAACATGGTGACCTCCTGTGCCAGATGACTCTAGCTTCCCATGAACCTGGCTGACTTTGACCACCGGACCCACATTTCCGATATCAGGTAAAAAGTGTTCCTTTCTTTGAGACTGCTTTATTTTGCCTTGCCTCTTGACACTGTCATGCACATCTGAGAATCAGGAGATTTCACACAAGAGACCAGGACACACTCTCAAAGGTAGTATGGTCACAGGCACATTACAGAAGCAGCACACCAAGGGCAGGCTCCATCTGCAGTCCTATTTCATAACAGTGGCATCAGATGAGCTGCCGGGCTCTCTGCTGAGCCCTCTCTGTGTGTCTGGCGCTTGGAAAAGTCCCCCATCATCCCCAGATGGCCTGCCATGGCCACTGCTAAGTGTCCTTGCAGCATTGCAGAGTGGCTGTCCCTGCACTCTGAGGACAGTCAGGGATTCACACCTATATCCTCCAGCATAATGCTTCTCTTTCTCCCTAGTTTGCATTAAAGCTGGAATCTATAGGGAAGCTAGGTACATGTTCTTTGAATGGCAAGAGTGACTGTGAGGGTACTGTTTGTGGAAGGGTTTGTCTGTGTTCCCCAGAGCAGGATCCTGGTGAGGAATGAAGGAACCGATGCTCCCCACCCATCTACAGTCCTGCTTCTGTCTCCTGCCTTGCACAGCCAGCAGAAGCACCTATAGCCTCCTCCTCCTCCTTCCCTGAGGGTTGAAAAGACCTTCCATGGAATTTCTTTAGAGTGCTTTCCTTTGCTGGTTTTCCCACAGCGTTGTCATGGGAAGGGTGTTGACCACAGAAGGTGTCCCTGAGTCTGTGGCCTTTGTGAGCATCTCATTTCAGTCCCTTGGTGTCACATCTGCTTGCCACTGTTTCTGTCAGTATCCAGGTATGTGGGAGGAGATGGAGGTACATACAGTGGAAGGAATCCCACAGGGGCCTGTGGATGGGTTTTGGAAGGGCAGTACCAAAGCCTTGTACCATAGCCACAAGGCTCTTGTCACCTGTGTCCCTATGTAGATCCCATTTTGCCTCTGGTGGCATCAGTGTTTCTGTTGGCAATTTGATGGGCAGCCATGGGACCAGCCCCCAAGGGTGCAAGAGTTTTCAAGAGTTGGCCAAAGCTCCTGTTGTTGTGTGGTACTCAGTGAGCTTGTCTCTCTATCAACAGAAATCCTTGCTCGAGAAGCAGAGAGTTCTCATCCAGATGCACGAAGATGCCAAGGAGCTTAGGTAGAACCTGGACTGCAGGGAGCGTGTGGTCTTTGACATCTTGGCCAGCTATCTCAGCACGGACCACCTGGCCGACTATGAGCACTTTGTGAAGATGAAGTCAGCTCTCATCATCAGGCAGTGGGAGCTGGAAGACAAAATACACCTTGGCAGAGAACAACTGAAATGCTGGTTTGACAGCCTCCAGCTCGACAGAAGCAAATAAGAGCTATGGCCCCAGCAGAGGCAAAACATGGGGCTCCAAGCACTGCTCCAAGGATGCAAATGGAAAAAATGCCAGCCTGCATTTATATCCCAGAAAGAGGCTCCTCCTGAAGCAGAGGGACTAGTAGAAAAACAATAACTATCTCTGTTTGGGGGATGATTTATTTAATTTTTTAGTTTCCTTTTGCACACTGAGCAGAGAGACTCACTGTTAGCTGTTTTTCTTTAAGCATGACACCTGACAGTAAGCCCTGCCAAATGGTGAATTTCCTGGGGATGGCTGTGGTGCATTGCAAGCGGTCCTTTTCAATGGCAAATCTGGTGCTCCTCCCATCTTCAGATGCCCTACCAGCCATCTGGGAAGTGGCCAGTGCCTCGTTAGCTGCATGAGAAGGGACACCCTGGCGTGTGTTTTCCTGCGATCCCTCAGGGCATGGACTGCCGTGTTGTCCCTGCTTATTAACAGTGTGAGCATTCATTGTCTGTCACGTGATCACATTCTCTGACCTAGCAAAAATGGTGTGGGTAACTTATTAACATTTTGGAAAGGTGAAAAGTTCTGTAGGGGTTACAAACCAACTGTGAAGTGAACAAGCTACATCTTGGGTTCCCTCATACTAAGATTAAAACCAGTACATACGGTGATATGTGCTTGTTACCTGTTTCCCAAGAACAACAGAGTATTTTTAAGCTTCTTCCTCCAGAGCTTAAAACTCAAAAGCATTTTTACTGTGAGCGTTGTCACGAATGGTCATTGCCTACTTTTCTCTGTTTGCCTCCTTTAGTCTGTCACCAAGAAGGCCACATTTCATGCACTATAAGATCCCTTCCTCCAGTTTTTCAGAGGTCTTGTGGACTATACTTCTCCTAAAGTTCATCTTTTTCTGCCACACAGGTTAAAGAAAGAGCCTTTTTATTGGTTGAAATGGAAAGATTCTAAAAAGGCCCTTATTTGTTAAAAAGAAGAAGAAGAAGAAAAAAAAGCACTGTCTTGCCGATTGATAATTGTTTCCAATTGATAAGTCCCAGACTGGGAGAAAATATTTGCAAATCATTTATCTGACAAAAGATTTGTATCTAGGACATATAAAAATACTCTCAAAATGCAACGGTAAGAAAAGAAACAGCCCTATTAAAAAGTGGGCAAAAGACTAGAATAGACACTCCACCAAAGAAGATATACACATGACAGATAGCACAGAAAGAGACATTCATCCGCTGATGCCTTGGTCATAACTTGTTTTTAATCTCATAATTATAGATTTGGTATATTCAACAACTGTTTGTGTAATTAAATGCAGGGTCAGTGGTGAATGAATCTCTCTAATGCCTTCATGTGGAGGTGATAGTAGGGGGTCTATTCTATCAGGGGCTCATTTTAATCCTCATTTCCCCATATTCCCATACAAAGTTTTCCAGCAGGTGGGGAGATCTCCCTTTGTCAGCAGTGCCCACAGCCTTACCAAAGTGCACACACACACACACAGGCACACACACAGGTGTCTTAAAAGACTGGCATCCCGTCTTGCTGAGCCAGAGGCGCCTTGCTGGTGTTAATCACTTTGCTACAGCCACACTCAACCTGGCAGTCTCCAGTCATACAGGCAATAATAACCGCCTTTTTGGCAGCCTACCAATCCAGAAAGGATCCTTTTCAGCTGTGTTTATTCTTGCTAAATTCAGTTAGCTGTAACCAGAAATGTCCCTCTCTGCCAGTGAAGTGTCCTCCTCCTCATCGTCCTGGCAGTCACTTGCTTGGAATATGGGCTGTCTGGAAGGAGGTAGCTGACTGCCCACTAGCCTCTGTCTCTCTCCCTTGGGAGACAACCCAAATCATAGCCTAGTATTTGGTTTGACAAAGCTTGTAGCTGTCATTCTCCCTCCTCAAGTACAGTGTTGTGGTCATTTTGATGATACCTGTGTAAACTGTGAACAATCAAATCTGTGTGTTTGTGCCCAGCCTTCTGATGTGTTTTTAGGACTGTCTATTACACATAGCAATATATATAATGCTCTAGTTCCCTCTTAGCACAACACATAAAATGGCTCGTCTGATTCCCATTTGCCTCTTACATGTCTGGTCGGCAGGGACCCAAAGATTCTGCAGAGTCAGTGTACATAACTCTGTATATAGCTGCATCTGAGAACAATCTGGTGCTAATGGGCAGCACTTGGCACCCTTAGGTGGTGGCTGCCCAGCGCCCTCCATTGTGGCATAGCTATGCAATGCCCCAGTGAGTGGGATGTGGCCTGTGGCTGGCTGCCTGCATCTGTCAGTCCACCAGGGCAAATGTGGATCGATGCATGCTTGATACTACCTACCTATCGCCACATCATCCCGCTTGACTTGAACAGAATAAATTGTGTCTCTTCAAGTGAGGAGCGTGTCTTTGATTTACTTGTGTCATACCTTTTTTAAGAAGGAGTCAATATCCTTGTCATGTCAGATTGTGAAATGATCTTCACTCATTTGAGGAAATTGTGTCATTGATTGTGTATAACTTATTTGTGGCAGTTGAAGTAAGGCCAGTGAGTTTGCAGTTAGAAAAAGGTCATGTGCACAGGTCATATCAGTTAGCTATTCCCCAGCAGTGCCACAGAACAAACAGCTATAAAATCTCAGCATCTGTCAGGGTGATGAAGTACTCAGCCCACGGACTTTGCTGTCAGTGTCTGGGCCAGGCTGGGCTCACTGCCCTGTGACCCTCTTCTTCCTCCTGGAACCAGCAGTCTTGCCTAGGTGTGTCCACAGCAGGTACACACAAGAATGAACCCTGTCACAATCACAGAGATGTTTTGACCTGGCTTTGGTCCTGTGTCACCTACCAGCCTTCCATTGGCAAAGCAGATGACGTGGCCAGATCCAGCATTCTGGTTGGATCTGGTATCCCTTTCCTTAGTGCAAGAAACTATAAAGTCACCTTGCACATGCAGGGGAGTGTGAAGGATTGGGGCCATTCATGGCTTCTGTTACTGCGCTACTGTGTGCTAATGTGGTGTGGCTCCAAATTGTCCATGACACAGAGCCGAGCTTTTTGGAGCAGAGTCACCTCTGTCACTTGTGAGTTGTGTGGCAGTGCCCCTAGCTGGGGCCTAGCCTCTGTGGGCCCCAGCTTCCTCAGGTGAGTCGATGTGTGTTGATAAGCTTAGGGCCCAGGCCTGGTTGAGAGCAGCACTGAGACGTGAATAGGTTCTCATCATTTACCCAGAACTTGGAGGAAGTGCCTTCCTGCAGTCAGAATAGATCTCCCAACCACCTGAGAGAGACAGTTGCTCTCTTTTTGTTGGTGAGATTAGAAATGGTTCTCTATTTGGGAGCAGATTTGTGAAATCTGAAGGCTAGGCTTTTGTTGGAGGGGCAAGACACTTTCCAATAAAAATAATTCAAAATTAGATGGAAAAGTGAATATTTTGACAGAGTCTAGAAAACAGACAAATACATTTTAGTTGTTTTGAAACAGCCTAAAGCTGTCACGCTGGGTAGAGTGCTATGGTGACACAACTCACAGCAACCTCAAACTTTTGGGCCTAACCGATTCTCTTGCCTCAGCTTCCCAAGTAGCTGGGACTACAGGCGCCCGCCACAATACCTGCCTTGTTGTAGTTGTTGTTGTTTGGCAGGCTGGGGCTGGATTTGAACCCCTCTTCTCCTGTGTATATGGCCGGCACCCTAGCTGCTGAGCTACAGGCCCCAACCCCTGTGTTGAGTTTTGACATAATCAAAAAATTCATACACAGGAGCAATTCAAATGCAGCTATAAGTGACTACTGTGGTGTGGGGTTGTGCAACTGTATCATCGTTTGGTCATGTGCCAAGTGCCAGGACTTACGGCTGCCAGTGTGCGAGGGTTCTGCTCCAAGCACCAGTGCTCTGATCTGGTGTGCCGAATCAGTGAGGGTGAGGGTTTTGTGCGTTCTTTGCCATGACCTATCCGACTTGATAACAAGATGTGTCAGGCATGCTGATGTTGGACTGCACATACAGGCATTCCGAGCGTTTCTGTGTCCCACACTTCCCACTGAAAGAGAACATGTGCATTGTGTGGTTATTCTTGCATATACTGTGTCTTGAGCCACACAAACATATCCCAATAAACCCAGACCTCTTATCCCAGCTCTTGGCCAGATCCTGAGGACACCTGTGCTGGGTCCAGCGCCCCCATGCTGGGAACGTAGTATTGTACACAGTGTGCTGCTCCGAAAAGGGCACAGTCTCCCCTCCTTTGTGTTCTTGCCACAAATACATCAGACAGATCCACAGTGTGGAAAGTTATCATGAAAAAACAAACTCAAACATTTCTCTGAAAAGGTGTCAGGTGATAAAAGATGGGACTGTTTGAAGTTAGGAGGCAAAGGCAGCCTGACAGGTGGTCCTGTTGGACTCCTCCAGAAGAATGAGAATGCTGATTGGCTCATCAGTGAAATCTGAGGAAAATCTGTAGGTCATGGTATTGTACCATAGTACTTGGTTTCTCATTCAGATCATTGTACTGTGGATCTGTGAGTGGTTTCCTTTTGGAAAATCTGGGTGAGGATTCTGTTACCTGCGCTGCTGTGTGCTAATGTGTTATGGCTCCCAAGTGTCCATGACACAGAGCTGAGCTGCCTGGAGCAAAGTCACTTCTGTCACTGTGGATATAGTTGTATTGTTTGCTGCATTTTTTGTGTCGGGGTGGGGTGCACAAGGTCAAAATTATTTTCACTCTCCTCTTGTGAGTGGACAGTGGAGTTTTCTGGAGGCTCCATATCAGTTGACATCAAAAGATTGCATGCAGAAATAGATGTGAGACTCCTACTCTGAAGTGCACCATAAAAGTGACTCAGAAGAAAGCTCTTCTGTAGTGGGTGAAGGGAATTTTCTTTTTTTTCCTCCCCCCACCCCAACAAGTTTTGATGATCTGAGTCTATAAAATGATGGAATATGTGTGCTAATTTATTAACATGCAGGGGTGAAGAGGAGCCACACAAAATAGGCAAAATAGGAGAGAGCAAGAAGGGTCAGACAGCTGAAGAACTTATATCATACAGAAGAACATGGGAGTCCAGAGGGGAGGTGGTGAGGTAGAGAGAGAGGAGGAGACACTTGGCTGTCTTGCTGTGCACATGAAGAAGTCTCTCAGGTGATAGCCTGCAGAGAGAATAGACAGTAGCCTCTGAAAATGCTTTCTCTGTCAGAGGTCCAGTTTCCTGAGACTTGCCCTTGACTAGATCCTGATAATGCAGATGAGAGTGGTTATTCTCAGGATAAGCCTGTTTGCATCTGCTGTTGACTTTGCTAATGGTAGTATTCCCTCCAGATGCAAACTTCCACGCAAAAGGGCAGCTTTCCACAGCTGTTGCCATGCCTGCACTTCTTCCAGGGGTGACCACTGTTAGCCATTTCCTAACTGTTGGGAAATTCAGTGGGAATTCCTAACAGATAGAAATTCTCTATCGTGAGCATGTTATATTATACCTGTGTATTTATACATGTATAAATAGGTACTATATGTTTTCCTTATTTTTCATAGGAAAGAAACCTCTGCTGTACAAACTCTTGTGCAAATGATATTTTTACTTAGAAAGGTATTTCGAAGAGCTGTCTTTGCCAGGACACTGCACACACTCTCCTTCCTATGACGTTTTTTTCTGTCTCTGTGTGTCTCTCCTAACATTGGATCTATCACATTAACAGGAACAAGTCATGAGAATGGTAAGTACACAGTGCCCAAAGATACACTGTTAACAGGGCATTACAACACCCCACAGACTCCACACCCACTCACAGAGATTGTCTTTGGTGGTTCCAGGGTCTGTCTTTCCAGAATTTCCTGTGCATATTCATATGCAGGGAAAGAAGACATGTATCATTTCATTTCTACACAACCAAGACTATAAAATGCACATAATTATGTAATGTTTACTTGTAGTAATGAATCTTCCTTCCTCAGGGCATGACACAGACTCTAACATGTACATCTGTGTATGTGTGTGTATGGGTTCATGTACATAGGGTATGTGTGTATATAGAGGGGTGGGTACATATGGGTGTGTGTTTATAGGGGTGTGTGTCTGTACGGGGGTGTATGTCCATAGGGGTGTGTGTCCAAGGAGCATGTGTATAGGGTGTATGTACATAGGGGTGTGTATATATAGGTGTGTATTTATAGAAGGGTGCACGTATATAGGTATGTGTGGTGTGTATGTGTATTTGGCTGAGTGTACACAGGGTGTGTATACAAGCTGTGTGCGTATATGTGTGTATTTTCAGGTGTGCATGGGAGTGTGTGTCTCCTCTCCTGCCTGGGTGAGCATAGCAGTCTCAAGGCAGGCTGCCCTGTGAGCACTGCTGCCCCTACAGGCGGTTCTCTGCCCCTGCAGGTGAACGAACTTGGGAAAGCCCACCTGCTTCATTTCATTTGGGAATCGACTTCTTTAACGCCTAGGGAAGCATGCAAACCCTGTCACAGAAAAGTTATTTTCAAATGCAAAAACAAAATCAAAGGCTTACGCTTACCTTGAAATCAGCTATCAAAAATACGTATATATTTTTTTTTACCAGTCACTGTGGCTCAAGCGTATAATCCAGCACTCTGGGAGGCCGAGGAGGGTGGCTTGCTTGTGTTCTGGAGTCAAGGTCAGAACACAAGCACCCACCATAATGCCTGGCTATTTTTAAGAGGTAAAAATAAGAGATGCTCACCCCATCTCTTAAAAATAACCAGGTATTCTGGTGGGTGCTTGTATTCCCAGCTACTTGGGAGGCTGAAGCAAGAAAATTTCTTAGGCCCAAGAGGCGCCCAAAACATTAAGATTTCAGGTGTATACCACTGTACCTGGCTGAAAATAAGTATTTTACCACCCACCACTCACATTCTGAAGTACTACCTTCCAAAGTTTATGCACATGTACACAGGTGTCTTTTAAAAACAAAACTGTGGTCATATAACTCCCCCACACATATCAGAACATACGTAATAACGACATATATATTTGCATCCTATTCCCCTCATAATAGTGAGAATTTCCATACTTCCTTGTAAATAGTTGAGTAATATGGTCTGTGACATGGAATTGGGAAATTGACTGGAGCTTCCATATTGATTCCCCTATGACTGGTCTCCAGATGGCTCTCATTTCTCATTCTCTAGCATTAATGTTATTGCTTGGGGTCATTATTGCCCAGGAGCTTTGATCACACTTTCTGATTTGTCCTCCAGAATTAGTTCTAAGAAGTGAGAGATTGGATCAGAACACACCCATGTTTTTATGGCTCTTAATAATCATTAACCACTATGTTTCTCTGTTTGTATTTCTGTATGTGTCACCACTTTTCCAATTAAAAAAGTAATAATCTTTAACTTTAAAGCTGAAAAAGAAAAGATAAAAATCATTTGTAATCCCAGTATTTAGATGCATCTTGCTTTGTATATTTTCTATCATATTTTATGACAAGCAAAAATCAGCTCATACTCCTGTATACTTATAGTTTTGCTATCTCCATTTTGTTTTATTTTTTACTTTTATTTATTTATTTTTTATTTTTTATTTTTTTGAGAGAGACTCACACTATGTCACCCTGGGTAGACTGCCATGGCAACATCGTAGCTCACAACCTCAAACTCCTGGCTTTGAGCAATCATCTTACCCCAGCCTCCTGAGTAGCTGGGACTACAGGTGCCTGCCACCATGCCAGCTAATTTTTCTACTTTTAGTAGAGATGGAGTCTTGTTCTCGGTCAGGCTGGTCTTGAACTCTTGAGCTGAGGTGACCCATTCGCCTTAGCCTCCCAGAGTCCTAGGATCACAGATGTGAGCCACTGCACCCAGCCTTCTAATCTCCATTTTATATTTGGGAAGTGTAATACTGTTTATTTTAAACTAAGTCGTGGGACATGGGTGGTGTTTATCCTGTCATAATTGATTGAGTTGTACACTTTGATGTTGTGCGCTTTTCTATATGTATGTATGTATGTACGATACAAATTACTTTTAAAATACATCAGCCCTCAAATCCAGTTGAAAACTTCTCTTAGTAACTTAACATGTAGCCTTCTAATTCAATTCATATCTATGATGTACTGTGCATATTGTTTTGTAACATGCTGTTTGTACTCGATGAATTGTGAATATCTGCCTTTCGACCACATGTAATGTCAACTAGAATGGGTGTTGACATTCATTCAAAAAGACTGAAAATACCCAGGGTTAGAAACAAACTGGAAACTTCATACACTGCTAAGGGGATATAAAATGGTGTAGCCACTTAGGAAAACAGTTTAGCTATTTCTAAAGAGAAATATACACTTATTTATACTTAAATATACACTTATTGGTATTCCACAAGAGAAACAACATACGTTCACACAAACTTTTATATGCGAATGTTCATAGCGGCATTCATAATAGCCAAAACACGGAACCAATCCAATGTCAGAAAACTGATGAATGGATAAACAAATTGTAGTGTATCTATACAATGGCATACAATTCAGCAATAAAGTGGGACTTCTCATAATGCTATAACATGAACGAACCTTGAAAGCATTATGCCAGATGAAAAGAGCCAAGCACAAAATATTATACCCTGTATGATTCCACTCACATTTTTAATGTTGGCATATTGTTGCATTGCATGGATATAGCATAAATCATCTAACCAGGCCCTACAGTTGGAC
Organism: Nycticebus coucang; assembly: GCF_027406575.1. NCBI lineage: Eukaryota > Metazoa > Chordata > Mammalia > Primates > Lorisidae > Nycticebus > Nycticebus coucang. Next base: position 4,842,488 of record NC_069805.1, read on the forward strand.
TTGATGTTCTTTCCTATTTTTCAATATTACAAACAGTACTATAATGATCATCATTGTGGCTAGATACATCTGGCTATTCTTAACTATATCTTTGGACCAACATCCAGAAGTGGAATGGCTCTGCATTTTAAGGCTTTGGGTAAGTATTGCCAAATGGCCCTTCCTGAGCTTTGCTTGAGGCTGTCCTCCTGCCAGCACAGCAGCAGGGTCCATTGTCTCCTTTCTCAAATACAGCACTTCCCTGCTGGTACTGCTCACCCATTGGGGTGTTGTCCTAGGCCCACGGATCCTAACCTCACTGTGCCCTGTGTTGTTTGCAGTTCCCCTGGGTACGCTGCCACCATGCTGCTCCTCGTCAGTAGTGCCAATTGGCAAGTGGTAGGTTTTGCTCTTATCACTGTGTGATGCCTCCTGTCAGCGACTTCCATGGGCCTCGTGGAGCGGCGAGTGTGGCGCATAGAGGAGTGCCTCAACATTCCCCTCTGACATCACCTGTGTGGGAATGTGGAAAGTCTGTATCTACCACTATAATAGTGGTGTCAGCAAAGTCAACCTTTGTCATCAGTACACCTTCCTTGGTGATTTTCTTCCTGCCAACATTCATCTTTCTCAATAGCTCCTGCTGACTGCCACCATACTCTGGCTCCTGGGGAGAGGCTTCCACATTTTAGCATTTAGGAATGTGTACCTGGGAATTTTTCAGAAGCATGACACTAATAATCCATTTATCATTTCAGGGATTCTGAACATACATGCTAGTATCGGTATCACAATTACTGTGCTCCACAATTACAGCTCTATCAGATTACAGCTGTAATGAGGGATTGGCTTCCTGTCATCCTTCTGTCTGCCATTCAAGTCAGATAGCCAGGAAACTGGGAGTGCCACTTTAATAGCATGTCTGGGAGCCTTCCTGATGTTGTTAAGTGAGATTTTTTTCTCTCTTTTACACTTTTTCCCCTGGGCAGCCAAGTGTATCCTGTGACTTGGTAAACATGAATTTCCCTGTTGCATTCACTTTGCGAATTCAGGATTCCCAGGAGTTTATGGGAAGTATTACCAGAATACTCTACCTAACTTTTTTAAGGACTCAAGACCATGTCAAAGGTAGTTCAAGATGGAAAATGGCCAACTGTTTTCTTCTCTTGCCTCGTGTTCGGAATGTGCTTCATTGATTGGTTACTTGAATTGGGAACTTTTGTTAAAAATATATCTTGCCTACTTGCCTATTGGTCTTTTGGATGGGGATTTTAATTATTGTTGGCTAAAGTAAATAATACTATAAACCTAGTGTATGGAAATAAAATTTTCTGAATACATTTACCTTTCACCTCTCTTAAACAGTTCCTAAAAATGATAATGGATTTTATTTACTGTGTCATGATAATAGCATCTCCCTACAGTATAAAGTTTCCCAAAATGTACATAAGTAGAGAAAATGGTATTGGTAGTCCTTGTTTGAATCAATTAAGGAGTGCAGATGTTGACTTTCTAATGTGAACATTCTTGCCAGATGTCTTTGTAAAGATTTTTCCCTTGCTGGGTGTGGTGTTTAATGCAGCTGTTTAGGAGCTAAGGCAGGAAGATCTCTTGAGCCTAGGAGTTTGAGACTAGCCTAGGGGAGACCTCATGTCAGACCTCATGTCTCCTTTCTGTCAGAGAGAGACAGAAAGCTTGTTTTCTCTCATCGATTATGGCTACTTGATTGCTCTAAAATTAGTGCGTACAAAAAAAGGTGGAGTAATGCTCTGCTATTTTGCTCTAATTGCTGATTTCTAGAGTAAAGAGGGAAGAATGCCCTAGTTATGTTCAGTTTTGTCCAATGTATTGGCTTTTTATTTTTTTTTCTTTTTATTCTTTGGGTATAAACTCAGGTGATTGTATTTGTTTTTATATGAAATTCAAATTTCAATGCAATTTTATTTGAAATTCAAGTAAATTTCAAATACATTTAAAAAAGAAAGATTATTGTCTCAGCTTCAAGAATTATTAACATACAACCAGTCATGATTCATCCCTAACCTTACTGCCTGCCCTGCCCCCAGCTCTGGATTATTTTGAATAAATCCCTGGCAATGTATTATTTTATCCATAAATACTTCAATATATATCTATAAAGAATAAAGATTGCTTCTTCTTTTTATTTTTTATTTTTTCTCATCCTTCTGTTCCTTCTTATTAGCATAGCCACTTTGCCTCTATTACACCAATCATTTCTTAATGTATTCAAATTCCAATGTTCAAATTTCCCTAATTGTCTCATAAATGTTCATAACAGTAACTTCTGGGTTTCTATATGTTCAGAATGTTTTTCTAAGTTTTATCTTTGGTAGTGGAGCAACAGAGACACATGTCCTTTGACATGTCCCTTTCAGTTTTAAGATTAAAAAAACCTTTGAAGACAATCCTAACATAGTATTTCTCTCTTTATAAAAAAATTCATTCTATGAAAATAATGTTCCTAAAGAAAAAATAGTAAATGATGGACATTTCAACAATACAGTTAACAATTACATTCAGCAAGTGTTAAGGAGACAGATGTTGAAATTACAACGTATGTATTTACTCCGCATCTAATTATCTTTTATACCTGTGCTTCTTACCCTTGTGGTAATTCTCCCCACAATAATGCCAATACACACAAAATTATGTACAGATTCACAGCCATCAAAAACACCTGTTCATGGGGTTGGCACCCATAGCACAGTGGTTACATTGCCAACCACATACACCGAGGCTGGCCCAGGCCTGCTAAACAACAATTAACAACTGCAACAGAAAAATAGCTGGGTATTGTGGCAGTTGCCTGTAGTCCTAGCTATTTTGGAGACTGAGGCAAGAGAATTGCTTAGGCCCAAGAGTTTGAGGTTGCTGTGAGCTGTGAAGCCACGACACTCTCCCAGGGAGAAGCCATGAGACCCTGTCTCAAAAAAAAAAAAAAAAACAAATTGTGTGCCTAAGATAGGATAATCCACTGTGGATATCAATTAACCTTTTGTAGGATACACTGACATAAATAGTTGCCCAATGTATTTGAACAAAATAGCTATGACAGCATGAATAGAGATTACACCACAACTCTACTTAATCAGATCTGAACAGACTGTGGCCTCTGCTAAGTGCCCAGAAACACAGACTATCACTGAGGCCCAAATATTTCACCATTGTTCAGAGTGACCAATTATCTTGTGTTACCACTTTCACGATGGAAGACTCACCACTTTGTCTTTACCTGTCATTAAATTTACTGTGATTATGCATTTTCCTTCTAAGATAGAAAGCTTTGCCATCACTGACATCCATGGCCTTACAGAGTGCCTTACACAACATTACTTCTGAAGAATTAGTTGCACAGCAATTATTGTGGCAATAGTCCAATGCTAATTGTGTTTATTGATCCCACCATTTTTTTCTATCAGTTTGAAGCTTCAGTAACAATGCCCTTATGAAGCTTCAGTAACAATGCTAGGTAAATGAGAATACTTTCTGAGGCTGAGGCTTCGGTACTTCAAGTTAGCATCCAACATACATACAAGCAGTGTCTGAGTTTTAAACACACAACCCACACTTACAAATAGAAACTATACAGTAATTCCCCAAGTTAGAAACATCTGACTGACATAAAACTCACACTTTCGGATGGAGGATGTTATAGGTAAAAGGTAAATGTACCTGTCCCATCTTACACACAGGTTCAACTTAGGAACAAACCTATAACTTATTTGCAACCTGGGGACTACTTATACAATGCTTCTTTTTTCAACAGTCCATACATCCAGGTGCTGAAATTCCCCTGGTCTTCTCCCCATTCCCTTAGTATTCACCAGGAATTTTCTCCTTTCTATCTTCTTGACTTTGGGTTTTACTGAACTAGAGATCTTTATTCAAAGTGGAGGAATTCCAACAGACAATACAACTACTCTATTAAACTAGAGATCTAGATTACCACTGGAACACTCCGTGTTCCACATGCTCCTATGCTGTAGTGACTTCCAAAGGAAAATTTGGTTACAAACACATATTGTAGGTATGAAAGAGTATATTACCGATATAGGAGATCCCTTAGAATGTTGTCTCGGTGATATCATATCCTGTATTTAAAAATTGTAACACTAAAAGATTACATCTACCCTATTCAAGTAATTCTGCTAATGCACAAAACCTCAGAAATAAAAGTTTAGGTCATCATAGCAGCTAAAGAATCAGAAATAATTCAGTGCTCTCCAAAGGCAAAAAGAATAAAAATGTATTATGGAATAGATTGTCATGAATATCAGCTATAATTATGTGGCATAAATGAGGATTGCAATAACATGGGATTGTAGAGAAAATATTTTTATTTCTGTACAGTTTGAGCTTTCTGTATACACCAATTTAAGCTTGGGACCTGGGCAATATAGGAAGGCTTTGAATATAAGTTAACAAATGTATAGCTAGAACTCTAGATATACTGTATTTCCCAAACTTCAGACTTATGTAGACCTTCATAAGCATGAGATCTATGATGGCAGATAGATCCTTGTGTTGTAAACCTTGACAAAAATGGGGTTTATCTTTCCTGTGAAAAGATATTTCTATATTTTTAAGGAGAAAAATTCAAGTTCTTCACCACAGGGGGAAGAAAAAACACTGGGTTGACTGGGAGTGCTCAAAATTGATACAGAATAGGTTAAGTAAATATCAAAAATTGCTTATAAGACACAAGAGATCTTCATCTTCAGCCTTCCTTAAGATAATCAGCTTAAACCTGATTTCACTATTTTATGATCCCCTTTAAATGACTGTAATATTAAAATCTTCACCTACTACATAATCATAATATTATTAATGCATCATGTTTGTGTGAAGCCACATGATGATTACAATGTTTGTATGTGAACATCTGATAACACAATGAAAGAACTGGAAAGGGATTTAAGGTAACACCTGGGGTAGACTGTGTGGATTTTACTCTTCTGAGAACTCCTATGCTGCCCAGGAGTGATTACTTTTTTTAAGTAACCTCTAAAAAATTCATCAATTCACCACGCTAAAGTGTAATGAGTCATTGTTTAGTGTCTCAGAGCCATCTCCCTTTGGAAAGCTGTTTTTCTATACTATCCCAGAGTTTTCCTAAAACAATTCAAAAGAGTTAAAGAACTCAGGATCCTGAACAAAGAGCAAATGTCTTTCTGGAAGAAGCAAAAATATAAGCACCAAGGGTCATTTTTCTGGATACTTACTCCAGGCTTTCATTGCCAAAGAAAGGGATTGTTGTGCAGGGAGCAGTTTTTACTTGCTCTATAGTAGATGTTAACATATCTAATTCTCTCCAGAAACGTAATGTGTGTATTCATTGTAATATTAAAAATGTTAACACTGAACACTTTAAATACATAAAAGTAAGCATTTCTTCATTATAAGAAAAAGAACTTTATAGTATCTTCTATGGAAAAAGTTAATATATTCTCTGTAAAAGAAATAGTTTTATCATGTTATTGTTTTATATACCTCCATAGCTGACCACCTCCTTAAGTTGACCTAATTTTCAGAGACTGGACATGTACCACATGCACATGTCAGTACAGTATGCCTAGTTCCTTATGTTGATCAGTTCGTTACAGTCCTTGGTGTTAACTTACAGAGGTTCTAATGTAATTTGGAGTCAAAGAACTTGAGTTAAAGATATGCACATAAGTAGCAAATTGAAAATGGGGGACAATCTTGTGTCAATTTGGCTAGGCTGAGAAATATACCCTGCTATTAATTTCTTGTATTTTTCCAGGTAGGGTCTATTATAAGGAGTAGCCTCTAATGAGAGCTGGAGGCTTAATGAGAGAGACATTGGGCATTTTGTAGCGCATACATCATTGCTAATCTATTCATTTAACTTGTCGTCATGTAACACTCCCAGTATCTTCCTTCAGTTTCCCCTGACCCATGAGTTAAGTGTGTGTATGTGAAAACCTGTGACAAATGACCCCATCGTTGGCAGTATACCTACATCAACATATTCAGAGACAAAAAGAAATGACATGACTTTAAGTTCATCCCGTAGGTTATTATTCATCTCTCATGCTTCCAAGTTTCTAGTTACACTCATGAAGTTTAAGGTAATGATTATCTGGTCTTTCTGACAATCTGACTGTGGATTTTGGGATCACATGTTGAACACATGTTAATGCTTAGCGGGGCCTCATAATTGTCAATGAAAATTTCCTGTTTCTGCTTCTTCCTGTTTCTTCATTTAACCCTGAATGATCTAGATAGATACATAGGTAATAGAATAGAAATGAGAATCCAGATATAATATCTTCCCTTAAAACTGGTTGATTTTCTATAAAGGTGCAAAGACAATCAATATGAATGGATTATCTTTTTTTTTTTTTAGACAGAGCCTCAAGCTATCGCCCTAGGTAAAGTGCTGTGGCATCATAGCTCACAGCAACCTCCAACTCCTGGGCTCAAGTGACTCTCCTGCCTCCACCTCCAAAGAAGTTGGGCCTACAGGCATCCACCACAATGCCTGGCTATTTTTTGGTTGCAGCCGTCATTGTTGTTTGGTGGGCCGGGGCTGGAATCGAACCCGCCAGCTCAGTGTATGTGGCTGGCGCCTTAGCCGCTTGAACCACAGGCGCCGAGCCACATACACTGATCTTTTTAATAAACATTACTTGGACACTTGAATGTCAACATACAAATTTCAGGCCCTCATTTTACACCATATACGTGCACCCACCCCGACCGACACTCGAATTCAATTCTCAAAATGAATCACTTTTAATGCATTCTTAGATATGAGTTCAAAACTGGATTCTAACTGGAAATATGATATATACATTGTACTTCATCAAAATTTTAAGAAGTTTCACTTTATTTATTTTTATTTTTAAGTCATATATACATAGATCATGAACACATTTATGCCTTTATGGGATTCAATGTCTTGATTATTTGTACAAATTAGTGTGCTTACATCCTACTAATTAACATAGCTTTTACCCCATTTACTTATCACAGTGTTAAGACATTTGTGTTCAATACTTGATAGATTTGACTTGTACCCTTGCAATGTGCTCTACAGGTGTAGTCCCACCATTAACCTTTCCTCTATTGAACCATCCTTTCCCATCCCCTATCCCTTTGCTCCTTCATCCTGGGCTATAGTTGTGATTCATCTCTTGTATGAAAGTGTGAGTGATTATAAATTGGTTTTATAGTAGTACTGAATACATTGGATATTTTTTCCATACCTGAGATACTTTACTAAGAAGAATATCTTCCAGCTCCATCCATGTAAACATAAAAGGGGTAAAGTTTCCATCTTTTTAAATGTCACATAATATTCCATGTTCTACATATACCATAATTTATTAATCCATTCTCAGGAAAATAGGCACTTGGGCTTCTTCCAAGACTTGGCAATTATGAATTTGGCTGCAGTGAACAATCTGGTACAAATATCTTTGTTGCCAAGTGATTTTTGGTCTTTTGGATACACACAGTAGAGGAATTGCAGGATCAAATGACAGGTCTACTTTTAGATCCCCGAGTGTTCTCCAAAATTCTTTGCAAAAGGAACATTCTAGCTTGCATTCCCACCAGCAGTGCAGAAGCATTCCCTTTTCTACACATCCACCCCAACATCTCTTGTTTTTGGATTTTGTGATGTGGGCTACTCTACTCTTGTATGGTATCTCAGGGTGGTTTTGGCTTCATTTATCTGATTATTAAAGATGATGCATAATTCCTAAGTCATGGAAGAAGTCCAAGTGCCCATTGACCCATGAATGGACTAGCAAATTGTGGTACATGTATACCATGGAATATTATGCAGCCTTAAAGAAAGATGAAGACTTTACCTCTTTCATGTTTACGTGGATGGAGCTGGAACATATTCTTCTTAGCAAAGTATCTCAAGAATGGAAGAAAAAGTAGCCAATGTACTCAGCCCTACTATGAAGCTAATTTATAACCCAACTATAGCACAAGAATATGGGGAAAGTGCCAAAGGAGAGGAAGGGATGGGGGAATTTAGGGTGGAGGGATGGTAATGGGTGGGGCCACACTTATGGTGCATCTTAGAATGAGTACAGGCAAAACCTACTAAATGCAGAACACAAATGTCTACATACAATAACTAAGAAAATCCCATGAAGGCTACGTTGAATAGTTTGATAAGAATATTTCAGATTGTATATGAAACCAGCACATTGTACCCCTTGATTGCACTAATGTGCACAGCTATGATTTAACAACAACAATGAAAAAAAAACCTTAAAACCTTCCAAAAAAAAAAAAAAAAAAAGATGATGAGCATTTTTTCATGTGTCTGTAGACCGTGCACCTGTCTTCTTCAGAGAAGCTTCTTTTCATGTCTCTTGCCCACAATGAAATGGGATCACTTGTCCAAAGGTATTAATAACTTTGAGTTCTCTTTGGGTTCTAGTTATTAGACCTTTGTCAGAAACGTAAACTGCAAAAATCCTCTCCCATACTGAAGGCTGTCTACTTGCTCTACTTACTGTGTTATTGCCAGTGCAGAAGCTTTTCAGTTTATCAGATCCCAGTAATGTATTTTTGATGTTGCTTCAATTGCCCGGGGGATCCTCCTCATAAAATATTATCCCAGGCCAATTTTTTCAGGTGTTTCCCCCACACTCTCTCCAAGAATTTTTATAGTTTCATATCTTAAGTATAAGTCCTTTAGCCAGTGAGAGTCAATTTTTGTTAGAGGAGAAATGTATGGGTCCAATTTCAGTCTTCTACAAGTTGCCAGCCAATTCACCCAACACCATTTGTTAAACAGGGAATCTTTCTCCCCATTTATATATTTGATAGGCTTATCAATGATCAAATGATGATAAATGTCTGGGTTCATCTCTTGGTTTGCAATTCTGTTCCATACATCTACCCCTCTGTTTTTGTGCCAGAACCATGCTGTTTTGATCACTATAGGTTTATATTACATTCTGATTTGTTTTTATTTCTGAGTAATGTCTTGGCTATTCGAGCTTTTTTCTATTTTCATATAAAATGAAGTACTAACTTTTCCAGATCTTTAAACCACCGCAGAGGTAGTTTAGTGGGATTGCATTGAATATGTAGATTTCTTTGGAAAGTATAGACATTTTAACAATGTTGATTCTTCCCAGCCATGAGCATGGCATATTGTGCCATTTGTTAACATCTTTAGGCATTCCTTTTCTCAGAGTGTCATAGTTCTCTTTTTAGAGATCTTTCATGTCCTTTGTTAGATACACTCCCAGAGATTTCATCTTCTTTGGCACTATTTTAAAGGGAATAGAGTCCTTGATTTTTTTCCCCCTTGACTATTGTTGGTATATATAAAGGCCACTATTGTTGGCTATATAAAGATACATAAAGATTTGTGAGTGTTAATTTTGTATCCTGAGATGCTGCTGTATTCCTTGATCTCTTCTAGGAGTTTTGTAGCTGAGACCTTGGGGATTTCCAGATATATAATTATATCATCTGTGAAGAGTGACACTTCAATATCTTCTGATGCTATTTGGATACCATCTTGGTTGTCTTCTCGTGTCTGATTGCAATGGCTAGAGTTCCATTACAATGTTAAAATGCAATGGAGACAATGGACAGTCTTGCCTGGTTCCTGATCTGAGTGGAAATGATTTCAGTTTTACTCCATTCAACACGATATTGCCTGTGGGTTTGCTGTAGATGGCCTCTATCTGTTGAAGAAACATTCCTACCATACCTATTTTCTCAAGTGTCCTGATCAAGAAAGGATGCTGGATATTATCAAAAGCTTTTTACGCATCAATTGAGAGAATCATGTGGTCTTTGTTTTATATTTTATTTATGTGGTGCATTATATTTATGGATTTGCATAAATTGAACCATCCTTTCTGGCATCCTGGGATAAAACCCACCTGGTCGTGATGTATAATTTGTTTGATGTGTTGCCGAATTCTGTTTGCTAGGATCTTATTGAATATTTTTACCTCAGTATTCATTAGAGATATTGGTCTATAATTTTCGTTTTGTGTGGGACTTTTCCTGGTTTGGGCATCAGGGTAATATTTATTTCATAGAATGTGTTGGGGAGTTCCTTCTTTTTCTATATTTTAGAAAATGTTAAGTAACATAGGTACTAGTTCCTCTATAATGTTTGGTAGAATTCTGATGTGAAGCCATCTGGTGCCAGGATTATCTTCTTGGGGAGATTTCTGGAAATTGATGCTATTTCAGAACTTTATATAGGTTTCTTCAACATGTCCACTTCTTTCTGGCAAAGTCTAGTAAGGTGGTGTGTTGCCAAGTATTGGTCTATTTCATTCATATTTTCATACATTTGAGAGTAAAGTTTTTTGTAATATTCATTAAGGATTTTTTAAATTTCTGAGGAGTCTGTTGTTGATGAAATTAGGGATTTTACTCTTTTATTTCTGGTTAGGTTTGCTAAAGGGTTATCTGTTTTATTTTTATTTATTCCTTTTTATTAAATCATAACTGTACATTAATGCAATCATGGAGTACCTTACACTGGTTTTATAGACTGTTTGACACATTTTCATCACACTGGTTAAAATAGCCTTTCTGGCATTTACTTAGTTACTGTGTTAAGACATTTACATTCTACATTTATCTGTTTTATTCACCTTTTCAAAAAACTAACTTTTTGATTTATTGATCTGTTATATAATTTTTTTTTTGTTTTCAATTTCATATTATTCTACTGTAATTTTAGTTCTTTCTTTTCTTCTGCTGGGTTTAAGGTTGGAACGTTCTTTGTTTGCCAGTTGCTTGAGATGTCCCATTAAGTTGTTGACTTCCTCTCTTTCCGTTCTTTTGAGGAAGGCTTGCAACAATATAAATTTCCCTTTTAGGACTGCCTTTGCGATATCCCAGATGTTGGTAATTTGTTTCTTCACTATCATTTGTTCTGAGAGTTTGGTCAGTTTCTTCTTTGTCTCACCCATGGCCCAGCTATCATTCAGCATGAGGTTATTTAGTTTCCATGATTTTGTATGTGTATGCAGATTCCTGTTGTTACTGAGTTCAACTTTGATTCCATGATGGTCAAAGAAAATACAAGGAATTTTTTTCTATTCTTCTAAATTTTCTAAGGTTAGACATGTGACCTAAGATGTGATCAATTTTGGATATGTTTCATGGGCTGATGAGACTAATGTGTATTCAGTTTTGTTAGGATGAAATTTTCTGTAGATGTCTGTTAAATTCAATTATCGAATAGTTAAGTTTATGTCTATAATTTCTTTGCTCTGTTTCTTATTGGAGGATTTACTCAACAGTACTAAAGGGGTGTTAAAAATCTCTGTCTTGTTTTTTTCTTGGTGCTGGAGGAAATCAAGTTGCTCCTGTGTGTTAGAGTATCTCTTATAAATTGAGGAGCATCCTGGTTGGGCGCATAAATCTTAATCATTCAAATCGCATCATGTGGAGTGTTACTCTTAACAAATATGAAGTGAACATCCTTATTTTTCCTTACTTTTGTTGGTTTAAAGCCTATTGTATCTGCAAATAAAATTGCAACACCTGATTTTTTTCTGATTTCCATTTGCCTGAATTATAGATGAGCATCCCTGCACCCCAAGTCTCTGTTTATCTTTTAAGGAAAGATGAGATTCTTGTATTCAGCAGCTATCTGGCCTGAGTTTTTGTATTCAGTCACCCAACCTGTGCCTCATTAGAGGACAATTTAAGCCATTCATATTAATTGAGAGTATTGATAAGCTAGATAGTATTTTCGGTATCAAGTTTTTCAAAACTCGAGTGGACATTTTTAATCCTTTCACCACTGTGGACATTGAAGTTTGATTAAAAGTTTCTGAGGGAGCTCACTTTGGTTATAAAGGATTGTGCTTGTCATTATGGAGGATAGTTCTGAGGATGTCTTGGAGAGATGGTTTCGTTATGGCAAATTTCTTTTTTTTTTTCTTTGCATTTTCTTTTTTATTAAATCATAACTGTATACATTGATATGATCATAGGGCATCATACACTCGCTTCATAGACCATTTGACACATTTTTATCACAGTGGTTAACATAGCCTTTCCGGCGTTATCTCAGTTACTGTGCCAAAACATTAACATTCTACATCTACCATGTTTCGCAAATACCCCTGTAAGATGCACCACAGGTGTGATCCCACCGAGGATCCCACCGAGGTAGGGGCCTCTACCTACCCCCCCTTTTCCACTTCCCCCTATTGTTAAATTGTAGCTGGGTTATAGCTTTCATGTGAAAGCCCCAAATTAGTTGCATAGTAGGGCTGAGTACATTGGGTACTTTTTCTTCCATTCTTGAGATACTTTACTAAGAAGAATATGTTCCAGCTCCATCCATGTAAACATGAAAGAGGTAAAGTCTCCATCTTTCTTTAAGGCTGCATAGTATTCCATGGTATACATATACCACAATTTATTAATCCATCCGTGGATTGATGGGCACTTGGGCTTTTTCCATGACTTAGCTATTATGAATTGGGCTGCAATAAACATTCTGGTACAAATATCTTTGTTATGTTGTGATTTTTGGTCTTCTGGGTATATGCCCAGCAGAGGAATTACAGGATTGAATGGCAGATCTATTTTTAGATCTCTGAGTGTGCTCCATATCACTTTCCAAAAGGAAAGTATTAATTTGCATTCCCACCAGCAGTACAGAAGTGTTCCCTTTTCTCCGCATCCACGCCAACATCTCTGGTCTTGAGATTTTGTGATATAGGCTGGTCTTATTGGAGTTAGATGATATCTCAAAGTAGTTTTGATTTGCATTTCTCTGATGATTTAAGATGATGAGCATTTTTTCATATGTATGAAGGCCGTGCGCCTGTCTTCTTCAGAGAAGTTAATCTTCAATTGCCTTGCCCAGCCTGCGATGGGATCCCTTGTTTTTTTCTTGCTGATGCGTTTGAGTTCTCTGTGATTCTGTTATTAAACCTTTGTCAGAGATATACCCTGCAAATATCTTCTCCCATTCTGAGGGCTGTCTGCTTGCTTTGCTTACTGTGTTCTTAGCTTTTTAGTTTGATCAAGTCCCAGTAGTGTATTTTTGAAGCTGCTTCAATTGCCCGGGGGGTTCTCCTCATGAAATGCTCACCCAGACCAATTTCTTCAAGGGTTTTCCCTGCATTCTCCTCTAGTATTTTTATAGTTTCATGTTTTAAGTTTAAATCTTTAATCCAATGAGAATCTATCTTAGTTAATGGTGAAACGTGTGGGTCCAATTTCAGTCTTCTGCAGGTTGCCAGCCAGTTCACCCAGCACCATTTGTTAAATAGGGGATCTTATCCCCACTGAATGTTTTTAATTGGCTTGTCAAAAATCAAATAGCGGTAAGTAGCTGGATTCATCTCTTGGTTCTCTATTCTGTTCCAGATATCTTCTTCTCTGTTTTCGTGCCAATACCATGCTGTTTTGATCACTATGGATTTGTAGTAAACTCTGAGGTCTGGTAGTGTGATTCCTCCTGTTTTGTTTTTATTTCTGAGTAATGTCTTGGCTATTCGAGTTTTTTTCTGATTCCATATAAAATGAAGTAATGTTTTTTCAAGATCTTTAAAATATGACAGTGGAGCTTTAATAGAGAGTGCATTGAAATTATATATTGCTTTGGGTAGTATGGACATTTTGATAATGTTGATTCTTCCCAGCCATGAGCATGGTATGTTTTTCCATTTGTTAACATTTTCAGCTTTTTCTTTTCTTAGAGTTTCATAGTTCTCTTTATAGAGATCTTTCACGTCTTTTGTTAGGTAAATTCCCAAATATTTCATCTTCTTTGCCACTATTGTGAATGGGATAGTGTCCTTAACTGCTTTTTCAACTTGACTGTTGTTGGTGTATATAAAGGCTACCGATTTATGGATGTTGATTTTGTAACCTGAGACGCTGCTGTATTCCTTGATCACTTCTGGGAGTTTTGTAGTAGAGTCCCTAGTCTTTTCCAGATACACAATCATCTGCGAAGAGCAAAAGTTTGATCTCTTCTGACCCTATATGGATACCCTTGATCATCTTTTCTTCCCTAATTGCGGTAGCTAAACTTCCATTACAATGTTGAAAAGCAATGGAGACAATGGGCAGCCTTGTCTTGTTCCTGGTCTGAGTGGAAATGATTCCAATTTAACTGCATTCAATATGATATTGGCTGTGGGTTTGCTGTAGATGGCCTCTATCAGTTTAAGGAAAGTCCCTTCTAGACCAATTTTCTTCAGTGTTCTGATCATGAAGGGATGCTGGATATTATCAAAAACTTTTTCTGCATCAACTGAGAGAATCATATGGTCTTTGTTTTTTAATTTGTTTATTTGCTGAATTACATTTATAGATTTACGTATATTGAACCAGCCTTGACACCCTGGGATAAAACCAACTTGGTCATGATGTACAATTTGTTTGTTGTGTTGCTGGATTCTGTTTGTTAGGATCTTGTTGAATATTTTTGCATCTATATTCATTAGTGATATTGGTCTATAATTTTCTTTTCTTGTTGGGTCTTTTCCTGGTTTGGGGATCAGGGTGATGTTTGCTTCATAGAACGTGTTGTGTAGTCTTCCTTCTTTTTCTACCTTTTGGAACAGGTTGAGTAATATAGGTACTAATTCCTCTTTAAACGTTTGGTAGAATTCTGGCGTGAAACAATCTTTTCTTTTTAGCGAGGTTTTGTATAGTTGATGCTATTTCTGAACTTGATATGGGTCAGTTCAACATTTCCACTTGATTCTGGTTAAGTCTTGGAAGGTGGCGTGCTTACAAGTATGGGTCAATATCCTTCAGATATTCATATTTCTGAGAATAAAGTTTCTTGTAATATTCATTAAGGATTTTTTGGATTTCTGATGAGTCTGTTGTTATTTCGTCTTTGTTGTTTATGATTGATGATTTTAGAGATTTACTCTTTTTTTCCTGATTAGGTTGGCCAGAGGTTTATCTATTTTATTGACCTTTTCAAAAAACCAGCTTTTTGATTTATTGATCTGTTGTATTATTCTTTTGTTTTCAATTTCATTTAATTCTGCTCTAATTTTGGTTATTTCTTTTCTTCTACTGGGTTTGGGGTAGGAATGTTCTTCCTTTTCCAGTTGCTTGAGATGTGCCATTAAGTTGTTAACTTCCTCTCTTTCCATTCTCTTGAGGAAGGCTTGCAGTGCTATCAATTTGCCTCTTAGAACTTCTTTTGCTATGTCCCAGAGGTTCTGATAGTTTGTGTCTTCATTGTCATTTTGTTCCAAAAAATTGGCGATTTCTTTCTTAATCTCATCTCTGACCCAGCTATCATTCAGTATAAGATTATTTAACTTCCATGTTTTTGTATGAGTATGCAGATTCCTGATGTTACTCAATTCATGTTTTATTCCATGATGGTCCGAGAAGATGCATTTAATAATTTCTATTGCTTTAATTTACTGAGGTCAGACTTGTGACCTAAAATGTGGTCAATTTTGGAGTAAGTTCCGTGAGCCAGTGAGAAGTATGTGTATTCAGTTTTTTTGGGTTGAAATGTTCTGTAGATGTCTGCTAAATCTAAATATTGGATGGTTAGTTTTAAATCTAAGATTTCTTCGCTCAGCTTCTTGCTGGAGGATCGATCCAACACTGCCAAAGGAGTGTTGAAATCTCCAATGATTATGGAGCTGGAGGAAATCAAGTTACTCATGTCTGTTAGAGTTTCTCTTATAAATTGAGGTGCATTCTGGTTGGGTGCATAGATATTAATAATTGAGATCTCGTCATATTGAGTATTACCCTTAACAAATATGAAGTGACCATTCTTGTCCTTCCTTACTTTTGATGGTTTAAATCCTACTGTATCTGCAAATAAAATTGCAACACCTGCTTTTTTCTGATTATCATCTGCCTGAAATATGGATGACCATCCTTTCACCCTGAGTCTGTAATTGTCTTTTAAGTTGAGATGTGACTCTTGTATGCAACAAATATCTGGCTTGAGTTTTTGTATCCAGTCAGCTAACCTATGCCTCTTTAGAGGACAGTTTAAGCCATTCACATTGATGGAGAGTATTGATAATTCTGGTGGAATTTTGGGTATCGAGTTTTTCAAAGGTCCAGTGGACATTTTTAATCATTTCACCAGTGTGGAAGTTGGAGTTTGATCTGAAGTTTCTGAGTGAGTTTACTTTTGTGGTATAGGATTGGGTTGGTCATTGTGGAGGATAGGTCTGAGAATATCCTGAAGAGCTGGTTTACTTATGGCAAATTTTTTCAACATGTGAATGTTATTGAAGTATTTAATTTCTCCATTATAGATGAAACTCAGTTTGGCTGGATACAAGATCCTGGGTTGAAAGTTATTTTGCTTCAGGAGATTAAAAGTTGATGACCACCCTCTTCTGGCTTGAAAAATTTCAGCAGAGAGATCTGCAGTTATTCTAATATTCTTACCTTTGTACGTAATAGTTTTCTTTCTCCGGACTGCTTTGAGATTCTTCTCTTTCATGTTAACTTTAGTGAAGCTAATTATGATATGTCTGGGGAATGACTTATTGGGGTTGTATTGTGCTGCGGTTCTGAAGCTGTCTGCTATCTGAATTTCAGATTCTCTAGGCATGTCTGGAACATTTTCTTTCATAATTTCATGCAGAAGGGCCTTTGTGCCCTTGGAGGCCACTTCATCATTCCCAGAAATCCCTATAATTCTTATATTGCTTTTTTTCGAATTATCTGAGAGCTCTCTGAGTGAGTGATCCGTTTTTGCTCTCCATTTCTCTTCCTCTTTGAGAGATTGGGAGCGTTCGAAGACTTTATCTTCCATGTCAGAAATCCTTCCTTCTGCTTGCTCCATTCTGTTGCTGAGGGATTCTACTGTATTTTTCATATCTTTGAGGGCTGTGAATTCTTGCTTAAGTGTGTCTAAGTGTTTGGTGGTTTTGTCCTTAAATTCGTTAAATTCTTGAGACAACTTTTGAATTTCTCCTTGAATTCCTAATTCCATTTTATTAATCTTGTCTGCAATCCAAATTCTGAAATCGATTTCTGACATCTCAGCCAGTTGTTTATGAATGGGATCTTCAATCACATCTGCCATATCCTTTCTTGGGGGATTTGATCTATTCTGGTTATTCATGTTACCAGAATTTTTCTGCTGATTCTGCCCCATGGTTATTTTACTCCCTTTGATTTTTCCCCTGGGGCTTTATCGAGGGGCCGTACAGTGTTGTCGCCTGAGAAACTGGGACCCTGTCTGTTATGGTGGAGCAAAGTGGTTCTGTCTTGTTTTCAGCTGGTTTCTGTTCGATCCTATTGCATCTTCTACTCTGGCTTGAAGTCTCAGCTGTGTGGAAAAATCAGCAATTAAGTCACCCCACAGGCCCACCTCTGGCCTCAGGTAGAAAAGGAGAATCAAACCTTCCTACAACCACACACCCGGGGCATCGCCTGAAAAGTCCTCAGTCTATTAGCCCAGTTCAAAAGGTCCAAATCAACTGTCTCAATCGGCACTGTCTCGGTTGGGAGAGTTCAAGAGGTCTCTGGGAACTGGATCACAGGAGCCTGTTGACTCTTCTGACACAGCTCACCCCAGTGCAGCGTGGAGTCAGGAAGAGCCACCCAGCAAACAGAGCAGTCTGGGAGGGTTGACATCTCCTTTCCCACTTTGCCCCTCCGTCGGACCCAGTCACTGGTATCTCTGCAGATGGCTAACCCAGTTTCCTGCAGTGAACAGACACTCCAGAGGTTTGTACCTGCCTGAATCGCAAGGAAGTCTGCCAGGCCCCCACAGACTTCCGCTATCTAGCAGGAGGAGATGGGGCCTGACATCTTTGAGTGCTTGATGCAGTTGATGGGAATGAGGTGTTCGCTCAGGCTTAGCCCCGTCCCTGATGGATGCTGCTAACAGAACAGAACAGAACAGACACCTTTGTAGGGTTCTGTCTCTGTTCCTGCCGAAATCACCTACAGAAGACGGGCTGTTCTGAGTTCAAATGTCTTTGCTGCTGGACGTTTGTGTCCTCTTTGCTACTGGAGGTTTGCCGATCACCTCTCTATGTCGGCCCCGCCCTGGAAGCTTCCCATGTTTGTGAGCAGTGTCAGGAAATCCCCCGCTTACCAGTGGCCTCCTCTGGTTGCCGAGGGAAACAGGGGGTGTGGCCTCAGAATATCCAACGCTCCAAGTGAGCGTTCTTCCGTTAAAGAAAGAACGGCTGTTGATCTACCTCCAGAGGACGGCTGCTCTGGTGTGGGCACTCAGCCGACCCTTTTCTCCTCTGTCTAGCGCCCCAGAGTCAGCACCAGTGGCCGCCGTTTATGCTGGGTCCACACCCCTCAAGAGATCCCCCAAGAATCCGAACTCTTGTGGGATAGGCCCCCAGACCCCAAATGGGAGTGGGGGTGAAGCTAGAGTTTCATTCAGTTTTACTCCTGCCTGGGGAGGGCTGTTGCACTGCACCACAAGGAAGTGCCGCCAAGGGTTGATTTCCCCTCAGCAGAGTGCCCTCTCCTTGCTCACGTGTCTCAGAGTCAGTGCTGACCTGATGCAGTTCGGGCACTGTGCACTCCTCTCGAGAAATCACCCAAGGATCCGAACTCCTGGGGATAGGCCACCAGACCCCAAGGGAGAGTAGGGGCTCTCAACTCTCAGCGGGGAAGCTTGAGTTTTATTCAGTTTTGTGCCCGGCCCCATAATGTTGCGCGGGGAGGGCTGCTGCACCTAATCCGCAGGGAAGTGCCGCCGAGGCATGACTCCCCCTCAGTAGAGTGCTTTCTCCTCACCCGCATGTCTCACAGTCAGCGCTGACCAGGCGTGGCTCGGGCACTGTGCACTCTTCTCGAGAAATCACCCAAGGATCCGAACTCCTGGGGGACAGGTCCCCAGACCCCGAGTGAGAGTGGGGGGGGAAGCTAGAGTTTCATTCAGTTTTATGTCTGGCTGTATTGATGCACGGAGAGGGCTGCTGCACCGCACAACAGGGAAGTGCCGCCGAGGCGTGACTCCCCCTCTGCCCGGTGCCCTCTCCTCACTCGCGTGCCTCAGAGTCAATGCTGACCAGTCGCAACTGGGGGACTGTCCACTCCCCTTTGAGAAATCACTGAAGGATCCGAACTCCTGGGGGACTGGCCTCCAGACCTCAGTGGGTGGGAGGGGAGTGTTGGGGATTCAGGGTTGCCGGCAAAGAATTTTAGTTTTATTCAGTTTTATGCCTGGCAGGAGAATGCCACGGCACCCCAGTAGGGGAGGTACGTCCAGTTTTTAGAAGGTCTCTCCCGTGGAGTGCAGTGGGAAGGCCTTTAATTTCTGCCCGCTTGTGTAATTGTGGGGCTCTTGAGCCGGTCCCATGGGGGAGGGGGACTCCCGTCCACTTGGTTGTGGATTTTGTACCTTTTGTTTGCGTCCTTGTGATCACAGCTTGCCTCAGCAGTTTTGATGTGCGTTCTTCAACCTTCTCTCTTGGTGAGGCTCAAGTCCACCAGGATACTTACTAAATTCCTGTCCCTTAACTCTCCTTCTGGACGGGAGCCTCCGTTGAAAGCTGGGTGCAGTCCGCCATCTTGTCTCCCCTCCCATGGCAAATTTCTTCAACGTGAAATGTCATTAAATATTTAATTTCTCCAACATAGATGAAACTCAGTTTAGGGGATACAGGATCCTAGGTTGTAAGTTATTTTGTTTTCGAAGAGTAAGGTTTGATGACCACCCCCTTCTAGCTTGAAAGGTTTCAGCAGACAGATACATAGTCATTCTAATATTCTTCCCCTTATAGGTTATGGTTTTCTTATGTCTGGCAGCTTAAGAATTTTCTCCTTCATATTAACTTTGGCAAAGTTAATCATACTGTGTCTGGGAGATGTTTTATTTGGGTTATTTATGCTGAGGTTCTGAAACTGACTGCTATCTGAATTTCAGAATCTCTTGCCATTATTACTTTTTCTTCCCTTCTTTTTCTTTTTATTGTTGGGGATTCATTGAGGGTACAATAAGAAAGGTTACACTGATGGCAATTGTTAGGTAAAGACCCTCTTGCAATCAT
Organism: Nycticebus coucang; assembly: GCF_027406575.1. NCBI lineage: Eukaryota > Metazoa > Chordata > Mammalia > Primates > Lorisidae > Nycticebus > Nycticebus coucang. The sequence continues at coordinate 4,862,461 of NC_069805.1, forward strand.
GTCTTGCCCCCATAAAGTGTGACACACACCACGGCCCCACACCCTTCCCTCCATCCCTCTTTCTGCTTTTCATCCCCCCCATAACCTTAATTGTCCGCATATGAAAATTGAGTACATAGGATTCATGTTTCTCCGTTCTTGTGATGCTTTACTAAGAATAATGTCTTCCACGTCCATCCAGGTTAATACAAAGGATGTAAAGTCTCCATTTTTTTTAATAGCTGAATAGTATTCCATGGTATACATATACCACAGCTTGTTAATCCATTCCTGGGTTGGTGGGCATTTAGGCTGTTTCCACATTTTGGCGATTGTAAATTGAGCTGCAATAACAGTCTAGTACAAGTGTCCTTATGATAAATGGATTTTTTTCCTTCTGTGTAGATGCCCAGTAATGGTATTGCAGGATCAAACGGGAGGTCTAGCTTGAGTGCTTTGAGGTTTCTCCATACTGCCTTCCAGAAAGGTTGTACTAGTTTGCAGTCCCACCAGCAGTGTAAAAGTGTTCCCTTCTCTCCACATCCACACCAGCAAAATCTGCAGTTTTGAGATTTTGTGATGTGGGCCATTCTCACTGGGGTTAGATGATATCTCAGGGTTGTTTTGATTTGCATTGCTCTAATATATAGAGATGATTAACATTTTTTCATATATTTGTTATCCATTCGTCTGTCATCTTTAGAGAAGGTTCTATTCATGTCCCTTGCCCATTGATGTATGGGATTGTTGGCTTTTTTCATGTGGATTAATTTGAGTTGTCTATAGATCCTAGTTATCAAGCTTTTGTCTGATTGAAAATACACAAATATGCTTTCCCATTCTGTAGGTTGTCTCTTTGCTTTGGTTGTTGTCTCCTTAGCTGTACAGAAGCTTTTCAGTTTAATGAAGTCCCTTTTGTTTATTTTTGTTGTTGTTGCAATTGCCATGGCAGTCTTCTTCATGAAGTCTTTCCCCAGGCCAATATCTTCCAGTCTTTTTCCTCTGCTTTCTTGGAGGATTTTTATTGTTTCATGCCTTAAATTTAAGTCCTTTATCCATCTTGAATCAATTTTTGTGAGTAGGGAAAGTTGTGGGTCCAGTTTCAGTCTTTTACATGTAGACATCCAGTTCTCCCAATACAATTTATTTTCCCCCAAGGTATGTTCTTGTTTGGTTTATCAAAGATTAGGTGGTTGTAAGATGTTAGTTTCATTTCTTGGTTTTGAATTCGATTCCAAGTGTCTATGTCTCTATTTTTGTGCCAGTACCATGCTGTCTTGACCACTGTGCCTTGGTATTACAGACTAAAATCTGGTATGCTAATGCCCCCACCTTTATTTTTATTACTAAGAACTGCTTTAGCTATACAGGGTTTTTTCTGTTTCCATACAAAATGCAGAATCATTTTTTCAAAATCTTGAAAGTACAATGTTGGTATTTTGATAGGAATGGCTTTGAATAGGTAGATTGCTTTGGGAAGTATAGACATTTTAACAATGTTGATTCTTCCCATCCATGAGCATGGTATGATCTTCCATTTGTTAATGTCCTCTGCTATTTCGTTTCAGAGGATTTCATAGTTTTCTTTATAGAGGTCCTTCACCTCCTTTGTTAGGTATATTGCTAGGTATTTCATTTTCTTTGAAACTATGGTGAAGGGAGTTGTGTCCTTAATTACCTTCTCGTCTTGACTGTTATTGGCGTATACAAAGGCTACTGACTTGTGGACACTGATTTTATTTCCTGAAACATTACTGTATTTTTTGATGACTTCTAGGAGTCTTGTGGTTGAGCCTTTGGGGTTCTCTAAGTATAAGATCATGTCATCAACAAAGAAGGAGAGTTTGACCTCCTCTGCTCCTATTTGCATTTCCCTTATTTCCCTATCTTGCCTAATAGTATTGGCTAGAACTTCCAGCAGTATATTGAATAGTAAAGATGACAGAGGACAACCTTGTCTGGTTCCAGTTGAAAGCGAAACGCTTTCAGTTTTACTCCATTCAGTACAATATTAGCTGTGGGTTTGTCCTAGATAGCTTCAATCAGTTTTAGAAATGTGCCACCTCTGCCTATACACCTCAGTGTTCTAATTAGAAAAGGATGCTGGATGTTATCAAATGCTTTTTCTGCATGTATTGAGAGGATCATTTGATGTTTATTTTTGCCTGTGATAATATGGTGGATAACATTTATGGATTTGCATATGTTAAACCAGCCTAGCATCCCTGGGATGAAGCCTACTTGATCATGATCAATGACTATTTTGATGATAAGTTGTAATCTATTGGCTAGGATTTTGTTGAGAATTTTTGCCTCTATAGTCATGAGTGAGATTGGTCTGAAGTTCTCTTTTTTGGTTGGGTCTTTTCCTGGTTTTGGTATCAGGGTGATGTTTGCTTCATAGAATGTGCTAGGGGAGATTCCTTCTTCCTCAATTTTTTGGAATAATTTCTCCAGTATAGGAATAAGCTCTTCCTTGAAGGTTTGATAGAATTCTGGAGTGAAGCCATCTGGACCAGGGCATTTTTTGGTTGGAAGCTTTTTTATTGTTTCTTTGATCTCAGTGCTTGAAATTGGTCTGTTCAGGAGCTCTATTTCTCCCTGGCTAAGTCTTGGGAGAGGGTTGATTACAAATATTGATCCATTTCCTTCACATTGTCAAATTTCTGGGCATAGAGTTTCTGGTAGTGTTCAGAGATGATCTCTTGTATCTCTGTGGGATCAGTTGTTATTTCCCCTTTATCATTTCTGATTGAGGTTACTAGAGATTTTACTTTTCTATTTCTCGTTAGTCTGGCCAGTGGTTTATCTATTTTATTTATTTTTTCAAAAAACCAACTCCTTGATTCATTAATTTTCTGAATGATTCTTTTGTTTTCAATTTCATTGATGTCTGATTTGATTATGGGTATTTCTTTTCTTCTACTGAATTAGGCTTAGATTGTTCTTCTTTTTCTAATTCCATGAGATGGCTTGTGAGATTGTTGATGCGCTGTCTTTCTTTTTTTTGAATGTAGGTATCTAAAGTGAGAAATATTCCTCTCAAAACTGCTTTTGCAGTATCCCACAGGTTTTGTTAACTTGTGTCTTCATTGTTGTTATGCTCAAGGAAGTTGATGATTTCCTGTTTTATTTCTTCCTGCACCCAATTGTTATTCAACAGAAGATTGTTTAATTTCCATGCCTTTGTGTGGGTTCGAGCATTTTTGTTGGAGTTGAGTTCTACCTTTAGTGCCTTATGGTCTGAGAAGATAGAAGGTAAAATTTTAATTCTTTCGATTCTGTTGATATTTGTTTTGTGTCCCAGGATATGATCAATTTTGGAGAATGTTCCATGGGGTGATGAGAAGAATGTATATTCTTTATCTTTGGTATGGAGTGTTCTATTTGCTTCTATCAACCACAGTTGTTCTAGGGTCTCATTTAAATCTCTTATATCTTTGTTTAATTTCTGTTTAGAGGATCTGTCCAGCTTTGTAAGAGGAGTGTTAAAGTCCCCCGTTATTATGGTATTATCAGATATCATATTGCTCAGACTGAGTAAGGTCTGTTTCAAGAATCTGGGAGCATTTAAATTGGGTGCATATATATTTAGAATTGAAATGTCTTCTTGTTGCATTTTTCCCTTGACTAATATAAAGTGACCATCTCTGTCTTTTTTGACTTTCGTTACTTTAATTCCACATAATATGAAAATAGGTTTGCAACTCCTCTTTCCTTCTGAATTCCATTTGCCTGAAAACTTGTCTTCCAACCCTTGACTCGGAGTTTTAATTTGTCTTTGGAAGCCAGGTCTGTTTCTTGCAGACAGCAGATGGATGGCTTGTGTTTTTTAATCCAGTCAGCCAATCTATGACTCTTCAGTGGAGAATTCAAGCCATTAACATTTATTGAGATAATTGATAAGTGTGGTAGTATTCTCTTCATCTTATTTTGTTAGAGTCCATTTCTTAGTTTTGTCTTTTCCATCAGAGTGGTGTTTAGGTTCTGTCCTTTAATATCTGAGTTCTTACTTTGCTTCTGTTCCATTGTGATGGTCAGTGTGTAGAACAAGTTGAAGTATTTCCTGTAGAACTGGTGTTGATGTGGCAAATTTCTTCAATGTTTGTATATCCGTAAATGATTTGATTTCTCCATCAACTTTAAAGCTCAGCTTAGTAGGGTACAGAATTCTGGGCTGGAAATTGTTCTGTTTAAGTAGATTAAAGATAGATGACCATTTTCTTCTTGCTTAAAAGGTTTCATTAGAGAAGTCTGCAGTCACTCTGTTGGATTTGCCCCTATAGGTCAACTGGCGCTTACTCCTGGCAGCTTGCAGAATCATTTATTTTGTCTTGACTTTGGACAGGTTCATCACAATGTGTCTTGGAGAAGCTTGGTTAGAGTTGAGGTGACCTGGGGTCCGATAGCCCTCTAAAAGCAGTGTGTCAGAATCTTTGGTGATATTTGGGAAATTTTCATTTATAATATTCTCTAGTATGGCTTCCATTCCTCTGGGGCATTCTTCTTCCCCTTTTGGGATTCCTATAAGTCATATGTTGGAACGCTTCATAAAGTCCCATCTTTCTGACAGTGAACGTTCTGCTTTCTCTCTCTTCTTTTCTGCCTCTTTTACTATCTGAGTTATCTCAAGAACTTTGTCTTCTACCTCTGAAATTCTTTCTTCTGCATGGTCTAACCTGTTGCTGATACTTTCCATTGCATCTTTAAGTTCCCTAATTGATTGTTTCAGTTCCTTCAGCTCTGCTATATCCTTTCTATATTCTTCATATCGTTCATCTCTTATTTGATTCTGTTTTTGAATTTCCTTTTGGTTATTTTCCACTTTATTAGCAGTTTCCTTTATCGTTTCCATCATTTCTTTCATTGTTTTCATCATGTATATTGTAAATTCCCTTTCTGTCATTCCTAACATTTCTTTATTGTTGGAATCCTCTGCCGCAGCTACCTCATGGTCCCTTGGTGGGGTTGTTCCGGACTGGTTCTTCATGTTGCCTGGAGTTTTCTGCTGATTCTTCCTCATGAGTGATTTCTTTTATCTGTTTCCTTGCCCTAATTTTCCTTTCACTTCCTCTTGCTCTTTAAGTTCTCGTGCCTATGGACTAAGGGTTTGATGAGTTCTTTTTGTACAGGACCAGGAGGGTGAGAAGGTTGAAGAGCAAGAAAGGGATGAAAGAAAAGAGGACTGAGTGAAAAGAAAAAAAAAATAGAGAAAGGAGAGGGGGTGGGTAAAAGGAATATTGACAAAAAGAAGTGAGGCCCAGAAAAAGGGAGACAGAGCAATATAGGTGTACAGTCGGGTAGTTTGACACAACCTTTAAAACAAACCACCTTCTGGGGGTACCCAGTTGGGTGAGTCCCTTGAGGTCAGCAGCACTTTGCTAACCTGATCAGACACAGTACCCCACCTCCACCAAGTAGAGAGGAAAGACAGAAATGCTGTAAATGAAACCAAAACAAGCAAACAGAAATTTTTACGGGATAAAATTGGGTGAAAAATGAAATAATAGCAGTAGAAACACTAGCAAAAATGAAGTTCTAGTTATTGAAAAAGGCAGCAATGGGAAATTATAATTACACTAGAAAAATTGAGAAAGAAAAAAAAATCTGTACGGAAAAGGTTGAAATTAAAAAACAAAACAACATCAAAATAAACAGAAACACAACCAAACCAAAATAATAGAAAAAAATACAACCAAAAAAAAGCAGTATGTATATGTTGTTGAATATCGTTGAATATTGAATGGGCAACATGTGGTCTTCTGGGGTATGAGTGTTAATCACAGTGCTGATACGACTGGAGGTTGCAGATTTCTCCAACCCCAGCAGGTAGACACCCTAAACCTCTCTTCAGCCCTCTTAAAAGGCACTTTAAACTTGTAAACTCGCTGAGTAGAAGCTTTCCCAGGAAAGTGCTTCTCGCTGGAATCACTGCTAAAGTGGCTATCCACTTACCCAGTGTGCCAAAACTGGTCTCACTCTGCCCCTGAGGGTTAGGTCTGTAAGGCGGCTCAGACCCTGCCCTTAGGCTACTCAGTTGCTAGGTTACCAGCTCCCGCCTGATTCTTGCTCTGTGACCCTGAGGGTGGACCTTGCCAGGGCAGATCACTCACAATGGCTCCCTGTGGCCCACAGCCAGACACCATTAGCTCCGTCTGGCTCAGCATCTCAGACTGGGGCCCTAGACAATGGCCAAAGTCCTCCACACTCCCACTCAGGCTCCCCCCAAGGCAGTTCAATCGAGTGCCAAGTCCAAAGACACCAAAACAGTTCACAGGTAAGGCCTTTCCGGTTTTCAGTCTCACTGCTACTGTACTTATTTACAGTTGTTGGCGGGTTTAGACCAATTGAACACACACTACCACTTGCCGGTTTTCCACTGTTTTAGTCCTCCTCTTGGGGTCCAGAAGTCTCTCGCTGACTCCCTGTATCCTCACAAGGATGATTATAGGCAGATCCCACCAGTCAGAGATGCCTGGAGTCCTGTCTCCCCAGACTCACGGTGCCCAGATGCAAGGAAGCTGCTAATCAGCTTCCATCTTGCTCCAAAGTCCTTGCCATTATTTCTTACAGTAGAACATCTGTGCCTTTCGAAGAAACTTCATCACCTTCATGAATTCCTGTAAACAAATATTTGTTTTCTTCAAATTATCCCAAAGCTCTCTGAGAATGATCCATTTTTTCTCTCCACTCTCTTCCTCTTTGAGCATTTGGTAGCATTCAAAATCTTTGTCTTCAATGTCAGAGATAGTTTCTTCTGCCTGCTCCATTCTGTTACTAAGGGATTCTACTGTATTTTTCAGAACTTTGATGACTACAAGTTCTTCTCTCAATGTTTCAAAATCTTTGGTGATTTTGTCTTTGAATTCATTGAATTCTTGAGTCAACTTTTGAATTGCTCCTTGAAATTCAAATTTCATCTTTACCTACATTCTACTGATCTTCTTTGCCATCCAAATTCTGAACTCGATTTCGGACATCTCAGCCATTTTTTTTATGAATGGGATCATCTGGTGTGTCTGTTTTTTTTTTTTTTTCATTTCATGGGGGGAATTGATCTACTCTGCTTATTCACATTGCCAGAGTTTTCCACTGATTCTGCCCCATGATTATTTTTCACCATTTGGCTAGATGGGCAGGTAAGGTGAAATTGGATTGGGGGCTCCTGTAGTTGTACCTAACCAGCCTTTTCCCAAGGATCTGGGACTGATGATTGTAGCTTTTTCCCCTACAGCTTTGCCAAAGACCCATACAGTATTGTAGTCTGAGTCTCTGGTGACCTACTTGGTGTGGTAGAGGTAGGTGGTTCTGTCTTGAATTCAGATGGTCTTTTTCTGACCCTAGTATATCAGTGACTCTGGGTTGAAATCTCAGCTGTGGAGAAATACAAGCAACTAATACATCTTGCCCCCAACAGGCAACAACTGGGAGAGGAAAATCAACCCTTCTCATTGCCACACAATCAGGGTACCTGGGTGATTGGCCCAGGTTAGGAGTTATAAACTAATTGACCCAGTCAGTACCAACTCTTAAATGGGAGAGTTTGAAGGTCTCCAGTAACTAGATGGCAGAGGACTACTGGCTGCTCAAATATGGCTCACTCTGGTGCTCTGTGGAGTCAGAAATTATGCCCAGTAGCAGAGTTGCAGCAGGGGTCTGGTATCTCTTTCCCTACTTCTTTCATGGTCTAGTATCTTTTTCCCTACCTCTTTCATGCCCAGGTACTGGTAACCTCATGGGACTGTGGTCCTACTCCTTCCAAGAATCAGATGTTCCAGAGCTTTGTATCTTCCAGAGTCAAAATCAAGTAAATGCCCCCTCAGCCCAGCCACCACCCACTGCCACCTGCCAGCTGGGAGAGGAGAGGCCTGACTGCATCAGATACTCAGTGGCAGCTGGAGAGTGTTCCACCTGAGCTCAGTCCAAACTTGAGGAAAACAAGTTAGCAAATGATTTTCTCCCTTGGCCTCTGACCTTTTGCCCCAGCTGTTCTGTGGCAGCAGTGTCCCTATAGGGTGAGGTCTGGCTTCCTGTGGTAGTCCTCAGAGTCGAGGAGGTGTTTCTCCAAGATTAGACCCCAGTGGATCACTCTACCATTGCTGAATCTTTGAGGGAGGTGTCCCCGTGCAGCTCCAAAGTGGATGTGATGGCCAGTGAGGTGGCTGTGGCATCTGCTCCAGATGTGAGGAGGCTCCTGGTGACTCTGGCAGGACAGGTGCACAGTGGCTCTAGTAGGATGGGGCTCATGGTGAGCAGCTCTGGCTGGGTGGGGCATGCAATGAGTGGCTATGGCAGGGTGGAGTGAGATGTGCGTGGTTCTGGCAGGGTGGGCTCCCGGCAAGCCTCCTCCCACAACTGGTGGAGACCCAAGCCTAAAATTCTCCCATCTTTGTCTACACTACTGTTGAACTCCCCGTTACAGTGTAGCTTTTCTACCATGGCCCTTTCAGTGCCCATGCCTGGCAATGCACCCCAGACATTTTAGTCTTTGCAGCGTTTAGGCTTTTGGACTTTCAGGTGAGGGTGGGAGGAGGGACTGGAAGTTCAAAATGGCAGAGTAAACATTAGTTCAACCTTCATGCCTGGCAAGAGAGTACTCAGGGCCACAGCAGGGTCCCTCTGCAGAAGTAGTCCCCAGTTCCTGCACCTCTCTCCTGTGAGGTGAGAGAAGAGGTCTGCAGTTCACTACTCACCTGTAGAAAACCTACAGTGAGCAAAAAAGCAAAAAGAAAAAATGAAAACACTCTTGGGGTCCCCAAATTCTATATACAATGTAATTCCATTTATTGACATTCCAGTAGAAAGGGCAAATCTAATCTCTGGTATAAAAACAGATCCATGGATTTCCTGGGGCAAGAGCAAGGTGAGGGGACTGCAAAAGGGCGTAACAAACTTGCTATATGATGGAAAATGTCATATGTCAATTGTGCTGGTAGTATGCACATTTATACATTTGCCAAAACTCATCAAATATATGCTTTAAACAGGCACACATTATTATACGTTAATTACTTTTCATAAAATTTATTAAAAAAAAAAAAAACACTCTTGGGGCAGGGGAAGATACTTTTCCTTTGAGATGAGTTTTGTACCTGCAATTTGCTTTCATGGAGTCACAGCTTGCCTCAGCAGAGGTGACATGCTGTTATCATTCTTCTCTCTCAGCTCAGCTCCCAGTCTTCAACATTGTTGGGTATTTTCTGGTCCATAATCCTTCCCTCTGGATGACAGCTTCTGTCAAAAGCTGGCTCCAGTCGGCCATCTTGCACCCCCCCCTCAGAAGTTTCACTTTACCTAAACAATTTTTAAATTATTAGTGTTTGCCCTTTAAAATGAAAATGTGTGCTTTTCAAAAAGCACCATTACCAAAATAAAATTTCAAGACCAGCCTGAGCTAGAGTGAGACTCCACCTCTACTAAAAATGAAAAACTGGGCTTGGCGCCAGCCACATACATCAAGGCTGGTGGGTTTGAATCCATCCAAGTCCTGGTAAACAACAATGACAATTGGCAACAAAAAAATACCAGGGCATTGTGGCAGGCGCCTGGAGGCCCAGCTATCTGGGGGGCTGAGACAAGAGAGTCACTTAATTAACTCTAAGAGTTTCGGTTTGAACTGTGTGCCTTGATACCACAGCAGTCTACACAGAATGACATAGAGAGATTTTGTCTTAATAAATAAATAAATAAATAAATAAATAAATAAATAAATAAATAAATAAATAAATAAATAAATGAAAGAAAGAAAAAAACTGAGGCAGGAAGATCACTGAAGCCCATAGGTTTGACGTAGCTATGAACTACAATGTCACAATATTCTACTGAGAACAAAAAAGTGAGACAAAAATGTGGAAAAAAGATAAAAAGAAAGCAGGATGAAAGAACAACATTGAAAGACAGGGGAGAAGGAGGAAGAAAGAATATGCGTGACAGGAGAAATGGTATTTATCTGCACAGTATTAAGGCCACACCTGTAACTAGGGATTTTGAAGGTCTGGGCTAAGTGTGTTCCTCAAAAGCAGGAACTCTTTACCGGCCTGAGCAAAGGTAGACCCTACCTTTGCCAAATAGTGGTAGAGAAAGGAAAAGCAAAAATAAATAACAAGGAAAAAAGAAACTGAATTAAAATTTAAAAGGAAAATCAAAATTCAGCAGTGTGGACTGCCAATGCTATCTTCCCAGGGCCAAAGGTAGAAAAGGGCTCCTTGGACCATGATCTCTTGGTCCCCTTGAGCCAGATTACTGGTGTGACCTCCCCACCAGACCAATGCTGTGCCACCCCAGGGCTCAAAGAAAAAAATATGTAATAAGCATAGATAAAGAAAATTAAAAAAAAAAACATTGCATCAAATAAAGTAGAGTTAGAGAAGAGGACGAAAGAAAGAACAAGTACAAAAAGAAGAAGGGATATCTTAGTTGTCGTATAAGTGATTTATGTGGGGAAGATGAGAAAAGTTGAAAAGTGTCTATCAAAAGGGATAAGAAGGAGAGAAATGAAATACAGAGAGGTAATAAACGAGGCAGAAATACCATAACTAAAATATAGGAGCCCTGTTCTTGATTAAATTAAATTACACAAGCCCTTGCCCTTGATGAAAGTAAAAATAGAAAGTAAGAATAGAACCAAATTACAAAAACAAAACAAATGATAACAAAAAGAAGCTCAAATAGCCAAAAACAGCAGCAATCTTAGCAAGAAAGTAAAGAAAAAAATACATACATATATCAAAGGGATCAACTTTAATAGAAATACATATATATTGTAATATATTACAAGGACACAGTTGGTGCCCTGGTGTGCTAGGATACAGAGAATACAGCCAGCAACCTCAATGTAGTTTCTGGGCGTGGTTGTGATTCCTAACTTAGTTTCCCTCAGTGATTGCCTGTTTGTTTCATCAGCATTCAGTCCCTGCCAGTTTTGGAATTTGAAGTTCTCCAACATCCTTCAGAGGCAGGTTTCACAGTGCCCCCTGACAACAGTTTCTAGGAGATGTAGTAGCTACTCAGCCTTCCCCCAGGACTTGAATTCTGATCCAGGCAGGCATAATGGAAACTGCCATGTTTTAGGGACCTTCTGAGAGCCTCACCCTCAGGCCCTTCTCATGAGTTTTCCTCAATGGCAGCCTTCTGTAGAAGAGACCTCACCAGCCATCAAACCTATGGTAATCCATTCCACCCAATATTCAAATCTAATAGCTGTTTACTGTTCCAGTCCACCTGCTCTTCTAACCTTTCCACCCAACATACAGTTTTCCCCAAAACCAAAACAGCAAAAAGTCTTCCTCTCCTCCCCAGACCTCAGTAGAGGTGTTGCCCATTCCTGCTAGCTCCCAGGCACTTGCTTACTGAGTCAGTCCTTGACAGATGACCTGCTGTCTCCTGCAGGTCAACACCTGGCTGTGCTCCCGGAGCTACAAATCCAGGTAAGGTCCCCATGACTGATCCTTTGGCTGAGTTCTCCAGTCATACTAGACATCAGCTGAAAGATCCTTTTAGTCCACCTTCTTGCTATACCTTGTGAATAGCTTTTTTCAAAGAAAACTACAAAAGAATGAGGATAGAAAATATATGTTCTATTGAAAAAATACATTCTACTTATTGATTTGTAGAACCAGTTATGTCAAAATGTCCATACTTCACAGTGATTTATGGATTTGATGCAGTCCGCATTAAAAGGCCAATGTCATATTTCGAATATCTAGAAAAAGTAGTTTAGCATTTTGTGTCAAACTACAGAAGAGCTGAATAGTCAAAGCAAACTTAAAGAAAAGGAAAAAATCTGGAGGCATCACATTACCAGAATTCCAAATGGGCTACTAGACTTTAGTAACCAAGACAATATGATATTGGTACAAAAACAGAGACCAAGGAACAGAACATAAAATTCAGACACAAAACCATCCATATATATGCTAACTGATCTTGGACAAAGAACATAATACTATACATTTAGAAAAAGAATCTCTAACAAAAAATTGTGCAGGGAAAAATTGAATAGCCAGGGTGGCGCCTGTGGCTCAGTGAGTAGGGCCCCGGCCCCGTATACCATGGGTGGCAGGTTCAAACCCGGCCCTGGGCTAAATGCAACAGAAGACAGCCGGGTGTTGTGGTGGGTGCCTGTATTCCCAGGTACTCGGGAGGCTGAGGCAAGAGATTCGCCTAAGCCCAAGAGCTGGATGTTGCTGTGAGCTGTGATGTCACAGCATTCTACTGAGGGTGACAAAGTGAAACTGTGTCTTAAAAAAAAAAAAAAATTAGATAGCCAAAGGCAGAAAAATAAAATAGGATACACATTTCTTACCACTAACAAAAGTTAATTCCGGAGGAATAAAGGAATTGTTAATTCTAGAGGAATAAAAGAATTCTAGAAGACAACATTGGAAAAACTCTTCTATCGGGAAAAGAATTTATAGGGCGGTGCCTGTGGTTCAAAGGGATAGGGCACTGGTCCCACATGCTGGAGGTGGCGGGTTCAAACCCAGCCCCAGCAAAAACCACCAAAAAAGGAAAAGAATTTATAATGAAGACCCCAATGGCAGTCACAACAACAAAAATAAAATTCAACTAAAACCTTCTGCACAGCCAAGAAAATAGTTATCAGAGCAAACAACCATCTTACGAAGGGGTAAAAATATTTGCAAGCTACTTACCTTATAAAAGACTAATCACAATACTCTATAAAGAGCCTAGGAGAGTCAGAAAGATAAAAACAACCCTGTTAAAAAGTGGGAAAAACATATGAACAAAAACTTCTCAAAAGAATGGTGTATAGGGTGGGTGGTGCCAGTTGCTTTCTGGGTAATGGAGCTGGCCACAAACATGCAGCATGGTGGGTTCAAACCTGGTCCTGGCCAGCTAAACAATAATGACAACTTCTATGAAAAAAAAAAAAAAGAAAGAAAGAAAGAAAGAAAGAAAGAAAGAAAAAATAGCCAGACACTGTGATAGGCACAGGTACTTGGAAGGCTGAGGCAAAAAAATCACTTAAGCCAAAGAGATTGAGGTTGCTGTGACACCACTGAACTCTACCACAGGTGACATAGTCATAGTGAGACAATGTCTCAAAAGTAAATAAATAAATATAAAAGAAAGAAAGGAATGGTCCATAAACATGAAAAATTCTCAATGTCACTAATTCTCAGGGAAATGTAAAACCAAACCACAATTATACACTATCTTACCTTGTCAGAATAATAGCTTTTCTTAAAATGTCTATAAACAATTGATGCTGGTTTTCTTTTCTTTTTTTTTTTTTTTAGAGACAGAGTCTCACTCTATGGCCCTTGGTAGAGTGCCATGGCCTCACACAGCTCACAGCAACCTCCAACTCCTGGCCTCAAGCGATTCTCTTGCCTCAGCCTCCCGAGTAGCTGGGACTACAGGCGCCCGCCACAACGCCCGGCTATTTTTTTTTTTTTTTGGTTGCAGTTTGGCCGGGGCTGGGTTTGAACCCACCACCCTCGGTATATGGGGCTGGCGCCCTACCGACTGAGCCACAGGTGCCGCCCAATGCTGGTTTTCTTAAAATTCCAAAACATTTGATGTCAGTGTGGATACAGAGAACATAGTGCTTATATATTGTGGGTAGGACTTAAGAGTCATATAAGCTTTATGGAAAACACAGAGATTCCTCAAAGAACCAAAAGAACCAAGGAACCAAAAGTGGCCTTCCTTTTGATCCTGCAATCCTACTACTATTTACTCAAAGAAAAACAAGTGATTTCATGAAAAAGACAATTGTAGCCAAATATTTATTACAGCATAATTCACAGTTGCAAAGATGTGGAGGCAACACAAATGCCCATCAATTCGTGAGTGGATTAATAAAATGTATATGCATATAAACACAATGGAGTACTATTCAATCATACAAAAGAGGAATGTATACTATTCAATCATACAAAAGAGGAATGTATGTCATTTACAATAATCTAAATGTAACTGGAGACCATTCTCCTAAGTGAAATATCTCAAGAAGGGAAAAGTGCCACATGTACTCACTATCAAATTTGAACTAACTGATGAACATAAGTGTGCAGAGAGGAAAGTAAAAACTCAACAGAATCAAAGGGGTGGGGAGGATAGTGGACTGGGAAAAAACCCACCCAATGAGCATAATGAATATAATCTGGGTAATAGAGCTGGCCACCGACACACTTGTAACTCTGACCCAGTATTATAGAAGTGAACATGTAAACAAAAATATTTGTACCCTTATAATAACTAAAACATTTTTTAAAGTATAATAGATTAGATAAGACTACATCCCAGTGCTATCAACTTTTTGATTTCTCTGGACCACAGTGGAAGTAGAAGAGTCTTCTTGAGCCATACATTAAAGACACAAACACTGGCAATAGCTGATGTGCAATAAGAAAAAAAGAAAAGGTTCTTGTGTAAATTTTGTGATAATCTATCACCACAGCAAAACATCCTCACATAATAATCCAGTTAGGCAATGGTCTATGTAGAAAGTTTTTTAAAATCACTGGGCAGTTCCCAAGTTTGCTTTGTCACTAATCACTAATATAACAAAATGTACATATCTAAGTAATAAAACTGCTTTTGTTTTTCTGATATTATAAAGGTAAAGGAAGGCAATGTAATACTAGATGAATATTTCACATTGTATTTGAGAAACTAATACATCAATATCTAGTTTAATGGAAACAGTAGAGATTCTCAGTGACGTCTCAAGATGCTCGCCAGATATTTTGGTTCTGATTTTACTCTCGTTGTGTTTCATTATTGAACTGTGCTCTCAAATGTAGGTATTGCCAAAAAGTAATAACATAAATATGGTGTATTTTTGAAGGCATGGATATTTGTCTCGAGGAAGGTTGTATTTTGCAAGTCCAATAAAAAGAAATGATAAAAATTTTCTTTTAATTCTATGCATTCCATTTGAAAATTCACAAGTTACATATTTATGTCCGCTGAAAATGGAATTGCAAATGCACCAAAATATTATTTTCCTAGAAATCTTGAAATATGTTTTCAAATTCAAAAGCAAGGCTCTATATTTGTCACTACTGATAGGGCTAAGTTTAGCCATAAAATGCATAAAATTGTTTGTTTGGGCTTAGCAATTTTAGTTTCATCTGGAACACTGTAACAATTTGAAAACTCGTATGACTAAGTTGTTCTTCACCCTAAGGACACATGTTTAACTCATTCAAATGAGCACTTAAATGTTCCAGAGTCTCACGTTATGGCCCTTGGTAGAGTGCCGTGGCCTCACACAGCTCACAGCAACCTCCAACTCCTGGGCTTAAGCAATTCTACAAGCCATTTGTATCACAAGTTCTGATGTGAATGTAGCTTTTTGATACCATAAATGACTTAATAACATGTCACAAATAATAAAAACTTTTCAATACTTAGCCTCAACTTAACCATCCTACTTCCAACAAGTAAATGATGTTTCCATAGCAGTATCGATATTTTTAAGGACTTCCTTGAATTGGTGATGATTTAATACCTTGACCCATAAAAAATTCGCAATCTTGGCTTAGCACCTGTAGCACAGTGGTCAGGGCACCAGGTACACGTGCAGAGGATGGATGGTGGGTTTGAGACTGGCCTCAGCCAGCTAAACAACAATGACAACTGCAACAAGAATAAAAAATGTATATATAGCTTGGCAGCACCTGTAATCCAAGCTACTCAGGTGGCTGAGGCAAAAGAATTACTTAAGCCCAAGTGTTAGAGGTTGCTGTGAGCTGTGAGGCCATGACACTCTACCCAGGGTGACGTTATGAAATTCTGCCTAAAGAAAAAAAAAAAAAAAGAAAGAAAAAGAAAAAGAAAGAAATTCACAATCTTTTTTTTTGTTTGAGACAGAACCTCAAGCTGTTGCCCTGGGTAGAGTGCCGCAGCATCACAGCAACCTCCAACTCCTGGGCTCAAGCGAGTCGCCTGTCTCTGCCTCCCAAGTAGCTGGGACTACAGGAGCCCATCACAACGCCCGGCTATTTTTTGGTTGTAGCTGTCAATGTTGTTTGGCGGGCCTGGGCTGGATTCGAACATGGCTGGTGCCTTAGCCGCTTGAGCCACAGGTGCCGAGCCAGAAATTCACAATCTTGAAGATAATTCACACATTCTTTATTTTTAAATTTTTTGTGTATAAATCTCCATCAAATGTGAGTTTTGGGCACCAATTGCATCATCTATTAATTTCACATGTCCCTCTATTTTACCTGCCATCACCAGGACACCATCGGTCACTGTAGCAGATATGTTGACAATGGACAAATACGATCACTTTAACTTTTTTTTAATTGCTTCTTATTAATCTTTTTATTTTTTGTGCCTTTTAATGGCAATGAAGAGGCCATTTCTTCAGGGCCATATTTTTCATCAATATCTGTAATAAAAATGGCACATTCAGTCATATTTGTTATTCATCACTACAGCATAAAATTTATACTTACCAGCTTTTCTCTACAAACTTCTTTTGACAAATTTTTCAATTTTCAATTGACTATTGCATGGCTATCATATGTGGAGATTTAAAATATCCTTCTCTGCCATGTTTTCCACATATTTATTAGTAAACTGGTCATCAGTAAATGATTTTGACATTTTTGCTAATAAATATTCTACCTCATAACTAGCTTTACAGTGGAATCTGTCTTAATTATAACTTAAGATTTTTTGTTTAGAAGATAGACATTTTTTCAGTGCTACTATTTTGTTCTCATGACAAATTTCTTTAGACTCATCAATTTTGGCAGTATGTTTTTACATATGCTTTTTTAAATTGTAATCTTTGGAAACTTGCACAAATTCAGTACAAATTGGGCACAGTGCTTTACTATTTACCTCAACAACAACAACAAAAAATAGTCATCTGTTTAGTTTTCATTGAACAATCTTCCCTCTGCAGTAATTTTTCTTTTAAGGTGTTCTGTTTTCATTTGAGATATTATGGAACCCAAGCTGGGATTTTTTTTTTTAAACAAGATAAAGGATTGTGTTTTTATCATGAAAATTAACTGACAGAAAATAGAAAGCAAAGTTTAGGCCCTTCCACGTCTTAGCTACCAATGCAGGGTGAGGAGGAAGGCTGATTGTGAAGTCCAGTGGGCAAGGGGTGAGGTACCACAAAGGTGCAAAAGTGTCTTAAAAGCTAGCTAGAATGCTACCCTACTTGTAAATACCATTAAAAACAAAGTATTGGGAGGGTATGTTGAAATATTGATAATTGCTGCCTCACCAAGTTACCAAGAATACATCTAGTATCTGATGTTGTCAACTCAACTGTGTGTGCTGGGAAGATAACATAGTAGAAGCTGCACAATGCCATAAAACTGAAGCTGTGCATATATACAAATAGCAAGAGTATGTGTGTGTTTATTTTATGTGACATTGCAATAAGAAATTTTTGTCTACAAATTCCATGCTTGAGAACTGTGGGATCAAGTTCCACCAAAAACTTATCCAAACAAACAAGCAAACAAAAACAACTGATAAGTTACAATTTTGTGTTGGGCCACATTTTAGCCACCCTGTGCCACTTGCAGCCTGCAGGCCATGGGTTGGACACCCTTGTCCTATCCAAACTAAAGACTGAAGTGAAAATTAGGAATCCTAATATGATGAATCAGCAGTGGTATCATTAGACAGGAATTGAAAAAAAAAAGAAAAAGAAAACTTAATAAATACAATAAATATCTTATGTGAAAAATCCTAAAACTAATGGTGAGAGATTGGAGATTGAATCCATTCTGAGTGCAAACAAGTTAAAAATATTGTCCCATTCTATTCAACATTATACTAGGCATCTTTTCTTATTCAATAGACAATGACAAAAAGATATTTAGGCATAAGCCTAGGAACATGTATGAAATATTTTGCCAAAAATATCAATGCTATGATAAATTTAGAGTTATCTAATACATTCCAGAGTTGTTAAATCTCTTCCAGGTTAAAAGGTCAACAGCGCCAAAATTATTTATAAATTTGATAAAATTCCAGGCAAAAATACCTGAATTTTTGTAGAGATTTATTTTTAAAATAAATTGAAAGTCAAAGAACTAAGATAATTAAAACAATTTTGAAAAGGATGTGGAAATACCCTATCCAATATTAAGGTAGACTAATATGAAGGCAAGAGAAATTTAACACTCTACACCAACATGATAATTGATAAGGGTGGGAAAAAATGGGAGAAAGGAGCTTGAAAAAGTGGACATTCACAGATTAAAATATTATTCTACTATTCATTCATATGCAAAAATTAATCCCTCTGATAATTGCTTTAAAAACACAATATAAAACAAAGTTTAGCATTTATAGAATAATACACATATGCACAATAACTTTTGCACCCAGATTTAGGCAAGATTGCACAGACATGACACAAAAAGCTTAATCTTTAGGAAAAAACATACATTTTATTTCATCAAAATTTAAAACTTTTTCTGTAAAAGAGCCTATCAAGGTAGTGAAAAGAAAAATTAAGATCAAGTGCTGTGGCTCAGGCCTATAAAATTAACATTCTCAGAGGCTGAGGAGGGTGGATTACTTGAGTTCAGGAGTTCAAGACCACCCTAAGCAAAAGTGAAATTTCATCTCTACTAAAAGTAGAAAAACTAGCTAGCCATTGTAGCAGTTGCCTGTGGGCCCAGCTTCTCAGGAGGCTGAAGCAGGAAGACCTCTTGAGTTTGAGGCTGCTGTTAGCTATCACACCATAGCACTCTACCCAGGTGAATCCTCAGACTCTTGTTTCAAAAACCAAAAAAGAAACAGGCAAAAAATGTTGTAAACTACAAATATATAAAGAATCCTAACAATTCAACAGAAAAATACCCTCCGAAACAACCAATCCATTTAAAAATATAAAAAAGGTTCAGCACCTGTAGCTCAGGGGCTAGGGTGTCTACCACATACACCAGAGCTAGCAGGCTTGAACCTTACCCAGGCCTGCCAAACAACAATGACAACAACAACAAAAATAGCTGGGTATTGTGGCGAGGGCCTGTAGTCCCAGCTACTTGGTAGTCTGAAGCAAGAGTATCATGCAAGCCCAAGAGTTTGAGGTTGCTGTGACCTTACATACCATAGCCCTTTACCAAGGTCAATGTAATGAGACTCTGTCTTTAAAAAAAAAAAAAATATACACACACACACACACACACACACATATACACAAAACAAAAATTCTGGAAGAAGATGTGGGAAAAATCAGCCTGGGAAAAGATTTTATGAAGAAGACACTCTGGCAACTGCAGCACCAACAAAAATAAATTAATGATGAAAGAAAAAAGCTTCTGCACAGCTCAAGGTACAACAACTAAAGCACACAGCCTTCAGAAGGGGAGAAGATATTTGCATGCTAGGAATCTGACTAAGGGCTGATAACTACAATCTATAGGGAACTCAAATTAATCAACAAGAAAAAGAAAGCACCCCCATTTATAACTGGGCAAGAGACTTGAACAGAAACTACTCTGATAAAGAAATACAAATGGCTAACAAACATGAGAAAATGCTCATTGTCCTTAATCGTCAGTGAAATGCAAATCACAACCACTCTGGGATATATTACTTCACTCTAATGAGTATAGGCCACATCACTAAACCCCAATGCAGAAGATGCTGGTGTAGATGTAGAGAGAAGGAAACATTTCTACACTGCTGGTGGGACTGCAAACTAATACAATCTCTATGGAAAGAAGTATGGAATTCTCAAATAACTAAAAGTTGATCGTCCACTTGATACAGCAATCCCATTATTAGGTATGTCCCCAGAAGAACAGAAATAATTTACCACCAAAGTATTTGCATGAGAATGTTTATTGCAGCTAAATTCACAATCACCAAGATGTGAAAGCAACCTAAGTGCCCATCAACCCATGAACGGATTAACAAACTGTGGTATGTGTATACCATGGAGTACTATTCAGCCATAAGAAAAGAACACTGTACAGCTTTTGTGTTTACCTATATGGAGTTGAAAAACATTCTTCTTAGTAAAGTATCACAAAGATGGACAAAGAAGTATCCAAAGTACTCAATACTAAGATAAAACCAAATATAAACAACTACATGAACACGGGAAAGAAAAACCCAAGTATAGTCGAGCATGGGTGGGAATGGGTAGAGGAAGAAGAGGGAAAGTGAAGGGGAGAGGGTAATTAGTATCCTAACGTGCACATCTAATGTGCATAATGTGAGGGTGTTTAACACACCCTCTGAGTGAAGGGCAGAACTTCAACTTGGACTTTTCTTTAGAATTGCAAAAAATGTAACATTAATATGTATCCTCATATTAATCTGAAATTTATAAAAAGTAAATCAAATATGTGATAAGTTCAGATGGTATGGAAAAAAATGTTTTGGTATGGAAAAAAGTATTCAAAGAAGTACAATATTCTTTCTTGATAAATTCCCTCGACAATTCATTTATGGAAAGCAAGATTCTCAACATATTAAAGGCAAGTTGAAAAAAAACTCTAAAACTAACATTACATTTAGTAACAAATGAAGGGGCACAGTCCCCTGCATGTTTGTAAGGTGAATCAGTCTCATTTGTGCTCCTTGAGGTATGAGGCCTTGAGAGGTAACATTTCCAGTACTTGGGCTAGATGTGAGTTTTGGGGGATATTCTCCCCCCCTAGCTCACAGAAGTGGCCTTGCTGAAAAATGCAGGCAGTTACGCCTTAAAGGAAAGAATGTGCTGGGGGGCCCTGACAAGTCTCAGCTGGGGACAGATCATCTGCCTGGGGCAGTGGGCTGTTGCACTTTGTTCTCTACCTCAATTTGCATGATGACTTTCAGTTTGGGAAGTGGGCAAACAGAACAGACAACCCAGCGCCTTTGTGGTTTATCTCCATTGTTGTTTATCTCCAAACAGGACATTCTTAGTTTGGCAAGGTATGTACGTACTTTGCTGCATTAATGCTGATAAGGAATTTTTATGACAGTGTTGTTACCTTTTTTCTTCTTTATTCTTGGATTATTTTTATCTGATGTGTTTGGATATATAATAAAGTGAATAAAGACAGGTGATCGTTGATGTCCCTGAGTGAGCACCAGCTTTCCCTTTTAAAATCATTGTCTGTGGTGCTTCCTCTGTGTCATTGACCAAGTAGTCCAGTAGATAGCAACAAACAAATATGGGAAGATTCAGTAAAATGTTATGATGGGCATTCTTACTATTTCTATTCAGCATAGTACTGGCAGTGCTAGCAAGGCAGTGTAGAGGAGAAAAAGAGGCGGCACCTGTAGTTCAATGGGTAGGGTGCCAGCCAAATACACTGAGGTTGGTAAGTTCAAGCCCAGCATGGGCCTATTAAACAACAATGACAACAGCAACCAAAAAGTAGTTGGGTGGTGGGCATTGTGGTGGGCACCTATAGCCCCAGGTACTTGGGGTGAGGCAAGAAATTTGAGTAAGCCCAGGAGTTTGAGGTTGCTATGAACTATAATGCCATAGCACTCTATGGAGGGTGATATAGTCAGACTCTGTCTAAATAAATAAATAAATAAATAAATAAATAAATAAATAAATAAATAAATATAAAAAGTCATACTAACCAGGGGCAGCGCCTGTGGCTCAGTGAATAGGGCGCCGGACCCAGCCCCCGCCAAACTGCAACAGAAATATAGCCGGGCGTTGTGGTGCACGCCTGTAGTCCCAGCTGCTCGGGAGGCTGAGGCAAGAGAATCGCGTAAGCCCAAGAGTTAGAGGTTGCTGTGAGCTGTGTGACTCCATGGCACTTTACCTGAGGGTGGTACAGTGAGACTCTGTCTCTACAAAAAAAAAAAAAAAAAGTCATACTACCCAAACCAACATGCAGTTAATGTAATTCCCATGAAAATTTGAATATCATTTCTTGTCGAAAGAAAAAAACTGCTAAAATTTTTATAAAAATATGAAACATTCTTAGTAGCTGATACAATTTGAGAAAGAATAACCAAGTTGGCAGCATAACACTTCTTGATTTTAAATCAGGTTACAAAGCTATCATAATCCAAATAGTATGTTACTGTCATAATAACAGATATACACATAACCCAATGGAACAGAATAAAGAGTCCAGAAATGAACCTGAATATATGCTGATTACTAATTGTTGACAATGGCAAAAAGAAAACACAATGGGAAAAAGTGACTCTCTACAACCAATGGTGTAAGAGAAATATATTTCCACTTTCAGAGGAATAAAATTGGACCCTTCCTTAACACCATACTAAAAAAGTAAGCCCTAAGTGGTTAAAAGACCTACACATAAGGCTAGATACTGTAAAATTCCTAGAAGAGAACGCAGGAAGAGAGCTCCTGGATAGTGGTCTTGGCAGCGATTTGTTGGAGTATTATACCAAAATTAAAGTCACGAAGACAAAAATAAATAAATGAGACTACATCCAACTCAAAAGCTTTGCATAGCAAAATAAATGATTAACCTATAAATCACAACCTAAAAATTTTGGGAAAAATATTTGCAACTCATATTATCTGATAAATGTTAATATCCAAATGGGAAAAAAAAAAAAAAAACATTATGCAACTCAACAGTAGAAAAACAAATAACCTGACTTAAAAATGGACAAAATTCTCCCAAATAAGGTTTAAAAATTACCAATAGGTAAAATTAAAAATGCTAATAGCATGAAATAAGAAAATATAAATCAAAACTACAATCAGATACCGCTTCATAGTTATTAGAATGGCTATAATCAGAAAGTCACAAGACAAGAAATTTTTGTGAGGATGTGGAAAATGTGAATTTGTACACTGTTGGTGGGAATAAAAATTGAGGCTATTATTTGGGGAAAAGTACAAGTTTTAAAGAAACTAAGGATATAAATAGTTTATGAGCAAGTAATCTCTCTTCAGGGCAACTAATGTGATGAAAATGTGTCAAATGGTCTATGAACCAAGTGTATGGTGCCCCATGATCATATTGATGTACACAGCTATGATTTAATAAAAAAAAAAAAAACACAAAATTACCACATTGTAAAGATTTCTGCATTCCCATGTTCACTGCAGAATTAGTCCCAATAATTACACGACGGGAATAACATAAGCATATTTCCTATTCTGCAGACCCATCTTTGGTGCACAATTGGGAATTGAGACCCTGTGTTTCCAACTTACCCTGCCCCACCTTTACCCATCACAATATCAAAGAAGAAAATGAGATGATGAGAGGCAAATCTGGTTAACACGCCATCATATGAAACCACAAATGGTGTAAGTGGGCTGTAGCAGAGATCTATAATTTTAAACTTCCTCTTAGAGGCAAAGGAGCAATGAGAGACAGAGCCTTACTTTGCCAGACAGGTGTAAACAAGCTGTTAAAAGAACTGACCTGTAGTCTCAGTCTGCAAAGATAAAGTTTGAATAAATGCATGGGAAAAAGTGTAAGTTAGATATAAACTCAATTGTCTTTTAATAGGTGTGCCAAAAATAAGGAGATCAAATTAAGGTCTCATAATATAATATCCAAATGAGAAAGATACAATTAAAAACTACAAATATCCTGAAAATAATTGCAACATAAACGTATAGAATTCATTCTATTGTGAGGTGGTATCTCATGGCATTTTTGATTTCCATTCCCCAATGTTTAGCATCTTACACTATACCTGTTGGATTTTTGTATGTATTCTTGGAGAAATGTCTTTTTAAGTTCATTAGCAATTTTTTAGTGAATTTTTTTGTTGGTTTTGCTATTGAGTTATAGGAGTCTCTTCTGTATATTAGAGATTAATCCTTTATCAGATACACGGTTTAAAATTTGTGCCCTTGTTTTCTTTCTTTTACCCTTGTTTCCTTTGCTATGCAGAAGGTTTTAAGTGGGATGTTGCAAAATTGCATTTTGTTTTTTTGTGCTTTTGGTGTTTTATACAAGAAAACAGTACCAATCACAAAGCCCTAAAGCTTTTTCCCTATGTATTTTTCCAGAAATTTTATGGTTTCATTTTTAATATTTAAATATTTAATCCACTGGAGTAAGATAAGAGATCAATTTTATTCATTTGGACATGGATATTCAGTTGTCCCCATACTTGCTGAAAAGACTATCATTTCTTCATTTTGTATTCTTGACATCCTTTAAAATTAGCAGAAACCAGTGTATGGTGCCCCATGATCACATTAAAAATAAATAAATAAAATTAGCAGTTCATAGTGGATGTACAGGTTTTATTATGGGCTTCTCTTTTATTCTATTGGTGTCTATAGCCATTTGTGTGCCAGTACATTTCCTTGTTTCCCTTTCACTTTCCACCCTGATTGGAAGTCAGCTTAGGCTCTCACCAGAATCATATGTGAGTACAATGCTTCTTGTACAGTATGTAGGACCATGAACCACATAAATCTCTTTCCCTTTTAGGTGCCCAGCCTCATATATTTCCTTTATAGCAATGAAAACATACTAATACATTTACAAAATTGGGAAAGAACTGAGCTGGTTCAAATATTCTGATTTCAAAATATGTTATTTAAAAAAGCTTTAATAGATTTTTGTCGGCTCTTTGGGTTTTTCTATATATGTGATGATGCCATTGGAAATAGATCATTTATTTTCTTAACTTCCAGTTAAGGTAACTTTTATTTCTTTTTCCCTTTCTATTCATTCATTGTTTTTGTTTTTTTTTTGAGACAGAGTGTCAAGCTGTGACCCTGGGTAGAGGGCCTTGGCATCATAGCTCACAGCAGTCTCCAACTCTCGGGCTTAAGTGATCCCTTGCCCTGTTTTTTAGTAGAGACAGGGTCTCGTTTTTTTCAGACTGGTCTCAAACTCAGGAGCTCAAATGATCCATTTGTCTGGGCTTCCCAGAGTGCTAGGATAATAGGCATGAACCACTGTACCTGGCCTCTTTTTCCTTTCTTTAACATGAAGGCATGACAATTGCATTTGTGAACTCACCATGTACTTACATGCAGCAGCATTATGCAAACAACTCAATAAAGTTTCATAGCCTTTGTATATCAGTGTCACAGCTCTGTTGGTGTTGACAAATAGTGGTGTTTTCCTGAGTGGAATATTATTGTTGTTACTGTGTGGTTTTGTGTACCATTGTGAGAATGTCAGAGCTTGAATTAGAGCGTTACATTTCTTGTAAAACTTATCAAGAATGAAAGTCAGGGACATGTTAGTCCCTGAAGTCAGGGACATGAAGAAGTCAGGGACATGTTAGTCCAAGTTTATGAGGAGAATACCGTGAAGAAAATGGTGGTGTACAAATGGGTTAAACGCATTTCTGAGGGGAGAGAAATTGCCACTGATGAAGAGAGGTCAGGGCAGTGTTGAGCAGAACTAACAAAATCAATGCAAAAATTCTTCAAATTGTGAACCAAAGTTGGCAGATAAAAGTGACAAGTGCAGCAAACCAAGTAAATATCAATAGTAAAACATGAAAATCTCAATTGACAATCTTGGCATGAGAAAGTTAAAAAAAAAGTGTGCAAAGAATGATCCTGAAGGAGCTCAGCAAAGAAAAAAAAGCAAAGGAAAGTCTAAGTTTTGGGCCATTTTACCCGGGTGCAGCAATATGACCCTGAAACAAATCAAAGTGCACAGTTGTAGTCAGTCAATTCTCCATGACCAAAATTTCTGTCAGTTCAAATTAAGAATCAAAATTATGTTGCTAATCTTTTTTAATATCAGAGGGATTATTCATATGAATGTGTACTAGCTGGACACACAGTCAACTGAGTCTACTTTTTGGAAGTGCTGAAAAATCTGTGTGAAAAGTTAAATAAAAATAGCTGAACCTTTCACTATCAGCTCATGGCCCTTCCATCATGATAATACTTCAGCTCACACAGCACTGTCTTTATTGAAGTTTTTAGCCAGTAAGCAAAAAGTGTTGGAACACTCTCCCTAATCTGATAGGGAACAGCCTCCCT
Organism: Nycticebus coucang; assembly: GCF_027406575.1. Taxonomy (NCBI): domain Eukaryota; kingdom Metazoa; phylum Chordata; class Mammalia; order Primates; family Lorisidae; genus Nycticebus; species Nycticebus coucang. The sequence goes on from NC_069805.1 coordinate 4,888,313, forward strand.
CTGTACTGGTCCCCAGTGACTTTTTAATTTACTGAATATAAAGGAAATATTGAAAGGAAGACATTTTGATCAAACTGAGGACATCCAGGTAGTATGTCAAGAGCTGTGAGGACCATTCTAGAAAGAGAGTTCCAAAGTGCTTTGAAAGGTGGACTAGGCATTGGCATTGGTGCATAGCTTCCCAAAGCAGAGTACTGCTGCAGAATTCTTCAAAGATATTTAGCCATGAGGTAGGTAGCACTATTCCTAAGATGAGTTCATGAATTTATTTATTTTATTTATTTTATCAAGTCATTTATACATAGATCATAAATACATTTATTCCATTATGGGATTCAATGTGTTGATTATTTGTACAAATTGGAGTGCTTACATCCTACTAATCAACATAGCCTTCACCTCATTCACCCAATTACAGCATTAAGACATTTAGGTTCTGCATCTGATAGATCCAACTTGTACTTGCAATATGCTCCATGGGTGTGGTTTCCCTACTAACCCTCCCTCTATCAACCCATCCCCCCTCCCTTCCCCTCTACTTCCCCATCTGTCCTTCATCCTAGGCTACTATTGTGTTTCATTTTTCATGTGCAAGTGTGAGTGATTATAAATTGGTTTTATAGTAGTACTGAGTACATTGGATATATATTTTTTTCATTTGTGCGATACTTTACTAAGAAGAATATTTTCCAACTCTATCTATGTAAACATAAAGAGGTAAAGTCTCCATTTTTTAATGCTGTATAGTATATTATGGTATACATATATGACAATTTATTAATTTATTCATGGGTTGATGGGCACTTAGGCTTCTTCCATGATTTGGCAATTATGAATTGAGCTGCAATGAACAATCTGGTATAAATATCTTTATTGCTATATGATTTTGGATCCTTTGGTTATACACCTAGAAGAGGAATTGCAGGATCAAACGGCAGGTCTACATTTAGATCTCTGAGTGTTCTCCAAACTTCCTTCCAAAAGGAACATACTAGCTTGCATTCCCACCAGCAGTGCAGAAGTGCTTCCTTTTCTCCAAATTCATGCCAACATCTTTAGTTTTGGGATTTTGTGATATGGGCTACTCTTACTGGAGTTTGATGGTATCTCAGAGTGGTTTTGGTTTGCATTTCTCTGATGATTAAGATGATAAGCATTTTTTCATGTGTCTGTAGACCGTGCAACTGTCTTTTTCAGAGGAGCTTCTGTATATATCTCTTGCCCACAATAAAATGGTATCACTTTTTTTTTTTTCTCATAAATAACTTTGAGTTCTCTGTGGGTTCTGGTTTTTAGACTTTTGTCAGAAATATAACCTGCTAAAATCCTCTCCCATTCCAAGGGCTATTTGCTTACCTAGTGTGTTCTTGGCAGTGCAGAAGCTTTTTAGTTTGTTCAGTAATACAGTAATGTATTTTTGATGTTACTTCAATTGCCCGGGGGCTGTCCTCCTCATAAAGTTTTCTCCCAATTTTTTCAAGTGTTTTCCTCACACTCTCTCCAAGAATTTTTATAGTTTCATGTCTTAAGTTTCAGTCCTTTAACCAGTGAGAGTCACTTTTTGTTAGAGGAGAAATGTGTGGGTCCAATTTCAGTCTTCTACAGGTCGCCAGCCAATGCAACCAGCACCATTTCTTAAATAGGGAATCTTTCCCCCAATTTATATTTTTGATAGGCTTATCAACGATCAAATGATGGTAAGTGTCTGGGTTCATCTCTTGGTTTTCAATTCTGTTCCATACATCTACCCCTCTTATTTTTGTGCCAGTGCCATGCTGTTTTGATCACTATAGGTTTATATTATATTCTAAAGTCTACTTCTTGATTTGTTTTTATTTCTGAGTAATGTCTTGGCTATTCAAGCTTTTTTCTGTTTCCATATAAAATAAAGTACTAATTTTTCCAGATCTTTAAAGTATGACAGAGATAGCTTAGTAGGGATTGCATTGAATATGTAGATTTCTTTGGTAAGTATAGACATTTTAACAATGTTGATTCTTCCCAGCCATGAGCATGGCATATTGTGCCATTTGTTAACATCTTTAGCCATTCCTTTTTTTCAGAGGGTCATAGTTCTCTTTTTAGAGATCTTTCATGTCCTTTGTTACACTCCCAGAGATTTCATCTTCCTTGGCACTATTTTAAAGGGAATAGAGTCCTTGATTTTCCCCCCTTGACTATAGTTGGTATATATAAAGGCTACAGATTTGTGAGTGTTAATTTTGTATCCTGAGATGCTGCTGTATTCCTTGATCTCTTCTAGGAGTTTTGTAGCTGAGACCTTGGTGGTTTCCAGATATACAATTTTATCATCTGTGAAGAGTGACAGTTTAATATCCTCTGTTGCTATTTGGGTACCATCCTGGTTATCTTCTCATGCCTGATTGCAATGGCTAAGAGTTCCATTACAATTTTAAAATGCAGTGGAGACAATGGACAACCTTGCCTGGTTCCTGATCTGAGTGGAAATGATTACAATTTTACTCCGTTCAATAGAATATTGGCTGTGGGTTTGCTGGAGATGGCCTCTATCAGTTTAAGACATCTTAATTCTATCCCTATTTTCTTAAGCGTTCTGAACAAGAAAGGATGCTGGATATTATCAAAAGCTTTTTTTGCAACATTTGAGAGAATCATATGGTCTTTGTTTTTTTAATTTGTCTATGTGATGTATTATATTTATGGATTTATGTATACTGAACCATCCTTGGGATCCTGGGATGAAACCCACCTAGTCATGTTGTATAATTCGTTTCTTTTGTTGTTGGATTCTATTTGCTAAGATCTTATTGAATATTTTTGCATCAATATTCATTAGAAATATTGGTCTATAATTTTCTTTCCTTGTTGGGGGTCTTTTCCTGGTTTGTGTAGCAAGGTGATATTGCTTAATAGAATGTGTTGGGAAGTATTTCTTCTTTTTCTGTGTTTTGGAAAAGGTTAAGTAATATAGGTACTAGTTCCTCTTTAAAGGTTTGGTAGAATTCTAATGTGAAGCCATCTGGTCCTGGGCTTTTCTTTTTGGGAATATTTCTTAAAATTGATGCTACTTCAGAAGTTGTTACAGGCTTGTTTAAAATTTCCACTTCTTTCTGACTAAGTCTAGGATGGTGGCAAGTATTGATCTATTTTATTCATATTTTCATACTTCTGAGAATAGAGTTTTATGTAATATTCATTCAGTATTTTTTTAATTTCTGAGGAGTCTGCTGTTATTTGGCCTTTATCATTTCTGATTAATGAAATTAGGGACTTTACTCTTCTACTTCTGTTGAGGTTAGCCAAAAGTTTATCTGTTTCATTGATCTTTTCAAAAAAACAACTTTTGATTGGTTGATCTGTTGTATAATTGTTTTGTTTTCAATTTCATTTAGTTCTGCTCTAATTTTAGTTATTTACTTATTTCTGCTGGGTTTAAGGTTGGATTGTTCTTCCTTTTCCAATTGCTTGAGATGTTCTATTAAGTTGTTGACTTCCTCTCTTTCTGTTCTTTTGAGGAAGGCTTACAATTCTATAAATTTCCCTCTTAAGACTGCCTTTGTGGTATCCCAGAAGTTCTGATAGTTCATGTCTTCATTATTGTTTTGTTCCGAAAATTTCGTAATTTTCTTCTTGAATCTTATCTATGATCCAGCTATCATTCAGCACAACGTTATTAGTTTCCATGTCTTTGTATGCATATGTAGATTCCTGTTGTTACTGACTTCAACTTTTATTCCATAATGGTCTGAGAAAATACAAGGAATGATTTCTGTTCTTTTAAATTTGCTGAGGTTAGGCTTGTGACCTAAGATGTGTTCAATTTTGGAGGATGATCCATGGGCTGATGAGAAGAATGTGTATTCAGTTTTGTTAGGATGAAATATTCTGTAGATGGCTTTTAGATGCAAATGTTGAATGGTTAAATTTAATTCTAAAATGTCTTTGTTTAGCTTTTTTTTTTTTCTTTTTGAGGATCTATCCGACACTGCCAAAGAGGTTTTAAAATCTCCAACAACTGTCATGCTGGAGGAAATGAAATTGCTCTGGTATGTTAGAGTCTCTCTTATAAATTGAGGTGCATTCTGGTTGGGTGCATAAATGTTGATAATTGAAATTTCATCATGTTTAGTGTTGCCTTTAATGAATATGATGTGGCCAACCTTATCTTTCCTTACTTTTGTTGGTTTAAAGCCTATTGTATCTGCAAATAAAATTGCAACGCCTGCTTTTTTCTGATTTTCATTTGCCTGAATTATAGATGACCATCCCTTCACCCTGAGTCTATGTTTATCTTTTAAGGTAAGGTGAGATTCTTGAATTCAGTAGATGTCTGGCCTGAGATTTTGTATCCAGTCAGCCAACCTGTGCCTCCTTGGAGGGCAATTTAAGCCCTTCACATTAATTGAGAGTATTGATAAGCCAGATAGTATTTTTGGTAGTGAGTTTTTCAAAAGTCCAGTGGACATTTTTAATCCTTTCACCACTGTGGAAGTTGGAATTTGATCAAAAGTTTCTGAGTGAGTTTACTTTGGTGGTGGAGGATTGTGCTGATCTTATGGAGGATAGGTCTGAGAATATCTTGGAGAGCTGACTTAGTTAGGACAAATTTCTTCTACTTGTGAATGTCATTAAATATTTAATTTCTCCATCATAGATGAAACTCAGTTTAGCTGGACACAGGATCCTGGGTTAAAAGTTATTTTGTTTAAGGAGATTAAAGGTCGATGACCACCCTCTTCTAGCTTGGAAGGTTTTAACAGAGAGATCTGCAGTCATTCTAATAGTCTTCCCATTGTAGATCTGCAGTTGTTCTAATGTTCTTCCCCTTATGTCTTGCTGCTTGAAGAATTCTCTCATCATATTCACTTTTGCAAAACTAATTATAATGTGTCTATGAGAATTTTTATTTATGTTGAGTTACGCTGGTCTCTGAAACTGTCTGCTACGTGAATTTCAGAATCTCTTGACATGTCTGGAAAATTCTCTTTGATTATTTCATGAAGTAAAGCATCTGTATCTTTCTTAGCAACCTCTTCACCTTCAGGTATTCCTATAAGGTGAATAGTAGATCTCTTCAAATTATCCCAGAGCTCTCTGAGGGAATGATACATTTTTGTTCTTCATTTATTTTCCTCTTTGAGCATTTGGGAGCATTCAAAAGCTTTGTCTTCAATGTCAGAGATCCTTTGTTCTGTCTTCTCCATTCTGTTACTGAGGGGTTCTACTGTATTTCTCAAATGTTTGAGGGTTGCAAGTTCTTGCCGCAATGTGTCATAATCTTTGGTGATTTTGTCTTTGAATTCATTGAATTCTTGAGACGTCTTTTGAATTATTCCTTAAAATTTTAATTCCATCCTTACTTCCATTCTGTTGATCTTATTTGCTATCTGAATTCTGAACTTGATTTCTGACATCTCAGGTATTTGTTTATGAATAGGATCTTGTGCTGTGTCTGCCATTTTATGGGTGAACTCAGGAGGCTGGCTCCAGTCAGCCATTTTTCCCCTTCCCCCCAAGTTCCTTCATCTACTCTGAGTATTCATGTTGCCAGAGTGTTTCCACTGATTCCGCCTCATGATTGTTTTTCACCATTGGCTAAATGAGCAGGTAAGGTGAAATTGGATTGGGAGTTCCTGGAGTTGTGATTAACTAGCCCTTTGTCAAGGATCTGGGACCGATGACTGCAGCTTTTTTTCCTATAGCTTTGCAAAGTACCTGTACAGTATTACGGTCCGAGGTTGAGTAAACCTGCTTGGTATGGTGGAATTAGGTGGCTCTCTCTTTTATTCAGCTGTTTTTTTTTTTTTTTGTCCGATCCTAGTGGATCAGTGACTCTGGTGAAGTCTTAGCTGTGGAGAAATACAAGCAAGTAGGACACCCCACCCATCCCCCATGGACAACAAATGGAAGAGGAAAAGCAACCCTTCCTGCTACCATCCTTCAGTGATTGGTTCAGGTTAGAAGTTCCAAATCAATTGACCCAGTCAAGTGGGAGAGTTTGAAAAGTCTCCAGCAAGTAGATGGTGGACGTCTACTGGTTGGTCAAAGTTTGCACACTCCAGTGTTCTGTGGAGTCAGAAAGGCCTGCCTGGTAGGAGAGTTGGAATAGGGGGCTGAGTCTCTTTCTCCACTTTGTTCCTCTTTCATGCCCAGTCACTGGTGACCCCACAGGGCTGAGGTCCTGCTCCCTCCAATAAGTCAATGTGCCAGGGCTTTGCACCTGTCAGAGTCAATGGAAGGTGAATGCCTCCAGGTCCTGACCACTACCCCCTGCTACCAGCCAGCTGTGGGAGCTGAGGCCGACCTGCCTCGGGTACTCAATAGCCACTGGCAAGTGTTCCACTTGGACTCAGTCTAATCCTGAGGGTAACAAGTCAACAAATGATTTTCTCCCTCAGCCCCAGTGCCTTTGCCCCTGATGATCTGCAGTACTGGTATCCCTATAGAGCAAGTTCTGGTTTCCTCTGGCATTCCTCAGAGTTGGGGAGGTGTCTCTCTAAGATTAGAGCCCAGTAGAATTGCTCTAATATTGCTGGATCTTTGTGGGAAGTGACCCTGTGCAGCTCCCAGGCAACTGACACAGCCATAGAGTTCTGGTTGTAGGAGCAGCTCAGGGAGCATGGGGCACATGGATCCAGCAGCAGGGCAGGGGATGCTGCACATGGTTTTGGCAGTGCCTGGTGTCCTGAGACTTGGGAAGGAGAATGCTGGGCTCACAACTCTGGCCAGGCGGGGCATAGTGCAGAGGCATGGGTGGCAGGGCACAAAAGTTGCTCTAGCTGGCTCTGGCCCAGCATGGGGTGGGGTGCTTGGTCCAGCATGAGGTAGGGCATTGCTCATGAGCCTTCTACCACAGTCTCTCCAGTGGTTAGTCTTCTGGTCTGTCAGGCAAGGTGGGAAGGGTGGACTGAATGTTCAGAATGTCAGGGGAAACTTTAGTTCAATTTTTCTGCCTGGCAACAGAGTGATCAGGGTCACAACAGGGTCCCTCTGGGGAAGTAGACTCCACTTCCTACAGCTCTCACCCATGCGGTGAGACAAGAGGTCTTCAGTTAACCACTTGCCTGTAGAAAACCTACAGGAGTGAATGAGAAAAAGAAAAACAAAAATAAAAAGACAACTTTATTGGAGGAGGGTATGGACACTTTTCCTTTGGGATGAATTTTGTACCTGAAGTTTGCTTTCTTAGAGTTGTAGCTTGCATCAGCAGAGATGACCTGCAGTTATCACTCCTCTCTTAGCTCTGCTTCCACTCTTCAGTTTAATTGGATACTTTCTGGATGTTATCCTTCCCTTTGGATGGGAGCTTCTGTTGGAGGCTGGCTCCAGTCAGCCATTTTGCCCCTTCCCCACAAGTTCATAAATTTTATTGTGAGACCTTATGTCTCTCATCTGCCCTCTCTTCCCTTTCCTTTCTGGCCATTAAAAAAAAAAAAAATAGGCTGGGCAGGGTGGCTTACACCTGTAATCCCAGCACTTGGGAAGCTGTTGTGGTTGGATTGCCTGACCTCACAGGTTCGAGTCCAGCCTCAGCCACAGTGAGACCCCTTTTCTACAAAATAGTTGGGCATTATGGGAGGTGCCTGCAGTCCCAGCTACTTGAGAAGCTGAGGCAAGAGAATTGCTTCAGCTCAAGAGTTATGAGCTATGATGCCATGGGACTCTACTAAGAGAGACTGAGACTCTGTCTCAAAAATAAATGAAATAAATAATAATAATAAAATTCAGTGTATTGTATGGCTACATACATTTTTTTACCTTGTCCGTTTCTTTCTTCTTCTTGCTTGTCATCCTTCTCCCCTTTTTTTTCTGGAAACATAGGCAAGGATCTTCCAAGGATCACTCTCAATGCAAGTTTTACAATACTTTGTTAGTAGGAGTGATGTCTTTCAGCATCCTTGTCGTGTTCCTGATCTTAGAAGAAACACTTTGCATTGCCTACCATTGAGTACCTGTGGCCTTCTCATATAAGGACTTTATTACATTGAAGTAAATTTCTTATATCCTAGTTTATTGAGCATTTTTAATCATGAAATGGTACCAAATTTTGTCAAAATATTTATTGCATCTGCAAATATTATGTAATTGTTATCCTTCACTCAGTTAATTTGAATCACATTATTAACATATATTAAACCATCCTTGTGTCCTGGGAATAAATTCCACCGTGTCATGGTACACGATTATTTCAATGAATGTGTTATTGAATTTGCTGTGTTGCAGATATTTGTATCTATATTTAAGAAGGATATTAGCTTGTAATATTCTCTTCTTATGGTATCTGTTTCTGGCTTTGGAATAAGATTAATATTGGTCTAAAACATGAGATTTGTAGTGTAGTCTCTTTTTCAATTTTATAGGGGAAATATTTTAAACAGGGTTGATTTTAACTTTGTTTAAAATATTGGTTAGATTCACTAATGAAGCCCCCTGTTCTGGTGCTTTTCTTTTTTGTGAGATTCTGGATTCATTCTGATTCTTTATTCTTTGTTAGTCTGTCCAAGTTTTCTATTTCCTCATGATTCACTCTTGGTTGTTTGTTAATTTTAGAAAATTTGTTCTTCTAGATCAGTGGTTCTCAACCTGTGGATCACGACCATTTTGGGGATCGAACTACCCTTTCACATACAGAAATACCTTTTCAAATACGTAAAACACATATTTCTGATAGTTAGGAGCTTAGACACCACTCCTGTATCTGACTCCAGGTGAGTCCGCTCACATGCAAATATGTCCACAGACAACTACCCAGAGTGATGACATCATCACGCCAACTCCATCACATACATCCTCTACAAATACAGGTGGATGTGATAGGGTTGGCACCATAATGTACTAATGCGGACCAGTCACATATGTTTAGAGAGCTGCTACTATGTAGAAAGCAGCTGCTGTGGTGAAAGCAGCTCCTTTGATAAAAGAAGCTACTGTGTTGAAAGCAGCAGTGTTGGAGGTAAAACACTTCATGAATTATAATTACTGGGTAAATGTAAAATCATATGCTATAAAATCATCAATTACTGCAAATAATAAAAAAAATCTGTACCATGGGAACTTAATCTGGATGCTGATTGGTCTTTTTATATTCACCTGTGGTTGGTGTGAGTACTGCCCCCTTGTGATAGTAACAGGTGTGTAAAAAAACAGCACAGAGAATGGTAAATCATAGGAAACTTTAATGAACTGTATTGAGTGACCTATGCCATGTATCATCTTTTGTGTTATTAAAGCTATTGTTATTCATTATTTTCATTAGCAAACAATCCCATGGCCATGGATCCCATAGAGAAGAACTTTAAGAACAGAAAATATTGTGAGAATTTTTACAGTATGCTTTTACCTCAATAATTACAGCAGGAATTGAGAAATAGCGATGTGTTATTTGTTGTCAAGTTCTATCAGCCAGATCTATGAAGCCAAACAAACTAAAATGCCTTTTGGGTAGCAAGTGTCCTAGCTTTGCTGGCAAGGATACCAACTATTTTAGAAATAAACCTGATGGACTGAAGAAAGCCAGACTTGACACTGGTGGCAAGTACCACAAACAAAACATAGCAGCCATTGAAGCTTCATATTTGGTGGTGCTCAGAATCACCAGAGCTATGAAACCTCACACCTTTGCTTAGGATTTACTGTTGTCAGCGGCCAAAGACATTGTTCAAATTATGATCGGAGAGGAATTTGTTACAAAATTGAGTGCAATTTCCTTATCTAATGACACTGTCTACAGAAGAATAGATGACATGTTTGTGATATTCTTCATCAGGTAATCCAGGAAACTGAATCTGCTCCACTTCCAATATTTAGTATCCAGCTTGATGAATCTACCAATGTTGCAATCTGTTCACAGTTGCTGGTTTATGTGAGGATGTGATGTATATTAATGATGGTGATTTTAAAGATGAGGTTTTTTTTTTTTTTTGCAAATCTCTTGTCACTACTGCTCCTGCACATGATATATTTGACATAGTTGCTTCATTTCCAACAGAGCATAAGATCTCTTGGGAAAAGGTTTGTGATGTTTGCACAGATGGGGCTCCAGCTATGCTAGGATATTGATCTGGATTTCAACCTTTGGTACTAAATGAGTCATTAAAAGTCATCTGAACTCACAGTATGATTCATTAGCAAATATTAGCAAAGAAGACATGCCACAAGAGTTACAAGAAGTAATAAAAAGTGTCATACCTTCTGTCAATTTTGTAAAGGTGAGCACTTTAAACTGTTGACTGTTACTGCAACTGTGCAAGGAGTTGGAGGTTATAGGCTAAAAGCCTATATGCTCTGTGCCCAAGCGGCCTGAAAAAAAGCAGTTTAGATGTATCGCTGCCCTAGGTTTCATTGTAGGTAGGCCTGGCAACCTCGGAAAGTAGCTGTTAAGCCTGGGGGCATTGGAACCACAACTCCACTTCCAGAGATACCGCCCAGAGGCTGATGCATGCAAGTCATGTAATTAATATGCTGTACAGCCTCCTGACCATGGTTAAGCGAGTTACTCAGTTTATGCCCCTTAGATTGTGGTGGGTTTCCAGAAATTTTAAGGAACAATCTACTCTTTCTTTATTGTGGTTTTTGTGGCTTATTGGCTCACAAGCAAAGCAGCTAATGTATGACTCATGTGATAGCTGTTTTGGATTAGAAAAAATGTTTATTAATCAGCAGGCACCAAGAAAAAGTTAATCGGATTTTACCCTATGTTTTGAAAAGCTATTGTGTGATTACAGATCAACAATGTGTACGTGACTAGCTGACTAGTTAAGCTGGCTGGAAATAAAGAATATCACTACTTGCCATCATGGACTTGTAGCCATTTCTTGCTTTCATACAATTTCAGGAGCTGGCTTTACACCTGGGTCGCCGTTCACTCCATGATCCCTCGGGTAACAGAGGTGCCGAACAATGCTCTGCTATTTCATACTGAAGTGAGATGGTTGTCGAGAGGAAAAGTTTTAAAACATGTTTTTGAGCTTCATGATGAACTCAAATCATTGTTTTAATCTGAAAGCCAGACCACAGTTTGAACCCCATTTCAGTGATAAAAATTAACTGCAGAACATAGCTTACTTGGTTGACTTCTTTGCGATTTGAATGAGTTAAATTTATCACCGCAAGGACCATATGCAACATGCCTCAATTTGTCTGAAAAGATCTGATCATTCCAAATGAAAATTCATCTTTGGTAAAAAAAAAAAAAAAAAGTATAAAAATAAAATTTACAGGCGGCGCCTGTGGCTCAGTGAGTAGGGCGCCGGCCCCATATGCCGAGGGTGGCGGGTTCAAACCCAGCCCCGGCCAAACTGCAACAACAACAAAAAATAGCCAGGTGTTGTGGCGGGCGCCTGTAGTCCCAGCTGCTCGGGAGGCTGAGGCAAGAGAATCGCGTAAGCCCAAGAGTTAGAGGTTGCTGTGAGCGGTGTGACGCCACGCACTCTACCCGAGGGCGGTACAGTGAGACTCTGTCTCTACAAAATAAATAAATAAATAAATAAAAATAAATAAATAAATAAAATTTACATGTTGCCTGCCTTAGCTGCTTTCTTTGAGGAACATGACATTGATTCAGACAAAAGAGTTATGATGATAATTTCTGTGAAAGAACACTGGCATATGCTTGTAGGTGAAATTTCATTCTACTTTCCAAATCTACCTGACACCCTATTTGCACTTGCCAGAAGCCCATTCGCAAAGTTGAATATGTTCTTGAGACAGTACAAGAGCAGTTCATTGAACTTATTAACAGCAATGAAGCAAGAACTGATTTCTCTACAAAGCCAGTTACAAAATTCAGGATCATACGTTTGCAGTCACCACCGTGTTCTGTCGGAGACTGTGCTGGCCCTACTTCTTCCATTTTTACCAACATATCTTTGTTAAACAGGGTTTTCCAGCTTATAGGTTATCAAGTCTAAATACAGAAGTAGACTTGTTGTGGAAGATGCTCTTCGTTGGGCTCTTGCAAAGACTGCCCCAAGAATTTCTCATCTGGTGAGAAAGACACAATCTCAACCTTCGCACTGACATTGGCTTTTTATGCATACTTTCGCAAAATATAACAATATACTTTACTGTTGTTATATTAAGACTGTTTCCCATGCTACACCATGATTCAAGAAAAATTTCATTTATTGGTAATTAGAAATAAATATTTCACAATATATAATAATATATTGGTTTTGTATTAATCACTGTGCTTTAATTATGTTCAATTTGTAACAATGAAAATGCATCCTGCCTATCAGATATTTACATTATGATTCATAGCAGTAGCAAAATTACCATTGTGAAGTAGCAACAAAAATGATTTTATGGTTGGGGATCACCACAACTGTATTAAAGAGTCACAGCATTAGGAAGGTTGAGAACCACTGCTCTAGATTAGATGTTTTGTTTGCATATAATTGCCCATACAGTCCTTTTGGTTATTTTAATTTCTTAGTCATTCATTATCTTAATGAATTATCTTTCATTTATCTTAATACTTCTTTTATCCTTAGAATAGGATTTGTTAATTTTAATGTTCTTTATAATATCGATTTAGTAGTTTTTATTATTTTTCTATTCTCTATTTGATGCATTTCTGCTCTTTCTTATTTCCCTCATTCTGCTCACTTTAAAGCATTGTTTCTATCCAGTTCCTTTATATTTAGCATTGGAGACTGTGTTTGAAATCTCTTAGTAGGCACTTTTTGTAAAAAAATTCACATTGTTATTGCTTTATCACAATGTTTTGGCACGGTATATTAAAATTTTCATTTGTTTGTTGTGAGATATTTTTAACTTTTCATTTTAATTTCTCCTTGACTCAATTTTTAAAAAGAGAATGTTATATTACATTACAAAATACATAGTAAAATTATTTTTTATTTTTATGCATTTTAAAATAATTTATTTTCACTTTGCATTTGTTATTGCTTTTTAGTTTCGATTGTGATCATGAGAAAATATGTTTTTAATCTTTTAATAATTTTGAGTTTTTAAAGTCTAATTTTATAATTTAAACATGACCTGTCCTGCAAAAAAGATTTGTGTGTACTTGAGAAGTTTGCATTCTGCTGTGACCCATGGAATAGTCAGTGTAAGTTTGATATGCTAGGTTCATTTTAGTTATAGTATTGTTCTTGTCTGTTTTTTGCTCTTGATTTCTATATTGTTGATATGGGGTACTAAATATGGAGTCCAAATATGATTGTATAATGTTTCTGTGTATTTCTACCTTTAGAAATGTGTTTGCTTTATAAAAGTAGATCTCTCTGATTAATTTTTACTTGTATCATTATATAATGAAATTTCATTGTCTTGTGTGATAATCTTTGATTTAAACATCTATATGCTGATATAAGTATAGCCATCTCTGCTCTTTATGATATTTTTATATTTTTATAAAATACCATTTTATCTCATATAAAAATACATTTGGATCCAATTTTCTTATATCCATTTAGTCACTTTATTTCTTTTCCTTTCTTTTTTTTCTTTGATGTTTTGACAAATGTATTGAGAATTAATTAGGTATACCAGTCCCAGGCTGAGAACAATTTTAAAATAACATAATTCAACACAAGCATTAAGCCCCTTCTGGACAAAGTAGTGACATGAACTGACATGATTTAGATATGCTCATTGTTTCTACAAAGTAATTTTCACAAGGCAGTGGGGTGGGTGCTCAGGAAGATTCATGTTAACTTTAGGCTCCTCCACTGAAAAACAAAACTGCATTCAATTATCTCACAGTTTTAAGTAACAATCCAAACTTCACAACTATAGGAAGCATTGATATTAACTGCTCTGAACTAAAATTTATGATTTATTGGTCTTTGCTTCTGACAGTATTAAGACACCAAAGAGTGGAGGGAGACAACCAAATGGAAAAACAGTGGGAAGTTGGGCGTCAAGGGCCTTGTGATAGGCGTCAACATGACTCGCCACCACTCAGTGCCTGGATTGGAGTAGAGTGTCGGATCCCTCACAGGGCTGACGAGACAAAAAGCAAGTAGAAGTGTGAACCTTAGGATGTCTTGGGACTTGTGTCCTACTCAGGGATTTGCACGCACACTGCTTTCACGTACTACACGCCAAAACCTTAGGGCAGACATACAAGTAGGTGTTGTTCTGGATGTGCAAGTGCAAAGTTCCTGAGGAAAGGGCTAGTGTGGTGAAGGGCTCCGGTACTTTATCCCTCTGTGTATTGTGCCAAAGAGAGTTGCCAAGGAAGAGGCAGTTCCCTGATGAGGCATGGTTCCCTGTGCTTCCTTGCATTTCTGTGGCTGTGATTCCTGATGTGCACATGTAGAATGTGCAGTGCTTCTGAATGTTTTTGCAAAACGCTAGTGGTGGGGACAGAAATGGCTTGCCACCAGTGGGTCCCATGAGAATGTCTACATAACCTCTTATGTATCAACTGTTTAAGATGGTTTAGTTCCGAGATTAATATAAATTGTATTTACTGAAGCATGAAAATGAGGTTTTTTTGTTTGTTTGTTTGTTTTTTACTAATAAATATTTGGATTATGTACTGAGAATAATACTTTTCTTTTCTTCTCCTTCTCCTCACACTGCTTCTTCATCAATATCAATTGTATTTACCTGAGCATGAAAATGAGGTTTTTTTTTTGTTTTTTTTGTTTTTTCACTAACACATATTTGGATTGTATATTGAGAATAGTACTTCTCTTTTCTTTTTTTCTTTACTCTCCTCCTCCTCCTCCTTCTTCTTCTTTATCTTCTTCTTCAACTTCATCTTTCTTCATTACCCTCTAGAGCAGTGGTTCTTAACCTTCCTAATGCCTCAACCCTTTAATACAGTTCCTCATGTCATGGTGGCCCTCAACCATAAAATTATTCTGTTGCTACTTCATAACTGTAATTTTGCTACTGTTATGAATCATAATGTAAATATATGATATGCAGGATGGTCTTAGTCAACACCTATGGAAGGGTTGTTCAACCCTCAAAGTGGTCGTGACCCACAGATGGAGAACTGCTGCTCCAGAATATCATGGCATCACTGCTCACAGCAACCTCAAACTCTTGGGCTCAAGTGATTGTCTTACCTTATCCTTCCGAGTAGCTGGGACTACAGGCACCCACCTGCTATTTTTTATTAAATTATAAACACATAGATCATGTATACATTAACGCATTTATGAGGTACAATGTGCTGATTTCATATAGAATTAGGAATGCTTACATCACACTGGTTAATATATACCTCATCTTGTTTACTTAATCATTGTGTTAAGGCATTAATACCCTATATTAATAGATGTGACATGTACCCTTGCATTATGCACCATAGGTGTGATCCCACCATTTACACTCCCTACATCTGACCCCCCACTTCTCATCCTCCATCATCCCTCCTTCATCTTGGGCCATGGTTGTGATCTATTCTTCACATGAATGTGTGAGTGATTGTAAATTGGTTTCATAATAGTACTGAGTACACTGGATATTTTTTCTTCCATTCTTGAGATACTTTACTAAGTAGGACATGTTCCAGCTCCATCCATGTAAATTTAAATGAGGTAAAGTCTCCATCTTTTTGTAAGGCTGCATAATATTCCATGGTATACATATAATACAGTTTGTCAATCCATTCATGGGCCGGTGGGCACTTGGGCTTCTTCTATGAATTGGCTATTATGAATTGAGCTACAATGAACAATCTGGTGCAAATATCTTTGTTATAAAGTGAATTTTAGTATTTTGGATATACACCTAGTAGAGGAATTGCAGGTCTACTTTTAGATCCCTGAGTATTCTCCATACTTCTTTCTAAAAGGGACGTATTAGCCTGCATTCCCACCAGCAGTGTAGACTCGTTCCCTTTTCTCCACATCCACACCAACAACTGTAGATTCTACATCAGTAGAATTCCTCAGTAACAGAATGGAGCAGGCAGAAGAAAGGATCTCTGACATTGAAGACAAAGCTTTTGAATGCTTCCAAATGCTCAAAGAGGAAGAGAGGTGGAGAGCAAAAATGGATCATTCCCTGAGAGAATCGTGGGACCACTCCAAAACAGCTATTAGAGAATGGGATCTCGCTGTTGTTGTTCAGGCTGGTCTCAAACCTCCTGAGCTCAAGCAATCCACCCACCTAAGCCTCTCCGAGTGTTAGGATTACAGGTGTGAGTCTCTGTGCCTTGCCATGACAGTAGTACTTTTCAGAAGCTTATATGTACTCTTTAAATGGGTAGAGAATCAGAAATGACTGTTAAACATAGCGTTACTTAAAAAAAGGTGTTATACTGTACCAAGTGCCTTTCAATTAAACAAATATATATTATAGCACACCTATTATTTAGAAAAGGACTCTGATTCAAAAAATTGCATGTAAGAGCAGGTATAATTCAGCCATAATATGTTCTGTTTATCGGCAATGAAACAAAGTTTTCTTAGAAGTAAATTCTCATTTTTTCCATGAATATGTAACTCAACATTTGTAATCCAGTTGTTTCCAAAAATATTGGCTACTACATTTTATTATAATACAAAATCTAAGTTGCTTTCTCAAAGTAATACATTGCAAAATAGGATCTTAAATATTATTTGGTAAACTAAAGTTTATGGTCTCATCTAACGTGAATTTCAACATAAATGAACAGTCTTAATACTCCGAAATATTTGTGCCTTATTGTTTAAATCCTTAAATTACTGTGATAGATATTTTCATTTATTCAAGACATTGTCTTATTTAGCTTTTCCTAAAAACAAATATGGATAGATATGAACTTGCCCCATTCCCTCTATTACCATAATGATTTTGCTATCGATTGTGGGAGAATCATGGACACAGATAACAAAAAGGATGTGTGCTTGAGGACTGATTAAGTCATCTTTTTGCACATATCACAAAACATGAATATTTGGGATGTTAAAGCTCTTGTATAATGACTAAGGCCTCGGGAGAATTAACAGACATCTGGAGAAAGTACCCAATGGTTGTAAAACCTCCGCAATCATGTTAGACTTTGACTGTTTCACAGTAACAGAGCTGTTTATTGGTTTTATATGAAAATATCATTAGGTTTGCATGATCTTCCTATGCATCACACTCCATTTGTTTAACACACTGCGTTTACTCTCTACATATGTCCTGGGAAGAGGGATAACGGTAGGAAGAGAAGCCCAAGGAAATGCTTTGAACTTGAACTTCTCTGTTGTGGAATGTATGTAAATGAATAGATTTGAGAAATACTTTCAAGAAAAACCTTCATAGGTACCACTTATTGTCTTCTGGCTGGTAAGTTTGCTTTAACAAGACAAATCCACAAGAGCAAAAGATTGTAATTTACTTGTAGAATATTAAGTAATTTTAATTTATTCAGTAAGTAACAGATGGACATGTGAATCCAGAATTTAGAAGTGAAAGTTGGTGAATCCAGAATTTAGAAGTGAAAGTGAGACACTAGACCAAGGACACCTAAATGGGAGAAGACAGCAAAGGAGAAAGGGAGCCAAAGGAGAACAGCTATGTTCATATTTGAAAACCATGTGTGCTTCATACTGAAAGGTAGATATGAAGGTGATGCCTTTGAGTTAGCGCAACATTGTTGCGACATTAACCTGAGCATCTTTAGCGAAGTAAGGGGAATAAAATCCAATTGCTTTGGCTGGGAAAAGAATTTGAATGTGAGGGATTTTTGCAGGAACATTCAGATTCAGATTATTTTGGTGTTTGGCATAAAACAGCTTACCAACTTCAAACAAAATATTTGTTGCATTGATCCAGAATGAAACGATTTCTGTGTTTCAGTGTTTGCAAGTGATGATTTGCTTTGAAAGCAAACACTTAAAATTGTTTCTAATATGGCAACTGTACCTATCACATTTCGTGTGTACGATGAAAAGCCTTGTGTAAAGACTTTACGTGTTTTTCTACTTAGCCCCCACAGATAGATACTGTTTTATCTTCATTTTATGATTAAGGGATTAAGAAATGAAGAGAGAGAAAGATCAATCTGGAGCTATTACCACTGTCAGTGATGATCTACTTTCTATAATAGAAAGTGAGAATTGCTACATAGTTATGAAGATTTTTATGTGTAAAAAAAAATTCATTATGATAGCTTTCAATTTGATAGAAAATAATTCAGATAACCATAAATACTTTGCTTTTTTCATGTATTTTTACATAATTGGAGAGAATCACATGCAATTGGAAGATGATAAAACACAGGTACTGTGTACCTCATGCCTCCTTTCCCTTGATGGTAACATCTTAAAAAACTATAATATTGCATCTAAGTTACTGACTGTATGTTAATGCAGTCAACATACAGAATTTCTATCACTACCAGGAAATATACCTCACCCCCCTTTTCCCTTAAGATAATATCTTACAAAATTATAAACACTGCCTCTAAGTTACTGACTGTATGTTGATACAGTCAAATTACATATTTTTCTATCACTGCAAGGATCTCTACGTTGCCTTTTTTATATTCACCTCCATTCCTTTCCCTACCAGTCTGGTCCCTGATCTCTGCAATATATTGAGGTATTCTTCATTTCTATAATATAATTTCGAGAATGTTTTATGAAGAGAATTGTAAGGCATGTAGCCTGAGGCGGTAGGTTTATTTTCACTAAGAATAATTTTGTGGAAAGATATGTAGGTTGTTGCATGCATCATTAGTTTGCTTATTTCTCAGTATTATTATGTGGTGTAGCTATACTACCATTTATTTGGTGGTTATTGCCATTCATGCAATATTGGGGTGAGCTTCTGTCATCAGAAAATTGCTGAAGCAGGTATTGCTTAAATGTTTACAGGGTGTACAGTGAGACACAGAGAATATAATCACAGAGAGACATTCAGTCACATTGGTCTTAGTCATTTCTTCTAACAATATCTTTCTAACCATCAAGTCTGGTTGGGCTTGTTGGGCCACTCAGTACGGTGAGGTTTTGGAGAGAAATAGGAGAAGTGAAGTCTTCTGCAGCCTAGACTTCTTTGCATCACTACCTCCTCTTCCCTTTTTCCCTTCTGCCTCTTGTAACATTTCATTAAGCAGCAAACAGATTATTGCAATTTCTTACACACTTATCTTAAAATCACAGATAATGTCTAATGCTTTCTACTGTTTATCATTTATTATTAATATTTTTTTATCCATTTTACCTACTCTTAAACTATCGTTAAGTATTGGCAACTTCCTTAAACTATTGCTAGGCAAGAGTAACTTCCCCAAACTATTGTATAGACTCTCCTTCCCCCCACCCCCTCTATTGATTGTGTTCTACTGATCTAGCAAGCCGATTTAGCAAGAATTATTGGGAAGAAGGGGGTGAAGCAAGAAATAGGGAAAGCAAAGAAGGGGTTAGAGGGACAGGATTTTATCCCATCTCAATAGCTGTGGCAGCTTAGCATTTCTCTAATGGTTAATGAGGTTCGATATCTTCTAATCCTCCAATTTGTAATTATTATGTCCTCTTAATTGAGAGAGATATCCATTCATATCCTTTGGCCATTTCCTCATTTCACTGTTCTTACTAAGTTTTTTTCTATAACTTTGATTTCAGTACCTTGTTGGATTTTGGTTTACAAATGTTTTCTCCCAGGTTGTACCTTCTATCATCAACAGTTTTTTTTCACAGAGAAATTTTCACGAGATGCAAATTGCTTTTTATATTTTTGATTGAGTATATAGTATCAAGTGTAACTCTTTTTTTTTTAGACTTAGAACTAAAAGACATTTTCCTGTGAATTTTTCTAAAATTTATAATTCTATTTATAATTCACTTTGAATTTTTTATGTAAATTGTGAGGCTTATGTCAGGTTTTTGTTTGTTCCATTTTAGGTTCTGTGTTTGTTTTTATTTGGACTTTCTGGCCTATGTATGGCCAACCTCCAGCACCATATGTTTGTACTTCTATTAATAAAAGAAAAACAAACAGTGGGAGTTTATTTGTATTGGTCTATTTGTGTTCAGCTCTACACTGTATTTGGTAAAGCATCTTCTTTTTATTCTTAACATTGTTTTAGGTATTTTAGAGCTTTTGCCTTTTCATATAAATTTTAAAATAACTTTGTATAGATTTTGGTGTGTTGTGTTAACCACGGATCCAACAGTGTGCTAGTATCTATAATATCTGGATATAATATAGTCGCAGTATGGATATTGTGTTAAACATATAGCTTGGTAAAATTAAGAAAATTGACAATAAGTATCCCCATCCACAGTTATGTCTCTTCATTATCAAGATTTATTGTCACCGTGCAGATGGTGTGCAATTCTTCTACTATATTTCTTTTGAGAGATATAGATAGCATTAATTTTTAAATTTCTTTTTCCACACGTTTGTTTTTACCATAAAAATATGATTGACATTTTTATGTTTGTCTATCATCCTATGACCTTGCAGAACTTATCTATTAGTTGAAAAGGAGTTTTAGATTCTTTCATGTCATCTGTAAGAAAGAACAGATATTTCCTTCTTGACTGTATGCATTTCTTTTACTTATTTTCCTATCTTAGCACAATAGTTAAAATCTCCAGTGCTGTGTTGAATAGACATGTTGAAAGTTGACAGCCTTCCATGTGCCCAGTCCCAGAAAAAACATTGTCTTTCATTGTTGGATGATGCCAGCTCAGCGGTAGGCTTTTTGCAGATAACCTTTATCAAGAATACCCTCAATCCCATTAGTATTTACCCTTGTGTATTGTGATTTTCAAGTGCTCTTTTTGTCTCCATCTATTGATATAAATCATATGATTTTTCTTTATAAGTTTCTTGAGTTACGTTAACCAATTTACAAATGCTGATGTGGCCTTTGCATGGCTGAGGTAAATCCATGTGAGTTATGTAGTGTATTTTGTTTTGTAATTGCTGGGGTTACATTATAAATATGTTGATTTTTGAACATAAGTACATAAGAAGTATTGATGTAGGGTCTTCTGTTTTTATATGGTCCTTGTCTGGTTTTGGTCTCAGCATACTAACTGCTCCATTTTGAGTGGAAAGTGTTCCTCCTCTTCCAATATCTGAATAGACTGGGTAAAAAGTTAATTCCTAAGTATTTGGGAGAATTATCCAATAATGCCATCTTATGTAGGAATTTCTTTCTTTTTTGGGGAGGAATTTTGGAAGTACACATTTAATTTTTTTAAATCAGTATGGGAATGCACAGGTTGTCCCTTTCATCCTAAGATTTCAGATTTTGAGGATTTTGATTGCTATTTCTTCTAAGTTATCAAAATTTTTCACAGTATTTTGTTTATTCCTTTTTGACATTTTGTGATATTGCTACTGTTTTTCTTTTTAAAATAAAAGTGTAAATAAATGTGATGTTGCTTAGCAGTATTATTTTTTGAAGAATCACAAGTTTCTCTTACTGTTTTCTTACACTCTTTTGCCGTCAGTTATACTGATGTTTTTTTTTTCTTTTTTCTTCCCTTGGGTTTATTTTGTTGTTCTCATTTCCTTTATGTTGTGTGGTTACTTAGAGTAAAGATTTCCTTTTCTTCACATGCATATTTAGTGAATAAACTCTTTTTTTACTATTTTACTTTCTGACATAATTCAATATGTGATAACTTCATTTTTATTCAGTTCTAGGTATTTTTTAGAGTGCCCTTTGATATTTTCTCTCAGATCAATTTATCATTTAAAAATGTCTTGTTTACTTTCCAAGGTGGGGTTTGGAGGGAAGTTCCGGTTGTTATTTTACTGTGATATAAATTTTTACTTCAGTTCCCATTTGGTCAGAAAATATATTGTGTTTAATTTCAGTTTATTTATTTATTTATTTTTTATTAAATCATAGCTGTGTACATTAATGCGATCATGGGGCACCACACATTGGTTTTATAGACCGTTTGACACATTTTCATCACACTGGTTAACATAGCCTTCCTGGCATTTTATTAGTTATTGTGTTAAGACATTTACATTCTACATTTACTAAGTTTCACACATACCCTTGTAAGATGCACCGCAGGTGTAATCCTACCAATCACCCTCCCTATGCCCACTTCCCCCCTCCCTCCACTCCCTTTCTCCCTTCCCCTTATTCTTAGGTTGTAACTGGGTTATAGCTTTCATGTGAAAGCCATAAATTACTTCCATAGGTAGGGCTGAGTACATTGGATACTTTTTCTTCCATTCTTGAGATACTTTACTAAGAAGAATATGTTCCAGCTCCATCCACGTAAACATGAAAGAGGTAAAGTCTCCATCTTTGTTTAAGGCTGCATAATATCCCATGATGTACATATACCAGAATTTATTAATCCATTCGTGGATCGATGGGCACTTGGGCTTTTTCCACAACTTAGCAATTACGAATTGTCCTGCAATAAACATTCTGTTACAAATATCTTTTGTTATGATGTGATTTTTGGTCTTCTGGGTATATGCCTAGTAGAAGAATTATAGGATTGAACGGCAGACCTATTTTTAGCTCTCTAAGTGTTCTCCAAACATCTTTCCCAAAGGAATGTATTAATTTGCATTCCAACCAGCAGTGTAGAAGTGTTCCCTTTTCTGCACATCCACGCCAGCATCTCTGGTCTTGGGATTTTGTGATACGGGCTAATCTTAGTAGAGTTAGATGATATCTCAAAGTAGTTTTGATTGATGATTAAAGATGATGAGCATTTTTTCATATGTCTGTAGGCCATGCGCCTGTCTTCTTCAGAGAAGTTTCTCTTCAAGTCCCTTTCCCAGCCTGCGATGAGATCACTTGTTCTTTTCTTGCTTATACATTTGAGTTCTCTGTGGATTCTGGTTATTAAAACTTTGTCGGAGACATAACCTGCAAATATCTTCTCCCATTCTGATGGCCTGTTTGCTTGCTTTACTTACTGTGTTCTTGCCTGTGCAGAAGCTTTTTAGTTTGATCAGGTCCCCGTAGTGTATTTCTGAAGCTGCTTCAATTGCCCAGGGGGTCCTCCTCATAAAATACTCACCCAGACTGATTTCTTCAAGGATTTTCCCTGCACTCTCCTCTAGTATTTTTATATTTTCATGTCTTCAGTTTAAATCTTTAATCTAGTGAGAGTCTATCTTAGTTAATGGTGAAAGGTGTGGGTCCAGTTTCAGTCTTCTGCAGGTTTCCAGCCAGTTCATCCAGCACCATTTGTTAAATAGGGAATCTTTTCCCCACTGAATGTTTTTAATTGGCTTGCCAAAGATCAAATAACGGTAAGTAGCTGGATTCATCTCTTGGTTCTCTATTCTGTTCCAGACATCTACTTCTCTGTTTTTGTGCCAGTACCATGCTGTTTTGATCACTATCAATTTATTGTGTAGTCTGAGGTCTGGTAGTGTGATTCCTCCTGCTTTGTTTTTATTTCTGAGTAATGTCTTGGCTATTTGAAGTTTTTTCTGATTCCATATAAAATGAAGTATTATTTTTTCAAGATCTTTAAAGTATGACAGTGGAGTTTTAATAGGGATTGCATTAAAATTGTATATTGCTTTGGGTAGTATGGTCATTTTAACAATGTTGATTCTTCTCAGTCATGAGCATGGTATGTTTTTCCATTTGTTAACATTTTCAGCTATTTTCTTAGAGTTTCACAGTTCTCTTTGTAGAGATCTTTTCACGTTCTTTTTTAGATAAACTCCCAAATATTTCATCTTCTTTGGCACTACTGTGAATGGAATAGAAAGTCCTTAACTGTTTTTTCAGCTTGACTATTGTTGGTATATATAAAGGCTATAAATTTATGAATGTTAATTTTGTAACCTGAGATGCTGTTGTATTCCTTGATCATTTCTAAGAGTTTTGTAGTAGAATCCCTGGTGTTTTCCAGATATACAGTCATATCATCTGCAGAGAGCGAAAGTTTGATCTCTTCTGACCCTATATGGCTACCCTTGATTGCCTTTTCTTCCCTAATTGTGGTGGCTAAAACTTCCATTACAATGTTAAAGAGCAGTGGAGACGATGGGCAGCCTTGTCTGGTTCCTGATCTGAGGGGACATGATTTCAATTTAACTCCATTCAACACGATAATGGCTGTGGGTTTGCTGTAGATGGCCTCTATCAGTTTAAGAAATGTCTCTTCTATACCAATTTGCTTAAGTGTTCTGATCATGAAGGGATGATGTATATCATCAAAAGCTTTTTCTGCATCAATTAAGAGAATCATATAGTCTTTGTTTTTTAATTTCTTTATGTGCTGAATTATACTTATAGATTTACGTATCTTGAACCAGCCTTGAGACACTGGGATAAAACCAACTTGGTCATGATGTATAATTTGTTTGATGTGTTGCTGAATTCTGTTTGTTAGGATCTTGTTGAATATTTTTGCATACATATTCATTAGTGATATTGGTCTATAATTTTCTTTTCTTGTTGGGTCCTTTCCTAGTTTGGGGATCAGGGTGATGTTTGATTCATAGAACATGTTGGGCAGTCTTCTTTCTTTTTGTAGATTTTGAAACAGGTTGAGTAATATAGGTACTAATTCCTCTTTAAAGGTTTGGTAGAATTCTGACCTGAAGCCATCTGGTCCTGGGCTTTTCTTTTTAGGGAGTTTTTGTATGGTTGATGCTATTTCAGAACTTGATATGGGCCTGTTCAACATTTCCACTTGATTCTGGCTAAGTCTTGGAAGATGAAGTGCTTCCAAGTACTGGTCAATTTCCTTCAGATTTTCATATTTCTGAGAATACAGTTTCTTGTAATATTCATTAAGGATGTTTTGAATTTCTGAGGAGTCTGTTGTTATTTCGTCTTTGTGATTTCTGAATGATGAGATTAGAGATTTTACTCCTTTTTTTCTGGTTAGGTTAGCCAAAGGTTTATCTAGTTTATTGACCTTTTCAAAAAACCAACTTTTTGATTTATTGATCTGTTGTATAATTCTTTTGTTTTCAATTTCATTTAATTCTGCTCTAATTTTGGTTATTTCTTTTCTTCTACTGGGTTTGGAGTTGGAATGTTCTTTCTTTTTCAGTTGCTTGAGATGTGCCATTAAGTTGTTAACTTCCTCTCTTTCCGTTTTCTTGAGGAAGGCTTGCAGTGCTATAAATTTCCCTCTTAGGACTGCCTTTGCGGTATCCAAGAGGTTCTGATAATTCGTGTCTTCATTGTCATTTTGTTCCAAAAATTTGGCAATTTTCTTCTTTATCTCATCTCTGCCCCAGCTATCTTTCAGCATAAGGTTATTTAACTTCCATGTTTTTGTATGAGTACGCAGATTGCTGTTGTATCTGTGTTCAATTTTTATTCCATGGTGGTCCGAGAAGATGCAAGGAATAATTTCTATTCCTTTAAATTTACTGAGGTTAGACTTGTGACCTAAGATGTGATCGATTTTGGAGTATGTTCCATGGGCTGATGAGAAGTAGGTGTATTCAGTTTTGTTGTGATGAAATGTTCAGTAGATGTCTGCTAAATCCAAATGTTGGATGGATAGATTTAAAACTAAAATTTCTTTGCTCAGCTTCTTATTGGAGGATCAATCCAACACTGCTAAAGGAGTATAGAACTCTCCAAGTATTATGGAGCTGGAGGAAATCAAGTTGCTCATGTCCGTTAAAGTTTCTCTTATAAATTGAGGTGCATTCTGGTTGGGTGCATAGATATTAATAATTGAAATCTTATCATTTTGAATATTACCCTTAACAAATATGAAGTGACCATTCTTATCCTTCCTTACTTTTGTTGGTTTAAAGCCTATTATATCTGCAAATAAAATTGCAACACCTGCTTTTTTCTGATTACCATTTTCCCGAAATATGGATGACCATCCTTTCACCCTGAGTCTATATTTGTCTTTTCAGCTAAGATGTGACTCTTGTATGCAGCAAATATCTGGCCTGAGTTTTTGTATCCAGTCAGCTAACCTGTGCCTCTTTAGAGGACAGTTTAAGCCATTCACATTAATGCGGAATATTGGTAAGTCTGGTAAAATTTTGGGTATTGAGTTTTTCGAAAGTCCAGTGGACATTTTCAATCCTTTCGCCACTGTGGAAGTTGGAGTTTGATCAAAAGTTTCTGAGTGAGTTTACTTTTGTGGTAGAGGATTGGGCTGGTCATTATGGAGGATAGGTCTGAGAATATCCTGAAGAGCTGGTTTGGTTATGGCAAATTTCTTCAACATATGAATGTCATTAAAGTATTTAATTTCTCCATCATAAATGAAACTCAGTTTAGCTGGGTACAGGATCCAGGGTTGAAAGTTATTTTTCTTTAGGAGATTAAAAGTCGATGACCACCCTCTTCTGGCTTGAAAAGTTGCAACAGAGAGATCTGCAGTCATTCTAATATTCTTCCCTTTGTAGGAAATGGATTTCTTACATCTGGCTGCTTTCAGAATTTTCTCCTTCATATTAACCTTAGTGAAGTTAATTATGGTATGCCTGGGGGATGTCTTATTGTGATTGAATCGTGCTTGGGTTCTGAAAATGTCTGCTATCTGAATTTCAGAATCTCTAGGCATGTCTGGGAAATTCTCTTTCAGAATTTCATGGAGAAGGGCCTCTGTGCCTTGTGAGGTCACATCATCACTTTCAGGGATTCCAATGAGGTGGATACTAGCCTTCTTCGAATTATCCCAGAGCTCTCTGAGAGAATGATCTGTTTTTGCTCTCCGTTTTTCTTCTTCTCTGAGAGTTTGGGAGCATTCAACAGCTTTGTCTTCAATGTCAGAAATCCTTTCTTCTGCTTGCTCCACTCTGTTACTGAGGGATTCTACTGTATTTTTCAGATCTTTGAGGGCTGCAAATTCTTGCTTCAGTGCATCAGAATCTTTGGTGGTTTTGTCTTCAAATTCGTTAAATTCTTGAGACAACTTTTGAATTTCTCCTTGAATTTCTAATTCCAAATTTTGAATTGCTGCCCGAATTTCTAATTTCAAATTTTGCTCCATTTTATTATTCTTCTTTGCAATCCAAATTCTGAATTCTATTTCTGACATCTGGGCCAGCTCTTTATGAATGGGATCTTCAGTTACATCTGCCATATCTTTCCTTGTGGGGGTTGATCTATTCTGGTTATTCATGTTACCAGAGTTTTTACGCTTATTCTGCCCCATGATTGTTTTACACTGTTTGATTTTTCCCTTGGAGCTTTGTTGAGGACCCGTACAGTGCTATGGCCTGAGAAACTGGGGACCTGTTTGGTGTGGTGGGGCTAAGTGGTCTGTCTTGTTTTCAGCTGGTCTCTGTTAGACACCAGTGAAACAGTTACTCTGGGTTGAAGTCTCAGCTGTGGAGAAATACCAGCAACTAAGTCAACCCCCCACCCCCAGGCAACAATTGGAAAAGGAAAATCAAACCTTCCTACAACCACACACCCAGCGCACCAACTGAATAGTCCTCAGGTGATTGGCTCAGTTCAAAAGGTCCAAATCAATTGTCTCACTCAGCACCTGTCTCAGGTCTCAGGTGGGAGAGTTTAAAATGTCTCTGGCAACTGGATCACAGGGGTCTGGTGACAACTCTGATATGGCTTGCTCCAGTGCTCCATGGAGTCAGGAGGAGCCACCCAGCAAATAGATCAGTCTGGGAAGTTTGATGCCTCCTTCCCCACTTTTCACCTCTGTCACACCCAGTCACTGATAGTCCCACAGGGCTTTGAACCAGTTGCCTCTAGTGAACAGATACTCCAGGGGTTTCCACCTGCCTGAATCACAAGGAAATATATTTCTGCTCATCCAGGCCGCTGCACTCTGCCTCTATCTAGCAGGGGGAGGTGAGGACTGGCAACCTCGGGTGCTTGATGGAGGCCTGGGGGTGTTGGTTCCAGCCCCAGCCCTGATTGATGTTACTGACAGAACAGAACAGAACAACTTTGCGGGAATTTGGTTCTGTCCCTGCTAAATTCCGCTGCAGAGGAGAAGCTTTTTTGAGTTCCCAGAGCCTGCACCTCAGGCCCTGTCTTTGCTCCTGCAGGTTTGTATTCGGTTACCTGTCAGTTCTATCCTCCTGTCTTCCTTTGTCTATAGGCTGATGATCCCCTGAGGGCTGGGTGCATCTTAGGCTCAGTAAAGCAGTCGTCTGGGTCAGCCCTGCCCTGGGAACTTCCTGGCTCTGTGTGTGCATCTTTAGTCCCCATGCTCCACCCAGGCCGGTACCGCCTCAGGGAAAGCCTTTACTCACGGGGCCTGCATTTTCGTCCCAGATCTGTTCTGTGGTGGTTGCCCCCTGAGTAGATGTCCAGCCCCCTCCGGTTGCCCAGGGAGACAGGGGTTGTGGCTTCAGAATATCTGGGAGTGAGCCTTATTGTTACTAAAAGACAGCTGCTGCTCTGCACCTCGGGGCACCGCCACTCCGGTGTGGTTCCCTCTCAGTCAACCATCCTCTCCTCACTCCCATGCCCCAGAGTCAGCACTGACCAGCTGTAGTTTAGGCCCTGTCCACACCCCTCGAGAAATCACCCAAGAATCTGGATTCCTGGGGGACAGGCCTTCTGACCTCAGAATGAGAGTGGAGGGGAGTGCTGGGAGCTCAGAGTTGCAGGTAGAGAATATATACAGTTTTATGCCTGGCAGGAGAATGCCACGGCACCCTAGTAGGGGAGGTAAGTGCAGTTTTTAGAGGGTCTCTCCCATGGAGTGTAGTGGGAGGACCTTTGAACTCTGCTCGTTTGTTGGTGGGGCACTCTGAGCTGTTCTCATGTGGGAATGGACTCCCGTCTGCTTGGTGATGGATTTTGTACTTCCTGTTTGTATCCTTGGAGTCTCAGCTCGCCTCAGCGGGATTGATATACGTTCTTCAACCTTGTCTCTTGGTGTAACTCTAATCCACCAGGTTACTTGCTAAATTTCTGTCCTTTAACTCTCCTTCTGGATGGGAATCTCTGAGGAAAGCTAGAATCAGTCAGCCACCTTGTCTCCGCCCCCCCATTTCAGTTTTTGAAAATTTGTTGATATTTGAGTTATGTCCTAGAATATTGTCCCTTCTATGCTGAACATTGTGGTAGAAAAATTGTGTTCTCTGCTGTTGTTGTATGGAGTGCTCTATAAATCTCAATAAGTTTATTCAGAGTATTGGCTTTGTTCATTGTTTTGTTGATTTATTGTGTTGTTGAGATTTTCTATATCCTTGCTGATTTGTCTAGTTTTTTTTTTTTTTTTTTTTTTTTTTTTTTTGTGTGTGTGTGTGTGTGTGGTATTTGGCCGGGGCTGGGATTGAACCCACCACCTCCAGTGTATGGGACCAGCGCCCTACTCCTTGAGCCACAGGTACCGCCCCCCGTCTAGTTGTTTTAACAATTGCTAAGCACCGGGCGGCGCCTGTGGCTCAGTCGGTAAGGCGCCGGCCCCATATACCGAGGGTGGCTGGTTCAAACCCGGCCCCGGACAAACTGCAACCAAGAAATAGCTGGGCGTTGTGGCGGACACCTGTAGTCCTTGCTACTCGGGAGGCTGAGGCAAGAGAATCGCTTAAGCCCAAGTGTTAGAGGTTGCTGTGAGCTGTGTGAGGCCACGGCACTCTACCGAGGGTGGTACAGTGAGACTCTGTCTCTACAAAAAACCAAAAAAACAAAAACAATTGCTAAGCACCAACTATAATTGTGGCTTTACATATTTCTCCTGTTCATTTTGAAGATTTGTTGTTTGCTTTATAAAATATTTAGGATCATATATCTTCTTGAAGAATTTTTATCTTTTTGTAATGTCTCTTCTTGCCTCTTAGACTGTTCTATGATGTAAAACCTACTTTGTCACACATTAATCTAGCTGTTGTTGAATAAAATTCTTTTTTGAATATTTGTATTTTCAACTGAAGCTATTAAATTTGACATAGATTGTGTAAGCAACATATAACTGGGTCATCTTTTATAGTTTGTTCAGCCAGGTCTTCAATGGTGCATGTTGTCTGCCTCCATGGAAGGCAATGTGGGTATTTTAGGGCTTAGGGCTGAAATTTGACTTTATTTCTATTTCTGTTCATTCATTTCTGATATCTCCATTAATTTCATATTTTCTGTTTTTTACTGTCTTTCTGTAGTTTCCTCAGTAGTTGCTTGAGGTATACAATATACATTTGAAACTCATCATTGCCTACCTATATCCACTTGGACTGAAACTTCAAAACCCAGCTTTCTGTTTTCATTTTCTTTAATAAAATTATCTAATTATTTTTAAATATAACTATCCAATTATTTTTATTATGTGAATTGAGCATCACTACAAAGGTTGTTGTATATTATGTCCCATCCATCAATATGAGCTTTTAAAGCTTGTGCAAATTTAAGATAGTGTAATACTCTAAATTTTACCTATTTTGGTCTTTTGTGTTTGAAATTTCACACCTTCATTTATTTACTTTTTGTTTAGGTTGCTTCAGCCATTCCTTAACAAAGGTTGTTCTAGCTACCAATTTACTAAGTTTTCTTTCATCTGAAATAGTTTCATTTTGTTTTGTTTCTTATTTCTGAAGAATGATTTTAGATTCTTCAGCATGTAACTTAAATATATGACTCTGGAGTTATGGTATTTTTCTTTTAGGAATTAAAATTATTGTGTTATCTGAATGAGAAATCTATTCTCATTCAGATTAGTTGTTTCCTTACAAATACTGTTTTTATTTTTTCTCTGAATGCGGTCAGTACTTTTTCATTATCTATACTTTTCAGAACTGTATTGTATATTTCATACAAATTATTCTGTATTCTACTTGAAATTTACTTGGCTTCTTGATTTGATAGCTATATATCTTGACCAAATTTGCAAAGGTTGGAGGCATTATCAGTTTTTGAGTTCCACACGCCACTTCTGGAACTTTGGTTAGTGCATGAGTCAATATGAAAGTTTTAGAAAGACTGTATTTATGGCCCATTCTTTCACTTTCAGGAAACACAAAGCAACAGCACTCTTTCTGATTCACCCTTGCAAAATTTAACTTGGTTGGTTTATCAGTGTTGCTACGAGGGCTTCATTTATTTACATGTATGCAGGTTTCATGTTTGTTGAATTGTACGTATCTCAAAACTTATACAAATTTAGGATGGTCTAAACCCTACATATTATTAACTCTTTGCTATAATATCACAAGTCCCTGCAATTTTCACCTTCTGGAGCTTATTTTCTCCCTCTTTCATCTTCAGAGTGTACCTGAATATCTGTCTTGTTTCACTGAATTTTTTCCTTTGTCTTCTGCATTCTCTTGTTAATGCATACTTGTTTTATTTTCATTCATGTATTTTTCAGTTCTGTAGCTAGTAGTATTTGGATATTTTTCTTTCTCAACCGATTTCTTTGGTAAGATTTTCATATACCGTGTCTCAAGAGATTTGTAATATCTTGATGATACCATCTGGAAATCATTGTAAGGTTAGCAAAATAGAAGTAAGTGAATATCCAATTTCATTCTCTTATGTGAAAACAGGTTTAAAACAATAAAAAATATCAAAATAGTCTTTTTTTAAAAGGCCAGAATTCTGAAAATAATTGACATTACCCCAGCCAAGCACAAAATCATATTATTTGTACTGAAAGGATTAAAGAGCAATGTCACTTTATCTATTTCAGTTGCTCCCCCAATTCCAGTACAGCTTAGAGCCAAGAGAGATTACTGCTATTATCTGGGGTGAAGAAAAAGAGTACAAAGAACATCTTGAGTTTCCAGCTTCTAGCTTGACTCAGATCATTGAAAGACTTGGCACAGTTTGGTTGCTTAGGGTTACAAAGGAGATGCCACTTTTCCATTGCCTGTGAAGTTAGGAAAATAAGGCATAACTGAAGTTTCTCCTTTCTGGAAAGTAGGGGAAGAGTGGTACATAATACCAATGTCCCCAGCATTTTTTATGTGCGTCTTCACATCTCCACATGTCAAACTGATGGACATGACAGTTAAACTTTTTTCAAAAACAAGATATTACTGGTTCCTGAAAACAAAACAAAAATGCCGAGGCATCTAGGAAGGAAAACACAAAGTCTGTATTCGGCAGAGAAGTAAATGTACAGAGAGTACCAAAACCATCTGTACATTTAAAGTGACATTGAGCACCTCTTATAATTGCAGTAGTCTACAATGCCTTGAGTATTGCAACTTTGCAAGTGCAATACAGTTCCCCTTTCTTAAGGTGTGTGTACCATTTTTTTTTTTCATCCTCTGTCTTCTATTGAAAACATGTCTTTGGAGACTGCAAGAGAACCTTTCTATCAAATGTGGTGACATAAACACAAAGCTACAAAGAACAATTATATCCCTATTAACCAATAATAAGGAAATGAAGATTCATGATAAAAATAGTCATTATACAAAAACTCAGTGATTTACAAGAGAACATGGATAGATAACTGTTTGAAGTCTGAAAAGTGATCAGGAAAAATAAGAATGTCATGAAAAGGAGAAGAATGATGGACTAAATAGAAACTGTGAAACTGTAAAATAGAATATAAAACAATTAAAAATTTATCAGAAGGACTTGTTGGAAGACCTTGTCAACTAGAAGAAATAGTGAACTCTTAAAAAAAAAATTTGAAATTAAGCAGTCATAGATAACAATGATAGAAGATTTAAAGACTAACAGATTATGATAACACAAAACAAGACAGTGTAGGACATCATAGGAATTCCAGAAGGAAGAGAGGAGATGTGGAAGAGGAAGGAGGATACAATAATATATCTGAAGAAATAATGACTAGCAACTCATCAATCTAGGAAGAGAGATGAATGTCTTGATTTGTGAATCTCAAAGGATACTAAATGGAAAGAAGCTTAACAAGTCTATGCGAAGACATAATTATTATCAGACTGGCAAAAAGCAAAGAGAAATCTGAAAGCAACAGGAAAAGGCAATCTGTCAGATATAGGAAGCCTATCAGTGGAATTTCAGCAGAAAGCTCATCCGTCAGATGAGAGTAGAATGACATATTCAATATGCTTGCAGCAAAAATGTGAATCAGCAATACTACCATAACCACAAAACTTGTACTGACCCAGCAAAACTGTCATTCAAGATTGAGGGCAAAATAAAGAAGTTCTCAGACATAAAAGCTGAGAGAGTTTGGGGTGGCGCCTGTGGCTCAAGGAGTAGGGCGCCGGCCCCATATATAGGTGGTGGTGGACTCAAACCTGGTCCTGGCCAAATACTGAAAAGAAAAAAGAAAAAAAAAAAGCTGAGAGAGTTCATCACCATCTGAACTTCTATACAAAAAAAGCTAAAAGCATCTTTTCGAGTTGAAGCAGATAACTAACAGCAAAACCAACATGTGAAAAACATAAATCTCATTGCTAACGGCAAATATATAAACATAGAGAATACTGACTGTAATGGTTCGATGTAAATCATTTTTAGCACTGGGCTAAAAGACAAGAACAAACAAATGAAAATTTTAAGACATCATACCAAAACATTGTGATCAGGCAATAATGATGGGAAGTTTTTCTGCAAAAAGTGCCTACTACGAGATTTCAAACACTTTCCAACCTTAAATATAAAGGAACTGGAAAGAAACAATGGTTTAAAGTTAGCAGAGTGAAGGAAAAGAGAAAGACCAGAAATGCATCAAATAGAGAGTAGAAAAATAATAAAAACTACTAAATTGATTTTATGAAAAATTAAAATTAAGGGTGGTGCCTGCGGCTCAGTGAGTAGGGCGCCGGCCCCATATACCAAGGGTGGTGGGTTCAAACCCAGCCCTGACCAAACGGCAACAATAAAATAGCCGGGTGGCATGGGCAGGCATCTGTAATCCCAGCTACTCGGGAGGCTGAGGCAATCCTAAGCCCCAGGATTTGGAGGTTGCTGTGAGCTGCGTCACCACATCACTCTACGAAGGATTAATAAGGGAGACTCTGTCTCAAAAAAAAAAAAAAAAAAAAATTAAAATTAACAAATCCTATTCTAAGACAAAAAGAAGCATCAAGACAAATGTAAGAGGGACATTACAATGAATATGTGGTGTCATATGATGACATGCCAACCAGTTTTGCCTCTCATCATCTCATTTTGCTTCTTTGATATTGTGATGGGTAAGAGTGGGGCAGGGCAAGTTGGAAACATAGGGGCTCAATTCCCAATTGTGCACCAAAGATGGAAAATTGTGCCTGCAGAATAGGAAATACGCTTACGTTATTCCCGTATTGGGATGAATGCTGCAGCGAACACGGGAATGCAGATACCTTTACAAGGTGGTAATTTTGAAGCCCAGAAGAGAGATTGCTTGCTCATAAACTAATTCTATCTTTAGTTTCTTGAAAACTTGTACTTTTGCCCTGATAAGAGCCCCAATTTTCATTCCCACCAACAGTGTCTCAGTTCACATTTTGCACATCCTCACCAAAATGTGTTGTCTTTTGACTTTTTGATTATAGACCCTCTCACAAATATGAAGTGCTATCTCATCGTAGTTTTGATTTATATTTCCTTATTTCATGCTAACAAGTATGAAGCAGTCTGGTCATAGTAGTTTTGATTTATATTTTCTTATTTCATGCTATTAGCATTTTTAAATTTACCTATTGGCAATTTTTAAGGCTTTTTTGGAGAATTGTATTTTTAGGCTTTTGTCAATTATTTAATCAGGTTATTTGTTTTTCTCCTGTTGAGTTGCATAAGGTTCTTTTGGATATTAATCTTTATCAGATACAATGGCTTGCAAATATTTTTTCTCTAAAATTCTTAGGTTGTGACTTATAGGTTAATTATTTCTCTTGGTATGCAAACTTTTTAGTTTGATGTAGTCTCATTTATTTATTTTTGCCTTTGTGACTTTAGTTTTGGTAACAACAAATCATTGCCAACAAATCATTGCCAAGACCACTATCCAGGAGCTCTCTTCTAGGAGTTTTATAGGTTCTAGCTTTACCTGTATGTCTTTTAACCACGTGGGGTTTACTTTTTAGTATGGTGTTAGGGAAGGGTCCAATTTTATTCTTCTGAAAGTGGAAATTTATTTCACTCACACCATTGGTTGTGGAGACTCTCTTTTTCCCATTGTGTTTTCTTTTTTCCCTTGTCAAAAATTACTAATCTGTCTGTAGGCCGCGCGCCTGTCTTCTTCAGAGAAGTTTCTCTTCAAATCCCTTGCCCAGCCTGCCATGGGATCACTTCTTCTTTTCTTGCTTATACGTTTGAGTTCTCTGTGGATTCTGGTTATTAAACCTTTGTCGGAGACATAACCTGCAAATATCTTCTCCCATTCTGAGGGCTGTTTGCTTGCTTTACTTACTGTGTTCTTGGCTGTGCAGAAGCTTTTTAGTTTGATCAGGTCCCAGTGTATTTTTGAAGCTGCTTCAATTGCCCGGTCGGCGGGGGGGCTCCTCATAGAATACTCACCCAGACCGATTTCTTCAAGGGTTTTCCCTGCACTCTCTAGTATTTTTATAGTTTCATGTCTTAAGGGTTTTCCTGCACTCTCTAGTATTTTTATAGTTTCATGTCTTAAGGGTTTTCCTGCACTCTCTAGTATTTTTATAGTTTCATGTCTTAAGGGTTTTCCTGCACTCTCTAGTATTTTTATAGTTTCATGTCTTAAGGGTTTTCCTGCACTCTCTAGTATTTTTATAGTTTCATGTCTTAAGTTTAAGACATGTCTTTAATCCAGTGAGGGTCTATCTTTGTTAACGATGAAAGGTGAAAGGTGTGGGTCCAGTTTCAGTCTTCTGCAGGTTGCCAGCCATTTCACCCAGCTCCATTTGTTAAATAGGGAATCTTTTCCCCACTGAATGTTTTTAATTGGCTTGTTTGTACCAGAATGTTTATTGCAGCCCTATTCATAATTGCTAAATCATGGAAAAAGCCCAAGTGCCCATCTATCCACGAAAGGATGAGTAAATTGTGGTATATGTACACCATGGAATATTATGCAGCCTTAAAGAAAGATGGAGACTTTACATCTTTCATGTTTATGTGGATGGAGCTGGAACATGTTCTTCTTATTAAAGTTCTTCTTATTTCTTCTCAAGAATGGAAGAAAAAGTATCCAATGTACTCAGCCCTACTATGAAACTAATTTATGGCTTTCACATGAAAGCTATAACCCAGTTACAACCTAAGAATAGGGGGAAGGGGGAAAGGGAGGCTAGGGAGTGGGGAGGTGGGCAGAGGGTGGGAGATTGGTGGGAGTACACCTGCGGTGCATCTTACAAGGGTATATGTGAAACTTAGTAAATGTGGAATGTAAATGTCTTAGCACAATAACTAAGAAAATGCCAGGAATGCTATGTTAACCATTGTGATGAAAATGTGCCAAACGGTCTATGAAACTAGCGTATGGTGCCCCATGATCACATTAATGTACACAGCTATGATTTAATAAAAAAATAAAAAATAAATAAAAAATATAGTATGCTTCTCATTACGTTTTTACAACCCCTAAAGGTTCAGGATAAATGTGGCATTCACATAGTATAGTCCATGAAAAGAGTATATTCTTTTATTGGTTTTTGTTCATACATGTTAAGTTTCAACTTTTAATAATAAATTCAATAAATAAAAAAAAAATTACTAATCTGTGTATGTTCAGGTTCACTTCTGGACTCTTTATTCTGTTCCACTGGGTTATTATGTGTGTATCTCTTATTACGGCAGTAACATCCAATTTTGATTATGATAGCTTTATAACCTGATTTAATGTCAAGAAGTGTGATGCTGCCAACTTGGCTTTTCTTTCTCAAATTGTCTTGGCTACTAAGAATGTTTCATGTTTCTATAAAAATTTTAGGACTTTTCTTTCTGTGAAAAAAATGACATTCAAATTTTGATAGGAATTACATTAACTGCATATTGGTTTGGGTACTATGAGTTTTTATTTTTATTTATTTATTTATTTATTCTTTTTCTTGTCTTTTCTTTGAGACAGAGTCTCACTATTTCACCCCTGTTAGTGTGTTGTGGCATCACAGCTCGCAGCAACCTCAAACTCCTGGGCTTAAGTGATTCTCTTGCCTCAACCTCCCATGTAGCTGGGGTTCCTGGCACCTGCCACAATGCCCGGCTGTTTGGTTGTAGTTGTCATTGTTGTTTGGCAGGCCTGGGCTGGATTTGAATCCGCCAGCTCTGGTGTATGTGGCTAGCACCCTATCTGGTGAGCTAACAGCTATCCGGTTGATGGGCACTTGAGTTGCTTTCACATCTTAGTGATTGTGAATTGAGCTGTGATAAACATTCTCATGCAAATATCTTGGTTGTAAAATTATATCTTTTCTTCTGGGGAGATATCTAATAATGGGATTACGGGATCAAGTGGAAGATCAACTTTTAGTTATTTTACAATTCCATACTTCTTTCCATAGAGACTGTATTAGTTTGCAGTCCCACCAGCAGTGTAGAAGTGTTTCCTTCTCACTACATCTACACCAGCATCTGCTACTTTGGGGTTTAGTGATATGTGCTATACTCACTAGAGTGAAGTGATATCTCAGAGTGGTTGTGATTTGCATCTCACTGATGATTAACAACAATTAGCATTTTCTCATGTTTGTTAGCCACTCGTCTTTCTTTATCAGATTAATTCCTGTTCAAGTCTCTTGCCCAGGTATTGTGCATTTGCTGTAGATTGTAGTATCAGCCCTTAGATCCCTAGAATGCAAGTATCTTCTCCCATTCTGAAGGCTATGTGCTTTCGTTGTTGTACCCTTAGCTGTGCAGAAGCTTTTTACTTTGATCATTTATTTATTTATGTTGTTGCTGCAGTTTCCAAAGGGTCTTTATAAAATCTTTTCCCAGGCTAATTTTCCACACTTTCTTCCAGAACATGTATATCTGTATATATTGCAGACAAATATATATGTATGTGTGTGTGAGTGTGTATATATATATATATATATATATATATATTTTTTTTTTTTTTTTTTTTTTTTTTTTTTTTTTGAGACAGGGTCTCATTATGTTACCTTAATAGAGTGCTGTGGTATTTCAGGTCACAGCAACCTCAAACTCTTGGTCTCACATGTTCCTCTTGCCTCAGCTTCCCACGTAGCTGAGACTATAGACTGCTGTCACAACACCTGGCTATTTTTGTTGTTGTTGTAGTTGTCATTGTTGTTTGCTAGGCCTGGACCGGGTTCAAACCCCCCAGCTCTGGTGTATATGGCTTCTACCGTAGCTGCTGAGCTACAGGCGCCAAACCTTTTTTATATTTTCTAAATGAATTGGTTGTATTGGTGGGTGTTTTTCTCTTGAGTTGTCAGGATTCTTTATATATTTGTAGTTTAAAAAATTTTTCTGCCTGTGTTTATTTTTCCTTATTTTCTTTTTTCTTTCTTTTGTTGTTGTTTATTTGTAAGAGAATCTCAGTATTTGCCTGGGAAGAGTTCTGTGGTGTCATAGCTAATAGCAGCCTTAAGCTCAAGAGATCTTCCTGCTTCCGTCTCCCGAGTAGCTGGGCCTACAGGCAACTGCCACAATGGCTGGCTAGTTTTTCTCTTTTTAGTAGAGATAGACTAAAAAGGGTAGACTTGTCTTGAACTCCTGAACTCAAGCAATCCACCTGCCTCAGCCACGAAGAGTCCTAATATTACAGGCCTGAACCACAGCACCTGATCTTACTTTTTCTTTTTATTATCTTGTTAGGGTCTTTTACAGAAAAAAAAAAAATTTAAATTTGGTGAAATAAAACATATCCTTTTTCTTAAGATTAAGCTTTTGGTGTCAAGTCTGTGAAATCTTGCCTAAATCTAGGTGCAAAAATTTTTGTGCATATGCGTATTATTCTAGAAATGTTGCACTTTTATATTTTGTTTTTAAAGCGATTATTATTAGGATTAATTTTTGCATAGGGATGAGTAGTATTTTAATCTGTGCATGTCAACCTTTTCAAGCTCCTTTCTCCATTTTCTTTCACCTTTATCAATTTTCATGTTGGGGTAAATTTGTTGAATTTTCTTTTGCCTTGATATTAGTGTACCTTCATATTGGATAGGGTACTTCCACATCTTTTTCAAAATTGTTTGAAGTATCTTAGTTCTTTGACTTTAAATTTGTTTTAATGATAAATCTCTACAAAAATTCATGTACTTTTGCCTGGAATTTTATCAAATTTACAAATAATTTTGGGAACTGTTGACACTTTTTTTTTTTTTTGGGCAGTTTTTTTTTGGCTAGGGCCAGGTTTGAACCCACCACCTCTGGTAAATGGGGCTGGTGCCCTACTTCTTTGAGCCACAGGTCCTTCTCCAAGGGTCTATTGAAATTTTAACCTGGAAGCACCTTACAACTCTGAATTTATTAGATAATTTTAAATTTATCATAGCATTTGTTTTTTTTGGCAAAATATTTCATACATGTTCCTAGGCTTATGCCTAGGTATTTCTTTTTGTCATTGTCTATTGAATAAGAAAAGATGCCCAGTATAATACTGAATAGAATGGGAGAATATTTTTAACTTCTTTGCATTCAGAGAGAATGGATTCAATCTCCAATCTCTCACCATTAGTTTTAGAATTTTTTGCATGAGATATTTATTGTATTTAATAAGTATTTTTTTTTCAATTCCTTTCTAATGATACCACTGCTGATTCATCATATTAGTAATTCCTAATTTTCACTTCAGTCTTTAGTTTGGATACAGCTGAGGTATCCAGGCTGCAAGTGGCACAGGGTAGCTAAAATGTGGCCCAACACAAAATTGTAACTTATCAGTTTCTCCTTCTTCTTCTCCCCTTTCTCATCCTCCTCATCCCCCTCTTCCCCCTTCCTCTTCCTTGTTTTTGGTGGAACTTGTTCTCAAGCATGGGCTTTGCAGACAAAAATTTCGCCTGTGGCTCAGTGAGTAGGGCGCCGGCCCCATATACCGAGGGTGGTTCAAACTCAGCGCCGGCTGAACTGCAACCGAAAAATAGCCAGGCTTTGTGGCCGGCGCCTGTAGTCCCAGCATCTCAGGAGGCTGAGGCAGGAGAATCGCAAAAGCCCAAGAGCTGGAGGTTGCTGTGAGTCCTGTGACATCATGGCACCCTAACTGAGGGTGGTAAAGTGAGACTCTGTCTCTACAAAAAAAAAAAAAAAAAAAAAAATTCTAATTGCAATGTCACATAAAATAAACACACACATGCTCTTGCTATTCGTATACATGCACAGCTTCATTTTTATGGCATTGTGCAGCTTCTACTGTGTTATCTTTGTTTCACGCACAGTTGAGTTGACATCAGATACTAGATGTGCTAATGGTATCTTGGTGAGGCAACAATTATCAATATTTCAACCTACTCTCTAAACCTTTGTGTTTAATGGTATTTAGAAGTAGGGTTAGTATTCTTGTTAGGTTATTAAGGTACTTCTGCACCTTGGTAGTACCTCACCCATTGCCCTCTGGGCTTTACCATCAATCAGCCTTCCTTCTCACCCTGCATTGGTAGCTAAGATGTGGAAGGGCCTAAATTTTGCTTTCTATTTTATGTCATCTAATTTTCATAATAAAACACAATCCGTTGTCTTTTATAAAAAAAAAAAAAAAAAAATCCTAGCTTTGGTTCCATAATATGTCAAAAGAAAACAGAACCCCCTAAAAGAAAAAGTACTGCTGAGGGAAGATTGTTCAATTAAAACTAAACAGATGACTATTTTTTTGTTGAGGTAAATCGTAAGGCACTGTGCCCAATTTGTACTGAATTTGTGCAAGTTTCCAAAGACTATAATTTTAAAAAGCATTATATATAAAAACATGCTCCCAAAATTTGATGAGTCTAAAGAATTCTGACATAAGGACACAATAGTATAACTGAAAAAAAAATCTATCTTCTAAACAAAAAACTTTAAGTTATAATTTAGACAGATTCTACTGTAAAGCTAGTTATGAGGTAGAATATTTACTGACAAAAATGTCAGAATCATATACTGATGGCAAGTTTATTAATCAACATGTGGAAAACATAGCAGAGAAGGATATTTGTAAAAATCAGTTAATTTTAACATACTATACTATAGCCATACAATAGTCAATTGCAAATTGGAAAATCTGTCCAAAGAAATGTTTTAGTGTAAAGCTGCTAAGTATAAATTTTATCCCGTGGTCATGAATAACAGTACAGATACTGCTAATATGACTCAATGTGCCATTTTTACTATAGATATTGGTGACAAATGTCACTGAAGGATGGCCTCTTTATTGCCATTAAAAGGCACAAAAAAATAAAAAGATTAATATGAAGCAATAAAAAAAAGTTAAAGTGATTGTATTTGTCCTGAGATGGGATAAAAATCCTGTCACTCTCACCCCACTTTGTTGCCTTCCTTTTTGCTTCACCCTTCTGTGCTTGTTAAATCAGTCTGATAAATCAGCAAGACACAATCGATGGCAGGAGGGGAGAAGGAGACTGATTAACAGTAGTTTAAGGAAGTTGCTAAGGCTTAACAATAGTTTAGGAGTAGGTAAAATAGATAGTAAAAAGATTAATAATAAAAAATAAATGGTAGAAAGCATTAGACATTAAGTATAGTATAAGTGTGTAAGTAATCATAATGAACTATTTACTTTTTAATGAAATGTTAAAGAGACAGAAGAAAAAAGGAAAAAGGAAAGCAGAGGTAGTGGTGGTGAGAAATCTGAGCTGCAGAAGCTAGTCCGCACTTCCCCAATTTGCCCTCCATGACACCCACCATACAGAGAGGCCCAGCCAGACCTGGTGGCTAGAAAGATATTGTTAGAAGGAATGACTAAAACCAATGTGACTGGATGTCTGTGATAATTTGTATTGTATACTCTGTAAGCATTTAAACAATACCTGCCTCTGCAATTTTCTAATCATACAAACTCACCCAAGACTGCATTAGCCTCCATTATATAAGCTGAACTCTACCGGTGGTCTGGGCTGATCTCCATATTGGGGGAACAGCCGGTTGTTTGGTCTTTTCTTTAATAAAGACTTCCTAATTGGCACTATATTAATTGACTTTGGGTCTTGATGTCTTTCATCCATCCTGTTATCAACATATCTGTTATAGTTATCAATGGTGTCCTGGTGATGATGACAGGGGAAAAAGAGGGATGTGTGAAATTAATAGATGATGCAAACACTGCCCCAAACTCACATTTGATGGAGATTTATGCCACAAAACTTTAAAAATAGATGAGTGAATTTTCTTCAAGATTGTGAAATAATACTTCCTTCCTTTCCTTCCTTCCTTCCTTCCTTTTTCATTCCTTCCTTCCTCCCTCCTTCCCTCCTGTCCTCCCTCCCCCCCTTTCCTTCCTTTCTCTCTCTTTCTCTGTCTCTCTTTCTTTCCCTTCCTCCCTCCCACTTGTGCTTGCACTCTCTCACTCACTCTTGCTCTCTCTCTCTCCCTTTTTTCTTTTCTTCTTTCCTTTCCTTTCTCAGAATCTCATTACATTACCCTGGGTAGAGTGCCGTGGCATGACAGCTCATGGCAACCTGCAACTCTTGGACTTAAGCAAATCTCAGCATCCTTAGTAGCTGGGACTACAGGTGCCTACCACAGTGCCTGGCTATTTTGTTGGTGTTGCTACAGCTGTCATTGTTGTTTAGCTGGCCCAGGCCAGGTTTGTACCCACTATTGTCAGTGCACGTGCCTGGCACACTGACCACTTTGCTATGAGCTCCGAGTCAAGATTGTGAATTTCTTAAGTGTCAAGGGATTAAATCATCACCAATTCAAGGAAGTCCTTAAAAGTGGCAATACTGGAAACATCATTTACTTGTTGGAGGTAAGATGCTTAAGTTGAGGCTAAATGTGGAAAAGGTTTTATTATTTGTGACAGATTATTAAGTCATTTATGGTATAAAAAAGCTAAGGGTGAGATGGTGTCTAATTATGGTTTGGATTTACATTTCCCTCAGAATTAGAGACATTGACAATTTTTCATGTTTATGGACCATTCTTTTCTTTCCTTTCTTTTTTTTTGAGACAGAATCACACTATATCACCCTTGGTGGAGTTCAGAGGTGTCACAGCTCACAGTAACCTCAAATCTTGGGCTTAAGTGATTTTCTTGCCTCAGCCTCTTAAGTAGCTG
Organism: Nycticebus coucang; assembly: GCF_027406575.1. Classification (NCBI taxonomy): domain Eukaryota; kingdom Metazoa; phylum Chordata; class Mammalia; order Primates; family Lorisidae; genus Nycticebus; species Nycticebus coucang. Next base: position 4,931,125 of record NC_069805.1, read on the forward strand.
GGACTACAGTCACCCGGAAATTGTTGCTTATTTTGAAAATGAAATCCGCAAATAGGTTTGTATTGTTTTTGAGGCAGAGTCTCACAATATCACCCTCGGTAAAGTGCCATGTCGTCACAGCTCACAGCAACCTCAAACTCTTAGGTTTAAGCAATTCTTTTATGATATTGTGTGCTTGGCTCTATTCATCTGGCATAAAGTATTCAAGGTTCATTTATGTTATAGCATTATGAGAAGTTTGTCCTACTTCCTGCTGAATTGTATCCCTTTGTATAAAGACACTATAGTTTGTTTATCCATTCATCAGTTTTCTGACATTGGATTGGTTCCATGTTTGGCTATTATGAATGTTGCTATGAACATTCACATATAAAACTTTATGTGAACATATATTGTTTCTCTTGTGGAATGTCTAGGTGTAGAATTAGTGGTTCCACACCACCAATAAGTGTATATTTAAGTATAAATATGTGTATATTTCTCTTTAGAAATTGCTAAACTGTTTTCCTAAGTGGCTACACCATTTTATATCCCCTTAGCCATGTATGAAGTTTCCAGTTTCTTCTCTAAACATGGATATTTTTAGTCTTTTTGTTTACACCCATTCTACTTGACATTATATGTGATCAAACATAACAAAGATATTTGTACCAGAATGTTTAGTGCAGCCCAATTCATAATTACTAAGTCATGGAAAAAGCCCAAGTGCCCATCAATCCACGAATGGATTAATAAATTGTGGTATATGTACACCATGGAATATTATGCAGCCTTAAAGAAAGATGGAGACTTTACCTCTTTCATGTTTACATGGATGGAGCTGGAACATATTCTTCTTAGTAAAGTATCTCAAGAATGGAAGAAAAAGTACCCAATGTACTCAGCCCTACTATGAAACTAATTTGGGGCTCTCACATGAAAGCTATAACACAGTTACAACCTAACAATAGGGGGAAGTGAGAAAGGGAGGGGAGGGAGGGGGGTGGTGGGTAGAGGGAGGGGGATTGGTTGGATCACACCTGTGGTGCATCTTACAGGGGTATTTGCGAAACTTGGTAAATGAAGAATGTAAATGTTTTGGCACAGTAACTGAGATAATGCCATGAAGGCTACGTTAACCATTGTGATGAAAATGTGTCAAATGGTCTATAAAGTGAGTGTATGATGCCCCATGATCATATCAATGTGTACAGTTATGATTTAATAAAAAAATAAAAATAAATAAAAAGGCAGATGTTCACAATACATCAGTACAAAGAGCATGTTACAAAACAGTATGTACAATACAACATAGATATGATTTGAATTAGAAAGCTGCATGATAAGTTACTAAGAGAAGTTTTTGACTGGATTTGAGGGCTGATGAATTTTTAAAACCAATTTGAATCGTGAAGCTATTTCTGTACATACGTATAGAAAAGCGCACAATGTCAAAGTGCGCAACTCAATGAATTATGAAAGGGCAGATGCCACCAATGTCCCACAACTTAGTTTAAAATAAACAGTATCACACTTCCTAAATGTGAAATGGAAATAAGAAGGCTGGGTGCGGTGGCTCATATCTATAATCCTAGCACTCCTGTATGCTATGGTGAATGAGTTGCCTCAGCTGAGGAATTCAAGACCAGCCTGAACAAGACTTAGACCCCATCTCTACTAAAATAGAAAAAATTATTCCTGGCATGGTGACAGGCACCTATAGTCCCAGCTACTCAGGAGGCTGGGACAAGAGGATTGCTTGAAGCCAGGAGTTTGAGGTTGCTGTGAGCCACGATGTTGCGCAGCACTGTACCTAGGTGACAGAGTGAGACTGTCTCAAAAAAATAAAAAAATAAGTAAATAAAAAATAAAATAAGTGGAGGCAACAAAACCGTAAGTGTACAAGGGTATGAGGTGAGTTTTGCTGATCATAAAATATGATAGGAAACATACAAAACAAGATGCATCTGAATACCAGGATTACAAATGATTTTTATCTTTTTTTTTTCTGTTTCAAGGTTAAAGATTATTACTTCTTAATTGGAAAAAAAATGGTGGCACATACAGAAATACAAACAGAAAAAACGTACTTGTTAATGACTATTAAGAGCAGTAAAAATATGGGTATGTTCTGACCCAATCTCTCACTTCTTAGAATTAATTCTAGAGGACTCCTGGGCAATGATGATCCCAAGTAATACCATTCATACTAGGGAATAGGAGCAATCTGGAGACCAGTCATAGGGGAATCAATATGGAAGCTCCAATCAATTTCCTAATTTCATGTGACAGACCATATTACTCAATCATTTACAATGAAGTATGAAAATTCTCACTGTCTATTAAGAGGGAAATAGGATGCAAAAGAATGTATAAATGTATATATTGTTATTGTGTTTTTATGTGTGGGACTTGTATGACCAGTTTTGTTTTTAAAAAACACCTGAGTACACGTGCATAAACGTTGGAAGGCAGTACTTCAGAATGTCTTTGGTGGGTGGTAAAATATTTATTGTCAGCATGGTACAGTGGTGTACAGCTGTGATCTTAACCCTGTGGGGGCCTTCTGGGCCTAAGAAATTCTCTTGCTTCAGCCTCTCACGTGGCTGGGAATACAAACATCCACCAGAATGCCTGGCTATTTTAAAGAGACGGGGTCTCTTGGTCAGGCTCGTCTTGAACTCCAGAACACAAGCAATCCATCCTCCTTGGTCTCCCAGATGGCTGGACTATAAGCATGTGTCACGGTGACCTGCCAAAAAATACATAGTTTTTGATAGCTATACTTGAAGATAAGTGTAAAGCTTGGCATTTTTGTTTTTGCATTTGAAAATAACTTTTTTTGTGAAAGGATTTGCATGCTTCCCTAGGGGTTAAAGAGGTCGAGTCGATCTCCTAATGAAAAGAAGCAGGTTATGTTTTCCCAGGTTCGTTCACCTGCAGGAGTGGAGAATCACCTGTACGGGCAGCAGTGAGACACAACAGCCTGGCCCTAGACTGCTGTGCTCACCCATGTGCGACACCAAGACGCAGGCTCACTGAAAACACATTTATACACACATAGCCTATACACACTCTCCTGTGTACACAGAGATATACACACACACACACACACATCCCACACACCTATTTACACACACCCTTGTATAAACACACACCTATATATTTACACACCCTATACACATGCCCTTATCGACACACAGCCCTATGGACATACCCTCCTATACACACACACACACACACACACCCTATATACATGCACCCTTACACACACATACATACACATTGATGTACATGTTGGGGTCTGTGCGCATGCTCTGAGGAAGCAAGATTCATTACTACAGGTAAATATTACAGAATGATATGCATTTTATAGTCTCATTTATGTAAATATGAAAGGATACACATCTCCTTTCTATGCATTATGAATATGCACTTCTTCTTCCCATGCATATGAAATTCTGGAAAGACAGCGCCTGGAATCAACAAAGACATTCTCTGTGAGTGGGTGTAGAGTCTATGGGGGAGGGGTTAATGCCCTGTTCACAGTGTGTCTTTGGGCACTGTGTACTTACCATTCTCCCGCCTGGTTCCTGTTAATGCAACAGAGCCAAGGATGAGAAAGACACACAGAGACAGAAACAAAGTCAGAGGAGGGCGGGTGGGGGCAGTGTCCTTGCAAAAACCAGCTCTTCAAAATACCTTTCTAAGTATAAACATCACTTGCAGAAGAGTTTGTACTGAAGGGGTTCCTTTTCTGTGGAAATAAAGAAAAACATATAGTACCTATTTATGCATGTATACACATGTATACATGTGCATGCATGCATTCACAAGGTATAAAATAAAATGCTCAAGATAGAGAATTTCTGGTGCAGGAAATAGCTAAAAGTGGTCACCCCTGGGAGAAATGCAGGCGAGGCAACAGCTCCAGAAGCTGTCCTTTAGTGTGAAGCTTTGCATCCGGAGGGGATGCTACATTAGCAAAGTGAACAGCAGATCAAACAGCCTTTTTCTGAGAAGAACCATCCTCATCTCCATTATCAGTATCTAGGCAAGTTTAACTCTCAGGAAAGGGGAGCTGTGACAGAGAAAGCATTATTTTCTCTGCAGGCTGCCACCTGAGAGAGTTCATGTGCACAGCAAGACAACCACGTGTCTCCTCCCCTCTCTGCACCTCATAACCTCCCCTCTGAAGCCCCACGCCCCTCTGTATGATGTAAGTACTTCAGTTGTCTGGCCCTTCTTTCCCTCTCCTGTTTTGTGTGGCTCCTGTGCAACTGTGCATGTTAATAAATTAGCACACCTATTTTATTATTTTATAGACTCAAATTATTAAAACTTGTTGGGAGGGAGGAAAGAGAAGAAAATTCCCTTCACCCCCTGTAGAAGAGCATTCTTCTGAGTCACTTTTACCAGTGCACTTCAGAGAAGGAGTCTCCCATCTACTTCTGCCTGCAATCTTTTGATGTGACATGATATGGAGCCTCTAGAAAACTCCACTATCTAGTCATGAGAGGAGAGTGAAAATAATTTTCACCTGTGGACTCTCCCCACACTGGGTACCTTAAAAGAGCCTTAGAGATCCCAGAACCACTGAGGCAGAGCAAAGATACTCTGAGAGGTGGAAGATACGAAGACCATCATCCAAGGTGGCCTCTGTTATATTGAGAGGCAACTCCTCACTGCAGGGTGACATGGACTAGAATGAAAAGCTGTCAGAGACTCTGCAAAAAATGCAGTCAGGAAACTAAGCAACATTTTAAACTATGTAACCTCAAAGCCGTTAGGGTGGCTACTATTTTAAAAACAAATGATGCAGTGAAATTGGAAGCCCTTAACATCGCTGGTGGGCATGAAAAAAGGCATACCGAATATAGAAAACAAGTGGCAGTTCCTCACAAAACTAAAAAAAAAATCACACCCAGATCCAGCAATTCAATCTCTGGGCATACACCCAGAAGAAGTGAAAGCAGGGACTGAAAGAGACATTCATAGCAGCATTGTTCACAGCACCTAAAGGGTGGAAGCAGCCCAAGTATCCAGAGACAGATAAGTGGATAAACAAAATGTGACCTAGTCATACACTGGGATATTATTTAGCCTTTGAAAGGAATGGAAATAAGACAAACACTGCAGCATAATGAACCTTGAGGACATTGTTTTATGAATTAAGCCAGTAACAAAAGGACAAATACTGTAGATTCTAATAGATGAGGTACCTAGAGTCGTCAAATTCATAGAGTCAGAAAGTAGAATGGTGGTTGCTAGGCCACAGACTAGAGATTTGATGTTTGAAGGCTATGGAGTTTCAGTTTTAGAAGATGAAGAGGGTTCTGTAGATTGGCTGCACAAGAAGGAAAATTTGCTTGATGCTTAACTATACACCTAAGAATATGGTATAAGCACTTATACCTTAAAATAGGTGTAATTTATGTTATATGTATTTTACCACAATAAAAATATATACAAGGAAGAAAGGCTAAGCCTCTATTTACCAGCGATATGGTCTCAAGTGACCAGCAACTTGTGAGGAGGGGTCTGGCTAACTGGGCTGGTGGGGCTGGTATGGCCACAGCTCCTGCCTTGCTCTTCATCGCTGGCTTCTCAGTCTCCACAGCCCGAGTCTCCATCCATCCCGAGGCTCTTCCCTTGCCTCAGCCTTCTAGTCAACTTCCCACATTCTACCACCCATTGTAATCACCTTCTAGTATTCCTGGCAATACTCATTTTCTTGCTGGCCACAGCACAGTCCTGGGTTTCCTTTCTTCTTCATGTCTCCAGCCTGTTAAGCCGGGGCATGTTTATTAGTGAACCCTTAGAATCCAAGTTGAGGATGTGTGTTCCTGATTTAGACCTGTCTCCTAATCACCTCATCTTGACTTCCCCCTAAGATGCCTTCTACCAGTAACACCTGGAGAGGATAACATTTTCCAAAGCAATAGCAAAATAAAAGTGCTGGTCTTAGCAGAAGTGGCACCCCCCTCTTTAGTTTGAGAGAAACACCACTGACAGCCAAGATGGTAGGAGAGATGCTGTTAGCTCATTCATGGGAAATGGCCTCCTCGTAGTTGACTCTTCCCTTAGAGGCTCTTTGGGACATGGTACACATGGCTAAGGCAAGTGGAATATGGCAGATGACTCCTAATTTGTGAGAAATTGGCTTGGTTCTAATGCAGCTTCTGCATGAACGGAGACTGCCCCAAAGACAAATGATGTCAGCTAGCCAATACTTAGATGTTATAAAGAAGTGAAAATTCCACTGGGATCCTTAGAATGTTTCTCATGATAAGGAATTTATTCCAAGCAGATGAGCAGAGATATGAACAAAGATCTAAGTTCAGAGTACCCAATAAATCTTATGACAGTTACAGATTACAGTTGAGATTACGATTGGGACAGACAGGGTGAAAAGGTCCTAAAACTGCACAAAAATAATATATCTAGGAAATCATTTCCTATCCTTGTGTAGGATATTACACAGTGATTCAACACTATTGAGCAATTAAGGAACAAAGTGCCCAATATTGCTAAGAATCAGGTTTCAAAAGTATGTGATTAATATAACCTTGCTTCTTAAGGAAATCAATGAAAAGGGAGATATGGAGAAAGGAAATGAAAGAAGGGAGGGAGAGAGCTATAGAAGGGTGGAGGGGAGGAAAGAGGGAGGGAGGGAAAGAGGGAAGGTGGAAAAGAAGGAAGAAAAGAAGGGAAGGGAGGGGGGAGAGAAAGAAAGATGTAGAGAGGGATGAAGAAAAGAAGTGTGAATGAAGGAGGGAGGGAAGGAAGGAGTGAAGGAGAGGAGACAAGGAAAGAAGGGCAGAGGGAGGGAGGGAGGAAGAGAGATGGGAAGGAAACATATATATGGATACATTGACTCAAGTGGCAAAAAAGACTTGGCAGATGTGATTAAATTAAGGATTCTGACATGGATAGATGACCCTAGATGATCTGGACAGGCCCCATGACATGACAAGTGTTCTGTCAAGAGGGAGGCAGGTCAGCAAAGGCAATGAAATGATGAAACAGAGTCAGAAAGAGTTTACAAGATGTCAAGCTGCTGGCTCTGCAGGTGCAGGCAGGAATCATGAGACAAGGAATGGCAATGGCGAATCGTCCCTCAGTGCCTCCAGAAGGGAATGTAGCCCTGCTGGACACCTTGCCTTTAGCCCAGTGTGATGGATTGCAGGCAGACTTCCAACCTTGAGAACAGAAATAGAATAAACTTTTGTTGTTCTAAGCCCTGAAATTAGCCTGTGTCCAGCTGTGGAATTATAAGCGATTTTATTTCCTCTTGATTGCCCTGAAGCATGCATATCTGTTTTACTGTACTGGTGACTGTTATTTTCAGGTTTTTTGTTTTTGTTTGTTTGTTTGTTTGTTTGTTTTTTGGCATATTCTTGCTTTGTTTCCCCTGGTAGAGTGCTGTGGCATCACAGCTCACAGCAACTTCAGACTCTTGGATTCAAGCGATTCTCTTGGCTCCGCTCCAAGTACCTGGGACTACAGGTTCCTGCCACATGTCCAGTTATTTTTTAGAGACAGGATCTTGCTTTAGATCAGACTGCTTTTGAACTCATGAGCACAGACAATCCACCCACCTTGGCCTCCTAGAGGGCTTGGATTGCAGGTGTGACTCACTGCTCCAGCTGACTGTTGTCCTTAGAAAAACAACACATGGATATATATGAGGTCTAGTAAAGTAACAGGAATGTGTCAGACTTATTATCCCCCAGAGAGCCAGGTGGCTGATTTACCAACAAAATCTGGGCAGCAGGAAAGGTGACAGCTGAATACTTATATGATGGCAGGAGGCTGAGGAGCAAACATGCAGGGAGCCAGGCTGTTTGGAAGTACCAGATGAAGGGGTGGGGTGGGGGGCAGGCGAGTAGTAGTGACAGAAAAAGGGTCTCAGGGTCTGTATGTAACACCCCATTGCCCTTTGTAACCCCACAAAGTCCCCAGCCACCAGTCTTCTCCCAGGACTGAAGGCACGGTGGTTAATCTGAACAAAGGTTGACTCCAAAGAATTCCATCTGAGGCCATCAGGCTATATTAGGGGATCTATAGTTAACAGCCAGGATGAGGGAACCTTTATGTAGACAACAGTCTCACTCCCACTTGGCCCCAAGTGTTTGGCAGTCAACAATTCTGTCATAAAACAGATTTTCATGAAGAGAATAAAATGCTTTTTACAATGCTTGGAGTGTTTCTTCAATGAGAATGTTAAAAATCTGAAAACCAGCCACTTGTTCCCTCTCACACCTCATTCATATATATATATATATATACACATTCTTTCTTTTATTTTTATTGTTGGGGATTCATTGAGGGTATAATAGGCCAAGTTACACTGATGGCATTTGTTAGGTAAAGTCCCTCTGGCAATCTTGTCTTGCCCCCCAAAAGTGTGGCACACACCAAGGCCCCACCCCTTCCCTCCTTCTCTCTCTCTCTCTGCTCTTCCTTTCTTCACCCCTTCTTCCTTCTTTCTCTCCCTGCTCTCCCCTTTGCCCAACCCCACCATGACCTTAATTGTCATTAATTGTCCTTATATCAAAATTGAATACACAGGATTCATGTTTCTCCATTCTTCCGATGCTTTACTAAGAATAATGTCTTCCACTTCCATCCAGGTTAATATGAAGGATGTAAATCTCCATTTTCTTTTAAGGGTCGAATGTATTCCCTGGTGTACATAGACCACAGCTTGTTAGTCCATTCCTGGGTTGGTGGGCATTTCGGCCATTTCCACATTTTGGTGACTGTAAATTGAGCTGCAATAAACAGTCTAGTACAAGTGTCCTTATGATAAAAGGATTTTTTTCCTTCTGGGTAGATGCCCAGTAATGAGATCGCAGGATCAAATGGAGATCAAATTGAGGTTTCTCCATACTTCCTTCCAAAAAGGTTGTACTAGTTTGCAGTCCCACCAGCATTGCCAAAATGTTCCTTTCTCTCCACATCCATGCCACCATCTGCAATGTTGATATTTTGTGATGTGGGCCCTTCTCCCTGGGTTTAGATGGTATCTCAGGGTGGTTTAGATTTGCATTTCTCTAATAGATAAGGATCATGAATGTTTTCATATGTTTGTTAGCCATTCCTCTGTCTTCTTTAGAGAAGGTTATATTCATGTCTCTTGCCCATTGAAATATGGGATTGTTGGCTTTTTTCATGTGGATTAATTTGAGTTCTCTATAGATCCTGGTAATCAAGCTTTTGTCTGATTCAAAATATGCAAATATCCTTTCCCATTGTGTAGGTTGTCTATTTGCTTTGGTTGTTGTCTCCTTAAGTGTATAGTAGCTTTTCAGTTTAATGAACTCCCATTTTTTTTTAATTATTAAATCACAACTGTATACATTGATATGATCATGGGGCATCATACTCTCGCTTCATAGACCATTTGACACATTTTCATCACAATGGTTAACATAGCCTTCCTGGCATTATCTCAGTTACTGTGCCAAAACATTTACATTCTACATTTACCAAGTTTCGCAAATACCCCTGTAAGATGCACCCACAGGTATGATCCCACCGAACCCCCTCCCTCTACCCACCACCCCCCTGCCTCCCTTCCCTTTCCCACTTCCCCCTATTGTTAGGTTGTAACTGGGTTATAGCTTTCATGTGAGAGCCCCAAATTAGTTTCATAGTAGGGCTGAGTACATTGGGTACTTTTTCTTCCATTCTTGAGATACTTTGCTAAGAAGAATATGTTCCAGCTCCATCCATGTAAACATGAAAGAGGTAAAGTCTCCATCTTTCTTTAAGGCTGCATTATATTCCATGGTGTACATATACCACAATTTATTAATCCATTCGTGGATCGATGGGCACTTGGGCTTTTTTCCATGACTTAGCAATTATGAAATGGGCTGCACTGAACATTCTGGTACAAATATCTTTGTTATGTTGAGATTTTTGGTCTTCTGGGTATATGCCCAGCAGAGGAATTACAGGATTGAATGGCAGATCTATTTTTAGATCTCTGAGTGTTCTCCATATCTCTTTCCAAAAGGAATGTATTAATTGGCATTCCCACCAGCAGTGCAGAAGTGTTCCCTTTTCTCCACATCCATGCCAACATCTCTGGTCTTGAGATTTTGTGATATAGGCTAGTCTCACTGGAGTTAGATGATATCTCAAAGTAGTTTTGATTTGCATTTCTCTGATGATTAAAGATGATGAGCATGCCATGCGCCTGTCTTCTTCAGAGAAGTTTCTCTTCAAATCCCTTGCCCAGCCAGCGATGGGATCCCTTGTTTTTTTCTTGCTGATGCGTTTGAGTTCTCTGTGGATTCTGGTTATTAAACCTTTGTCAGAGATATACCCTGCAAATATCTTCTCCCATTCTGAGGGCTGTTTGCTTGCTTTACTTACTGTGTTCTTGGCTGTGCAGAAGCTTTTTAGTTTGATCAAGTCCCAGTAGTGTATTTTTGCAGCTGCTTCAATTGCCCAGGGTGTTCTCCTCATAAAAGACTTGCCCAGACCAATTTCTTCAAGGGTTATCCCTGCACTCACTCTCCTCTACTATTTTTATAGTTTCATGTCTTAAGTTTAAATCTTTAATCCAATGAGAGTCTATCTTAGTTAATGGTGAAAGGTGTGGGTCCAATTTCAGTCTTCTGCAGGTTGCCAGCCAGTTCACCCAGCACCATTTGTTAAATAGGGAATCTTTTCCCCACTGATTGTTTTTAATTGGCTTGTCAAAGATCAAATAGCGGTAAGTAGCTGGATTCATCTCTTGGTTCTCTATTCTGTTCCAGATATCTACTTCCCTGTTTTTGTGCCAATACCATTTGATCACTATCGATTTGTAGTAAAGTCTGAGGTCTGGTAGTGTGATTCCTCCTGTTTTGTTTTTATTTCTGAGTAATGTCTTGGCTATTCGAGGTTTTTTCTGATTCCATATAAAACGAAGTATTGTTTTTTCAAGATCTTTAAAATATGACAGTGGAGCTTTAATAGGGAGTGCGTTGAAGTTACATATTGCTTTGGGTAGTATAGACATTTTAATAATGTTGATTCTTCCCAGCCATGAGCATGGTATGTTTTTCCATTTGTTAATATTTTCAGCTATTTCTTTTCTTAGAGTTTCATAGTTCTCTTTATAGAGATCTTTCACATCTTTTGTTAGGTAAATTCCCACATATTTCATCTTCTTTGGCACTACTGTGAATGGGATAGAGTCCTTAACTGCTTTTGGAACTTGACTGTTGTTGGTGTATATAAAGGCTACCCATGTATGGATGTTGATTTTGTAACCTGAGATGCTGCTGTATTCCTTGATCACTTCTAGGAGTTTTGTAGTAGAGTCCCTAGTGTTTTCCAGATACACAATCATATCATCTGCGAAGAGCGAAAGTTTGATCTCTTCTGACCCTACATGGATACCCTTGATCGCCTTTTCTTCCCTAATTGCGGTGGCTAAAACTTCCATTACAATGTTGAAAAGCAATGGAGACAATGGGCAGCCTTGTCTGGTTCCTGGTCTGAGTGGAAATGATTCCAATTTAACTGCATTCAATATGATATTGGCTGTGGGTTTGCTGTAGATGGCCTCTATCAGTTTAAGGAAAGTCCCTTCTAGACCAATTTTCTTGAGTGTTCTGATCATGAAGGGATGCTGGACATCATCTAAAGCTTTTCCTGCATCGATTGAGAGAATCGATGGTCTTTGTTTTTTAATTTGTTTATGTGCTGAATTACATTTATAGATTTCTGTATATTGAACCAGCCTTGAGACCCTGGGATAAAACCAACTTGGTCATGATGTATAATTTGTTTGATGTGTTGCTGGATTATGTTTGTTAGGATCTTGTTGAATATTTTTGCATCTATATTCATTAGTGGTATTGGTCTATAATTTTCTTTTCTTGTTGGGTCTTTTCCTGGTTTGGGGATCAGGGTGATGTTTGCTTCATAGAACGTGTTGGGTAGTCTTCCTTCTTTTTCTACCTTTTGGAACAGGTTGAGTAATATAGGTACTAATTCCTCTTTAAACGTTTGGTAGAATTCTGACGTGAAACCATCTGGTCCTGGGCTTTTCTTTTTAGGGAGGTTTTGTATAGTTGAGCTATTTCCGAACTTGATATGGGTCTGTTCAGCATTTCCACTTGATTCTGGCTAAGTCTTGGAAGGTAGCGTGCTTCCAAGTATCGGTCAATTTCCTTCAGATTTTCATATTTCTGAGAATAAAGTTTCTTGTAATATTCCTTAAGGATTTTTTGGATTTCTGACGAGTCTGTTGTTATTTCGTCTTTGTTGTTTCTGATTGATGATATTAGAGATTTTACTCTTCTTTTTTTTCTGATTAGGTTGGCCCAGAGGTTTATCTATTTTATTGACCTTTTCAAAAAACCAGCTTTTTGATTTATTGATCTGTTGTATTCTTTTGTTTTCAATTTCATTTAATTCTGCTCCAATTTTGGTTATTTCTTTTCTTCTACTGGGTTTGGGGTTGGAATGTTCCTCCTTTTCCAGTTGCTTGAGATGTCCCATTAAGTTGTTAACTTCCTCTCTTTCCGTTCTCTTGAGGAAGGCTAACAGTGCTATAAATTTCCCTCTTAGAACTGCCTTTGCGGTGTCCCAGAGGTTCTGATAGTTTGTGTCTTCATTGTCGTTTTGTTCCAAAAAATTGGCGATTTCTTTCTTAATCTCATCTCTGACCCAGCTATCATTCAGCATAAGGTTATTTAACTTCCATGTTTTTGTATGAGTATGCAGATTCCTGTTGTTACTCAATTTAAGTTTTATTCCATGATGTTCCAAGCATATGCAAGGAATAATTTCTATTCCTTTAAATTTACTGAGGTTAGACTTGTGACCTAAAATGTGGTCAATTTTGGAGTAAGTCCATGGGCTGATGAGAAGTATGTTTATTCAGTTTTGTTGGGATGAAATGTTCTGTAGATGTCTGCTAAATCTAAATATTATATGGTTAGGTTTAAATCTAAAATTTCTTTGCTCAGCTTCTTGCTGGAGGATCGATCCAACACTGCCAAAGGAGTGTTGAAATCTCCGATGATTACGGAGCTGGAGGAAATCAAGTTACTCATGTCTCTTAGAGTTTCTCTTATAAATTGAGGTGCATTCTGGATTGGTGCATAGATATTAATAATTGAGATCTCATCATATTGAATATTACCCTTAACAAATATGAAGTGACCGTTCTTGTCCTTCCTTACTTTTGATGGTTTAAAGCCTACTGTATCTGCAAATAAAATTGCAACACCTGCTTTTTTCTGATTACTATTTGCCTGAAATATGGATGACCATCCTCTCACCCTGAGTCTGTATTTTTCTTTTAAGTTAAGATGTGACTCGTATGCAACAAATATCCGGCTTGAGTTTTTGTATCCAGTCAGCTATCCTGTGCCCCTTTAGAGGACAGTTTAAGCCCTTCACATTAATGGAGAGTATTGATAAGTCTGGTGGAATTTTGGGTATCGAGTTTTTCAAAGGTCTAGTGGACATTTTTAATCCTTTCACCAGTGTGGAAGTTCGAGTTTGTTCCAAAGTTTCTTTGTGAGTTTACTTTTGTGGTATAGGATTGGGTTGGTCATTGTGGAGGATAGGTCTGAGAATATCCTGAAGAGCTGGTTTGCTTATGGCAAATTTTTTCAACATATGAATGTCATTGAAGTATTTAATTTCTCCATCATAGATGAAACTCAGTTTAGCTGGACACAAGATCCTGGTTTGAAAGTTATTTTGCTTTAGGAGATTAAAAGTCGATGACCACCCTCTTCTGGCTTGAAAAGTCTCAGCAGAGAGATCTGCACTTATTCTAACATTCTTTATTCTTTCCTTTGTACGTAATGGTTTTCTTTTGCCGGGCTGCTTTGAGAATCTTCTCTTTCATGTTAACTTTAGTGAAGCTAATTATGATATGCCTGGGGGATGACTTATTGGGGTTGAATCGTGCTGGGGTTCTGAAGCTGTCTGCTATCTGAATTTCAGGTTCTCTAGGCATGTCCGGAACATTTTCTTTCATAATTTCATGCAGAAGGGCCACTGTGCCCTTCGAGGCCACTTCATCATTCTCCAAAATGCCATTATTCGTATATTGCTTTTCTTCGAATTATCCGACAGTTCTCTGAGTGAGTGATCCGTTTTTGCTCTCCATTTCTCTTCCTCGTTTAGAGATTGGGGGCGTTCGAAGACTTTATCTTCAATGTCAGAAACCCTTTCTTCTGCTTTCTCCATTCTGTTGCTGAGGGATTCTACTGTATTTTTCATATCTTTGAGGGCTGTAAATTCTTGCTTCAGTGTGTCTAAGTCTTTGGTGGTTTTGTCTTTAAATTGGTTAAATTCTTGAGACAACTTTTGAATTTCTCCTCGAATTCCTAATTCCATTTTATTAATCTTGTCTACAATCCAAATTCTGAAATCGATTTCTGACATCTCAGCCAGTTGTTTATGAATGGGATCTTCAATCACATCTGCCGTATCTTTTCTTGGGGGATTGATCTATTCTGGTTATTCATGTTACCAGAGTTTTTCTGCTGATTCTGCCCCATGGTTATTTTACTCCCTTTGATTTTTCCCCTGGGGCTTTATCAAGGGCCCATACAGTGTTGTGGCCTGAGAAACTGGTGCCCTGTCTGGTGTGGTGGGGCTAAGTGGTTCTGTCTTGTTTTCAGCTGTTCGATCCTATTGTAACATTTACTCTGGCTTGAAGTCTCAGCTGTGTGGAAAAACCAGCAATTAAGTAACCCCGCCCGCTCACCTCTGGCACCAGTTGGAAAAGGAAAATCAAACCTTCCTACAACCGCATACTGGACCTACCTCCAGTATGGGATCTTCTTTAACAGGAAAATGGCTCACTTCTGAGGGCACCCAGAAAAGGTGGCACCGCCTGAAAAGTCCTGAGTCTACTAGTTCAGTTCAAAAGGTCCAAATAGATTGTCTCAATCGGCACCTGTCTCGGGTGGGAGAGTTCAAGAGGTCTCTGGGAACTGGATCACAGGGGCCTGGTGACTCCTCTGATATGGTTTATGCCAGTGCTGCGTAGAGTCAGGAGGAGCCACCTAGCAAATAGATCAGTCTGGGAAGGTTGATGGCTCCTTCCCCACTTTGCCCCTCCATTGGACCCAGTCACTGGTATCTCTGCAGATGGCTAACCCAGTTGCCTGTAGTGAACAGATACTCCAGGGGTTTGCACCTGCCTGAATTGCAAGGAAGTCTGCCAGGCCCCTGCAGTCTGCCGCTATCTAGCAGGAGGAGATGGGTCCTGGCATCTTTGAGTGCTTGATGCAGGTGGTGGGAGGGAGGTGTTCACTCAGTCTCAGCCCCGTCCCTGATTGATGTTGCTAACGGAACAGAACAGAACAGACAACTTTGCGGGGTTCTGTTTCTGTTTCTGCTAAAATCGCCTAGAGAGGACGGGCTGTTCTGAGTTCAAATGTCTTTGCTGCTGGATTTTTGTGTCCGATTACCTCTCTGAGTCAGCCCTGTCCTGGAAGCTTCCCGGGTTTGTGAGTGGTGTCAGGCAAATCCTTTGCTCACTGGTGGCCTCCTCTGGTTGCCCAGGGAGACAGAGGGTGTGGCTCCAGAATATCCAGAAGTGAGCCGTTTTGGCGTTAAAGAAAAAATGGCTGTTGATTTGCCTCCAGGAACTGCCGCTCTGGTGTGGGCACCCAGCCTACCCTTTTCTTCTCTGTCTCGTGCCCCAGAGTGAGCACTGAGCGGCTGCAGTTTATGCTCTGTCCACATCCCTCGAGAGATCTCCCAAGAATCTGGATTCCTGGGGGGCATGCCCCCAGACCCCTGTGTGAGAGTGTGGGGAAGCTAGAGTTTCTTTCAGTTTTATGCGTGGCCGTATTTCTGCACGGGGAGGGCTGCTGCACCGCACTATAGGGAAGTGCCGCCAAGGCGTGACTCTCTCTCAACCGAGTGCCCTCTCCTCACTCGCGTGTCTCAGAGTCAGCGCTGACCGGTTGCGGCTCGGGCACTGTGCACTCCCCTCGAGAAATCACCCAAGGATCCGAACTCCTGAGGGACAGGCCCCCAGGCCCCGAGTGAGAGTGGGGGGAAGCTAGAGTTTCATTCAGTTTTATGCCTGGCTGTATTGATGCACGGGGAGGGCTGCTGCACCTCACTGCCGGGAAGTGCCACCGAAGCGTGACTCCCCCTTAGTCGGGTGCCCTCTCCACACTCACGTGCCTCAGAGTCAGTGCTGACCAGTTGCAGCTCGGGGACTGTCCACTCCCCTTGAGAAATCACCCAAGAATCCAAACTCCTGGGAGACAGGCCTCCAGACCTCAGTGAGCGGGAGGGGAGTGTTGGGGATTCAGGGTTGCCGGCAAAGGATTTTTAAAGTTTTATACAGTTTTATGCCTGGCAGGAGAATGCCATGGCACCCTAGTAGGGGAGGTAGGTTCAGTTTTTAGAAGGTCTCTCCCGTGGAGTGTAGTGGGAGGGCCTTTAATTTCTGCGTGTTTGTTTATTGTGGGGCTCTTGAACTGGTCTCATGGGGGAGGGGGACTCCCGTCCACTTGGTGGTGGACTTTGTACCTTTTGTTTGCATCCTTGTGATCACAGCTTGCCTCAGTGGGGTTGATGTGAGTTCTTCAACCTTCTCTCTTGGTGCGACTCAAATCCACCAGGATACTTACTAAATTCCTGTCCCTTAACTCTCCTTCTGGATGGGAGCCTCTGTTGAAAGCTTGCTTCAGTCCGCCATCTTGTCTCTCCTCCCCCCCCCCATTTGATTATTTTTGTTGTTGTTGCAATCGCCATGGCAGTCTTCTTTATGAAGTCATTCCCCAGGCCAATATCTTCCAGTGTTCTTCTTATGCTTTCTTTGAGCATTGTCATTGATTCATACCTTAAATTTAAGTCCTTTATCCATCTTGAGTCAATTTTTGTGAGTGGGGAAAGATGTGGGTCCAGGTTCAGTCTTTCACATGTGGATATCCAGTTCTCTCAGCACCATTTATTGAATAGGGAGTCTTTACTCCAAGGTATGCTCTCGTTCGATTTATCAAAGATTAGGTGGTTGTAAGATGTTAGTTTCATTCCTGGTTTTCTATTAAATTCCAAGTGTCAATATCTCTATTTTTGTGCCATTAGCATGCTGTCTTGACCACTATGGCTTTGTAGTTCAGCCTAAAATCTGGTATGGTGATGCCCCCCAGTTTTATTTTTATTACTAAGAACTGCCTTAGCTATACATTTTTTTTTCTGGTTCCGTGCAAAACTCAGAATCAAAATCTTGTAAGTACGATGTTGCTATTTTAATAGGAATGGCATTAAATAGGTAGATTGCTTTGGGAAGTATAGACATTTAACAATGTTGATTCTTCCCATCCATGAGCATCGTGTGTTCTTCCATTTATTAATATCCTCTGCTATTTCCTTTCTGAGGAGTTCATAATTTTCTTTATAGAGGTCCTTCATCTCCTTCATTAGGCATATTGCTAGGGATTTCATTTTCTTTGATACTATGGCGAAGGGAGTCGTGTCCTTAATGAGCTTCTCATCTTCACTGTTATTGGCGTATACAAAGGCTACTGACTTGTGGACATTGATTTTATATCCTGAAACATTACTGTATTTTTTGATGGCTTCTAGGAGTCTTGTGGTTGAGTCTTTGGGTTCTCTAAGTATAGGATCATGTTGTCAGCAAAGAAGGAGAGTTTGACTCCCTGTGCTCCCATTTGGATTCCCTTTATTTCCTTGTCTTGCCTAATTGTATTGGCTAGAACTTCCAGCACTATGTTGAATAGTAAAGGTGACAGAGGACAACCTTGTCTCATTCCAGTTTTAAGAGGAAAAGCTTTCAATTTTACTCCATTCAGTAAAATATTAGCTGTGGGTTTGTCATAGATAGCTTCAATCAGTTTCAGAAATGTGTCACCTATGCCTATATTCTTCAGTATTATAATTAGAAAAGGATGCTGGATTTTATTGTATGCTTTTTCTGCATCTATTGAAAGAATCCTATGATCTTTATTTTTGCCTCTGTTCATATGGTGGATAATGTTTGTGGACTTGCGTATGTTGAACCAACCTTGCAAGCCTGGGATGAAACCTACTTGATCATGATGTATGACTTTTTTGATGATAAGCTGTAATCTATTGGCTAGGATTTTGTTGAGAATTTTTGCATCAGTGAAACTGGTCTGAATTTCTCCTTTTTAGTTAGGTCTTTTCCTGGTTTTGGTATCAGGGTGATGTTTGTGTCATAGAACACATTGGGGAAGATTCCTTCCTCCTGAATTTTTTGGAATAATTTCTGCAGTACAGGAATAAGCTCTTTTTTGAAGGTTTGATAGAATTCTGGTGTGAAGCCA
This sequence comes from Nycticebus coucang, assembly GCF_027406575.1. NCBI lineage: Eukaryota > Metazoa > Chordata > Mammalia > Primates > Lorisidae > Nycticebus > Nycticebus coucang. The sequence goes on from NC_069805.1 coordinate 4,949,412, forward strand.
TCTGGACCAGGGCATTTTGGGGTTGGAAGCTTTTTCATTGGTTCTTTAATCCCAGTTCTTGAAATTGGTCTGTTCAGGAGCTCTATTTCCTCTTGGCTAAGTCTAGGGAGAGGGTGTGATTCCAAAAATTGATCCAGTTCCTTCACATTGTCAAATTTCTGGGCATAGAGTTTCTGGTAGTGTTCAGAGATGATCTCTTTTATCTCTGTGGGATCAGTTGTTATTTCCCCTTTATCATTTCTGATTGAGGTTACTAGAGATTTTACTTTTCTGTCTCTAGTTAGTCTGGCCAATGGCTTATCTATTTTATTTTATTTTTCTCAAAAAAACAACTCCTGGTTTCATTAATTTTCTAAATGATTCTTTTGTTTTCAATTTCATTGATCTCTGATGTTATATTGGATATCTATTTCCTTCTATTGGGTTTAGGCTTAGATTGTTCTTCTTTTTTCAATTCCATAAGATGGCTTGTGAGTTTGCTGATGCACTTTCTTTCTGTTTTTCGAATGTAGCATCTAAAGTGATGAATTTTCCTCTCAAAACTGCTTTTGCAGTATCCCACAGGTTTTGGTAGCTTGTATTGCCATAGTTGTTATGCTCAAGGAAAGTTAATGATTTCCTGTTTATTTCTTCCTGCAACCATCTGTCATTCAACAGAAGGTTGTTTACTTTCCATGCCTTTGTGGGGGATGGAACGTTTTTGTTAGAGTTGAGTTCCACCTTTAGAGCCTCATGGTCTGAGAAGATACAGGGTAAAATTTCAATTCTTTTGATTCTGTTGATATTTGTTTTGTGTACTAGGATATGATCAATTTTTTCAGAAATTGAAATTGTTCTATGGGATGATGAGAAGAATGCATATTCTTTATCATTGGAATGGAGTGTTCTATATGCGTCTATCAAGAACAGATGTTCTAGGATCTCATTTAAATCTCTTATATCTTTGTTTAATTTTTGTTTAGAGGATCGGTCCAGCTCTGTAAGACGAGTGTTAAAGTCCCCTGTTATTTTGATATTATCAGACATCATATTGCTCAGAGTGAGTATGGTCTGTTTCAAGAATCTGGGAGCCTTTAAATTGGGTGCATAAATATTTAGAATTGAAACATCTTCTTGTTGTATTTTTCCCTTGACCAATATAAAATGACCCTCTTTGTCTTTTTTGACTTTAGTGGCTTTAAATACACATGTATCTGAAAACGAGATTGCAAGTCCCCTTTTCTTCTGAATTCCATTTGCCTGAAAATTTGTCTTCCAACCCTTAACACGGTGTTTTAATTTGTCTTTTAAAGCCAGGTATTTTTCCTGCAGACAGCAAATGGATGACTCGTGTTTATTAATCCAGTCAGCCAATCTATGTCTCTTCAGTGGGGAATTCAAGCCATTAACATTTATTGAGATAATTGATAAGTGCAGTAGTGTTCTATTCATCTTATTTTGTGTGAGTTCATTGCTTAGTTTTATCTTTTGCATCAGTGTGGAAGTTAGGTTCTGTCCTTTAATTTCTGAGTTCTCATTTTGCTGCTGATCTATTGTGATGGTCAGTGTGTAGAACAGGTTGAAGTATTTCCTTTAGAGCTGGGCTACTTGGGGCGAATTTCCTCAATGTTTGTATATCCAAAAATGATTTGATTTATCCATTAATTTTAAAGCTTAGCTTAGCAGGATATAGAGTTCTGGGCTGCAAATTGTTCTGTTTAAGTAGATTAAAGGTAAGTGACCATTGTCTTTTTGCTTGGAAAGTTTCATTAGAGAAGTCTGCAGTCACTCTGATGGATTTGCCCCTAAGGTCAACTGAAGCTTACTCATGGCAGCTTGAAGAATCTTTTCTTCCATCTTAACTTTGTTTGTTTTTTTTTTTTTTGTAGAGACAGAGTCTCACTTTATGGCCCTCTGTAGAGGGCCGTGGCCTCATGCAGCTCACAGCAACCTCCAACTCCTGGGCTTAAGGCGATTCTCTTGCCTCAGCCTCCCGAGCAGCTGGGACTACAGGCGCCCGCCACAACGCCCGGCTATTTTTTGGTTGCAGTTTGGCCGGGGCCGGGTTTGAACCCACCACCCTCGGCACATGGAGCCAGCGCCCTACTCACTGAGCCACAGTTGCCGCCCTCCATCTTAACTTTGGACAGATTCATCACAATGTGTCTTGGAGAAGCTCGGTTAGAGTTGAGGCAACCTGGGGTCCGATATCGCTCTGAAAGCAGTGTGTCAGAATCTTTGGTGATACTTGGGAAATTTTCATTTATAATATACTCTAGTATGGCTTTCATTCCTCTGGGGCATTCCTCTTACCCTTCTGGGATTCCTGTAACTCATCTGTTGAAATGCTTCATAAAGTCCCGTAATTCTTTCAGTGAATTTTCTCCTATCTCTTTCTCTTCTTTTCTCCCTCTTTAACTATCTGAGTTATCTCAATAACTTAGTCCTCTACCTCTGAAATTCTTTCTTCGGCATGGTCTAAGCTATTGCTGATACTTTCTATTGAATCTTTGAGTTCCCTATTTGAGTGTTTTAGTTCTTTCAGCTCTGCTATAGCCTTTCTATATTCTTCATATCCTTCAACTCTTATTTGATTCTGTTTCTGGATATCCTTTTGATTGTTTTCCACTGTATTAGCAATTTTTTCCATTGTTTCCATCATTTCCTTCATTGTTTTCATTATGTGTATTCTAAATTCCCTTTCTGTCATTTCTAACATTTGTTTGTAGGTGGAATCCTCTGTAGTAGCTACCTCATGGTCCCATGGAGGGTTACTCTGGACTGGTTATTCATGTTGCCAGGAGTTTTCTGCTGATTCTTCCTCACGAGTGATTTCTTTTATGTGTTTCCTTGCCCTAATTTTCCTTTCACTTCCTCTTGCTCTTTAAGTCCCCATTCCTGTGGCTAGAGTTTTGATGAGTCCTTTTGGTACAGGACCTGAACGATGAGAAAGTTGAAAGGCAAGAAGGGATAAAAGAAAGAAAGAAACAAACAAAAAGAAAAAAGAGAAAGGAGAGGGGGTGGGTAAAAGGAATATTGACAAAAAGAAGAGAGGTAGATAGAGCAATATAGGTGTACAGTAGTGTACTTTGACACAACCTTAGTAAAACCCCAACCTATGGGGGTGCCCAGTTGGGTGGTTCCCTTGAGGTCAGCAGCTCTTTTCTACCCTGATCGGACACAGTACCCCATCTTCATCACATAGAGAGTAAACACAAAAATGCCATTACATCCAACCAACAGAAGCAAACAGAAAATTTTACGGGACAAGATTGGGTGAAAAATGAAACAATAGGGGTAGAAACCCTAGCAAAAATGAAGTCCAATTATTGAAAAAGGCAGCAAAGGGAAAATGTATTTAAACTAGAAAAATGGGGAAAGAAAAGGAAGAAAAAAAAGAAAAGAAAAAATCTGTAGGGAAAAGGTTGAAATTAAAAAATAAAACAACAGGGGGGAGGGAGCAAAATGGCGGCCGAGTAACAGCTTCCTTGCATCTGGGCACCATGAGTCTGGGGAGATAGGACTCCAGGCATCTCTGGCTGGTGGGATCTGCTTATCATCACCTCTGTGAGGATACAGGGAGTCAGAGAGAGACTTCTGGACCCCAAGAGGAGGACTAAAACAGTGGAAAACCGGCAAGTGGTTGTGTGTGTTCTATCGATCTAAACCCGCCGGCAACTGTAAGTACAGTAGCAGTGAGACTGCAAACCAGAAAGGCCTTACCTGTGAACTGTTTTGGTGTCTTTGGATTTCGCAGTCAGTTGAACTGCCTTGGGGAGAGCCTGAGCAGGAGTGCGGGGAACTTTGGCCATTGTCTAGGGCCCCAGTCTGAGCCGCTGAGCCAGATGGAGCTAATAGTGTTTGGCTGTGGGCCACAGGGAGCCATTGTGAGTGATCTGCCCCAGCAAGCTCCACCCTCAGGTTTGCAGAACAAGAATCGGGTGGGAGCTGGCAACCTAGCGACTGAGTAGCCTCAGGGTGGGGTCTGAGCCGCCTTGCAGCCCTAACCCTCAGGGGCAGAGTGAGACCGGTTTTGGCACACAGGGTTAATGGATAGCCACTTCAGCAGTGATTCCAGTGACAAGCACTTTCCGGGGAAAGCTTCTGCTCAGCAGGTTTACAAGTTGAAAGGGTCTTTTAAGAGGGCTGAAGAGAGATTTTGGGTGTCTACCTGCTGGGGTTTGAGAAATCAGCAGCCTCCAGTCATATCAGCACTATGATTAACATCTCATACCCCAGAAGAACACGTGTTGCCCAGACAATATTCAACAACATATACATGCTGCTTTGTTTTTGTTTTTTTGTTTTGTTTTGGTTTTGGTTTGGTTGTTTTTCTGTTTATTTTGATGTTGTTGATGTTCTTTTGTTTTTTAATTTCAGCCTTTTCTGTACAGATTATTTTCTTTCTCAATTTTTCTAGTTTAATTATAATTTCCCATTGCTGCCTTTTTCAATAACTAGAACTTCATTTTTGCTAGTGTTTCTACCACTATTATTTGGTTTTTCACCCAATTTTATCCCGTAAAGTTTTCTGTTTGCTTGTTTTGGTTTCATTTATAGCATTTTTGTCTTTCCTCTCTACTTGGTGGAGGTGGGGTACTGTCTCTGATCAGCTTAGCAAAGAGCTGTTGACCTCAAGGGACCCACCCAACTTGGCACCCACAGAAGGTGGAGTTTTTTAAAGGTTGTGTCAAAGTACCCTACTGTACACCTATATTGCTCTGTCTCCCTCTTTCTGTCCCTCTCTTCTTTTTGTCAATATTCCTTTTACCCACCCCCCTCTCCTTTCTCTATTTTTTGTTTTTCTTTTTGGTCATTCCTCCTTTTTTTCATCCCTTTCTTGCTCTTCAACCTTCTCACCCTCCTGGTCCTGAGAACTGAAACAGCAAGAGGAAGTGAAAGGAAAATTAGGGCAAGGAAACAGATAAAAGAAATTACTCATGAGGAAGAATCGGCAGAAAACTCCAGGCAACATGAAGAACCAGTCCAGAACAACCCCGCCAAGAGACCATGAGGCAGCTACTGCAGAGGATTCCACCTATAAAGAAATGTTAGGAATGACAGGGAATTTAGAATACACAAGATGCAAACAATGAAAGACATGATGAAAACAATGAAGGAAACTGCTAATAAAGTGGAAAATAACCAAAAGGAAATCTAAAAACAGAATCAAATAAGAGATGAACAATATGAAGAATATAGAAAGGATATAGCAGAGCTGAAGGAACTGAAACAGTCAATTAGGGAACTTAAAGATACAATGAAAACTATCGCAACACGTTAGACCATGCAGAAGAAAGAATTTCAGAGGTAGAAGACAAAGTTCTTGAGATAACTCAACTAGTAAAAGAGGCAGAAAAGAAGAGAGAGAAAGCAGAACGTTCACTGTCAGAATGATGGGACTTTATGAAGCATTCCAATATATGAGTTATAAGAATCCCAAAAGGGGAAGAAGAATGCCCCAGAGGAATGAAAGCCATACTAGAGAATATTATAAATGAAAATTTTCCAAATATTACCAAACATTCTGAGACACTGCTTTCAGAGGGATATCAGACCCCAGGTTGCCTCAACTCTCACCAAGCTTCTCCAAGACACATTGTGATGAACCTGTCCAAAGTCAAGATGGAAGAAGAGATTCTTCAAGCAGCCAAGAGTAAGTGACCTACAGGGGCAAATCCATCAGAGTGACTGCAGACTTCTCTAATGAAACTTTCCAAGCAAGAAGACAATGGTCATCTACCTTTAATCTACTTAAAGAGAAAAACTTCCAGCCCAGATTTTTGTACCCTGCTAAGCTAAGCTTTAAAATTGACAGAGAAAGCAAATCATTTGCGGATATACAAACATTGAGGAAATTTGCCACAACAAGTCCAGCTCTACAGGAAATACTTCAACCTGTTCTACACACTGACCATCACAATGGATCAGCATCAAAGTGAGAACTCAGAAATTACAGGACAGAACCTAACCTCCACACTGATGCAAAAGATAAAACTAAGCAATGGACTCTCACAAAATAAGATGAATAGAATACTACCACACTTATCAATTATCTCAATAAATGTTAATGGCTTGAATTCCCCACTGAAGAGACATAGATTGGTTGACTGGATTAAAAAACACAAGCCATCCATTTGCTGTCTGCAAGAAACACACCTGGCTTCAAAAGACAAATTAAAACACCGAGTCAAGGGTTGGAAGACAATTTTTCAGGCAAATGGAATTCAGAAGAAAAGAAGAGTTGCAATCTTATTTTCAGATACATGTGGATTTAAAGCAACTGAAGTCAAAAAAGACAAAGATGGTCACTCTATATCGGTCAAGGGAAAAATACAACAAGAAGACGTTTCAATACTAAATATTTATGCACCCAATTTAAAGGCTCCCAGATTCTTGAAACAGACCTTAATCAGTCTGAGCAATATGACATCTGATAATACCATAATAACAGGGGACTGTAACACTCCTCTTACAAAGCTGGACAGATCCTCTAAACAGAAATTGAACAAAGATATAAGAGATTTAAATGAGACCCTAGAACAACTTTGCTTAATAGACGCATATAGAAGACTGCATCCCAAAGATAAAGAATGTACATTTTTCTCATCAACCCATGGAACATTCTCCAAAATTGATCATATCCTGGGACACCAAACAAATATCAATGGAATCAAAAGAATGGAAATTTTACCCTGTATCTTCTCAGACCATAAGGCACTAAAGGTAGAACTCAACTCTAACAAAAATGCTCAACCCCACACAAAGGCATGGAAATTAAACAATCTTCTGTTGAATAACAGATGGGTGCAGGAAGAAATAAAACAGGAAATCATTAACTTCCTTGAGCATAACAACAATGAAGACACAAACTACCAAAACCTGTGGGATACTGCAAAAGCAGTTTTGAGAGGAAAATTTATCGCTTCAGATGCCTACATTCGAAAAACAGAAAGAGAGCGCATCAACAATCTCACAAGCCATCTTATGGAATTGGAAAATGAAGAACAATCTAAGCCTAAACTCAGTAGAAGAAAAGAAATTTCCAATATCAAATCAGAGGCCAATGAAATTGAAAACAAAAGAATCACTTAGAAAATTAATGAAACAAAGTTGGTTTTTGAAAAAATAAATAAAATAGATAAACCATTGGCCAGACTAATGAGAAATAGAAAAGTAAAATCTCTAGTAACCTCAATCAGAAATGATAAAGAGGAAATAACAACTGATCCCACAGAGGTACAAGAGATCATCTCTGAACACTACCAGAAACTCTATGCCCAGAAATTGGACAATGTGAAGGAACTGGATCAATATTTGGAATCACACCCTCTCCCTAGACTCAGCCAGGAAGAAATAAAGCTCCTGAACAGACCAATTTCAAGCACTGAGATTAAAGAAACAATAAAACATCTTCCAACCAAAAAACACCCTGGTCCAGATGGCTTCACACCAGAATTCTATCAAACCTTCGAGGAAGAGCTTATTCCTGGACTGCAGAAATTATTCCAAAAAATTGAGGAAGAAGGAGTCTTCCCCAACACATTCTATGAAGCAAACATCACCCTGATACCAAAATCAGGAAAAGACCCAAACAAAAAGGAGAATTTCAGACCAATCTCACTCATGAATATAGATGCAAACATTCTCAACAAAATCCTAGCCAATAGATTACAGCTTATCATCAAAAAACTCATTCATCATGATCAAGTAGGTTTCATTCCAGGGATGCGAGGTTTGTTTAACATACGCAAGTACATAAATGTTATCCACCATATTAACAGAGGCAAAAATAAAGATCATATGATCCTCTCAATAGATACAGAAAAAGCATTTGATAAAATCCAGCATCCTTTTCTAATTAGAACACTGAAGAGTATAGGCATAGGTGGCACATTTCTGAATCTGATTGAAGCTATCTATGACAAACCCACAGCTAATATTTTACTGAATGGATTAAAATTGAAAGCTTTTCCTCTTAGAACTGGAACGAGACAAGGTTGTCCTCTGTCACATTTACTATTCAACATAGTGCTGGAAGTTCTAGCCAATACAATTAGGCAAGACAAGGAAATAAAGGGAATCCAAATGGGAGCAGAGGAGGTCAAACACTCCCTCTTTGCTGACGACATGATCTTATACTTAGAGAACCCCAAAAGACTCAACCATAAGACTCCTAGAAGTCATCAAAAAATACAGTAATGTTTCAGGATATAAAATCAATGTCCACAAGTCAGTAGCCTTAACAGTCAATAACAGTCAAGATGAGAAGCTAATTAAGGACACAACTCCCTTCACCATAGTTTCACAGAAAATGAAATACCTAGCAATATACCTCATGAAGGAGGTAAAGGACCTCTATAAAGAAAATTATGAAATCCTCAGAGAGGAAATAGCAGAGGACATTAACAAATGGAAAAACATACCATGCTCATGGATGGGAAGAATCAACATTGTTAAAATGTCTATACTTCCCAAAGCAATCTACTTATTCAATGCCATTCCTATCAAAATACCAACATCGTACTGTCAAGATTTGGAAAAAATGATTCTGCACTTTGTATGGAACCAGAAAAAAACCCTGTATAGCTAAGGCAGTTCTTAGTAATAAAAATAAAGCTGGGGTCATCAGCATACCAGATTTTAGTCTGTACTACCAAGCCATAGTGGTCAAGACAGCACGGTACTGGCACAAAAATAGAGACATAGACACTTGGAATTGAATTGAAAACCAAGAAATGAAACTAACATCTTACAACCATCTAATCTTTGATAAACCAAATAAGAACATACCTTGGGGGAAAGACTCCCTATTCAACACCAATAAATGGTGTTGGGAGAACTGGATGTCTACATGTAAAAGACTGAAACTGGACCCACACCTTTCCCCACTCACAAAAATTGATTCAAGTTGGATAAAGGACTTAAATTTAAGGCATGAAACAATAAAAATCCTCCAAGAAAGCATAGGAAAAACACTGGAAGATATTGGCCTGGGGAAAGACTTCATGATGAAGACTGCCATGGCAATTGCAACAACAACAAAAATAAACAAAAGGGACTTCATTAAACTGAAAAGCTTCTGTACAGCTAAGGAGACAACAACCAAAGCAAAGAGACAACCTACACAATGGGAAAGGATATTTGCATATTTTCAATCAGACAAAAGCTTGATAACTAGGATCTATAGAGAACTCAAATTAATCCACAGGAAAAAAGCCAACAATCCCATATATCAATGGGCAAGAGACATGAATAGAACCTTCTCTAAAGATGACAAACGAATGGCTAACAAACATATGAAAAAATGTTAATCATCTCTATATATTAGAGAAATGCAAATCAAAACAACACTGAGATATCATCTAACCCCAGTGAGAATGGCCCACATCACAAAATCTCAAAACTGCAGATGCTGGCGTGGATGTGGAGAGAAGGGAATACTTTTACACTGCTGGTGGGACTGCAAATTAGTACAACCTTTCTGGAAGGAAGTATGGAGAAACCTCAAAGCACTCAAGCTAGCCCTCACATTTGATCCTGCAATCCCATTACTGGGCATCTACCCAGAAGGATAAAAATCCTTTTGTCATAAGGGCACTTGTACTAGATTGTTTATTGCAGCTCAATTTACAATCGCCAAAATGTGGAAACAGCCTAAATTCCCACCTACCCAGGAATGGATTAACAAACTGTGGTATGTGTATACCATGGAATACTATTCAGGTATTTAAAAAAATGGAGACTTTACATCCTTCGTATTAACCCAGATGGACGTGGAAGACATTATTCTTAGTGAAGCATCACAAGAATGGAGAAGCACGAATCCTATGTACTCAATTTTGATATGAGGACAATTAATGACAATTAAGGTTATGGGGGGGGAGGAAAAGCAAAAAGAGGGACAGAGGGAGGGGCATGGGGCCTTGGTGTGTGTCACACTTTATGGGGACAAGACATGATTGCAAGAGGGACTTTTCCTAACAACTGCAATCAGTGTAACCTGGCTTATTGTACCCTCAATGAATCCCCAACGAAAAAAAAGAAAAAAGAAAACAACAACAAAAATAAAAATAAAAAACAAACAACAAATAAACAAAAACAAGCAAAAAGAAAGGCGTATATGTATCTTGTTGTATATTGTCTGGGCAACAGGTGGTCTTCTGAGGTATGTGATGTTAATCACAATGCTAAGACGACTGTAGGCCTCTCCTGCTTTCTCAAACCCCACAAGGTTGAGACCCTAAATCTCTCCTCAGCCCTCTTAAAAGCCACTTTAAATGTCTAAACGTGGCTAAGAAGTTTTCCCAGGAAAGTGCTTGTTGCTGGGATCACTGCTGAAGTGGCTATCCACTTCCGCAGAGTACCAAAACCATTCTCACTCTGCCCCTGAGGGTTAAGGCTGTAAGAGATGGCTCAGTCCCCATTTTTAGGTTGCTCAATCGCTAGATTACTAGCTCCTACCTAATCCTTGCTCTGCCACCCTCAGGGAGGCGCTTGCTGGGGCAGTTCTCTCACAATGGCTCCTTGCGGTCCACAGCCAAACATTATTAGCTTCATCAGGCTCAGTGGCTCAGTCTGGGGCCCTAGACAATGCACATAGTTCTCCACACTCCTGCCCAAGCTCTCCTCAAGGCAGTTCAACTGAGTGCCAAGTCCAAAAACACCAAAACAGTGGCTAGGTAAGGCCTTTCCAGTTTGCAGTCTCACTGCTGCTGTACTTACAACTACCCCGCAGGATTTGACTGATAGAACACATGCAACTACTTTCCAGTTTTCCATTGTTTTTGTCCTCCTCTTGGGGTCCAGAAGTCTCTCACTGACTCCCTGTGTCCTCAGAGGGATGATTATAGGCAGATCCCACCAGCCAGAGATGCCTGGAGTCTTATCTCCCCAGATTCATGATTCCCAGTTGCAGGGATGCTGTTACTCGGCCACCATCTTGCTCTCACTTCCATTTCCATTCAGGACCAGGGCTCTTATTCATTTTTTATATTTTTTCTATATAAACTATATATATATATATATATATATATATATATATATATATATATTTTATATTTTTATATATATATAAAAATATATATATTTATATATATATATTTATTTTTTTATATATTTTTTATATATATATATATATATATTTTTTTTTTTTAAGTAGAGACAAGGTCTTGCTTTTGCTCAGGCTGGTCTCAAATCTCACTCTCACACCTCTTTAATGCTCCCCTTTAGCACATGGTGACAGAGCACCCCAGGATCCAGGGGGTGGACAGGCTTGAGAGTGCTCAGAGCTGAATGGACAGGTGATATGAACTGAAGACTGCCAGGGAGCCATGCTGTGTCACTCAAGGGTCTTTTGTGAGATTAGAACTCACAGGTATCATCTTCCTCAAGCATAGAAGAGGACAGCCTTAGGAGCTGAGGACGCTGAGGAAGGGGAGTGCTGGATAGGCACACTCACAGGACACAGCCCCACTCTGCAATTGCTTTTTACATCCTTTTACTTTGAACTTATATACAGAGGGTGCCAAAAAACATATACATATTTTAAGACAGGAAGAAACTATTTGATTTGTAACACTCAAGTCACATTGACTGCTGCAATTACAAGAGGTTTTCAATGTGACATATATTCATTTTTGTTTCACGGTGTACATGGAGTGTTACAAATGTACCAGGCTTAAGGACAGTGGTATAATCATAGCTCAAAGTAACCTCCGGTAACCTCCAGTGTTGGTGTTCTGAGTAGCTGGGACTATAGGCATGCCACTATGCCTAGTTTCTGTTTATGTAGAGATGACTTTTTGCTAAGTGCCCAGGCTGGTCTCAAACTCCTGGCCTCAACCACTCCCTGCCTCAGTCTCCCAAAGTGCTGAGATCACAGATGTACACTTCCGTACCCAGCCAAAGCAGTTCTGAAAGCCTATACACCTTCACAACCCATAGTCCTATCAATTTGCACAACACTAACATCAACCCAGAAAATGCCCCACATGACCTAACCCAGCTTTAGTCCTGTACAGGAAGGAAAAAGACTATTCCAGGGAGAAATAGGATAATGCCTATTGTGGGCCTAACAGATTTTCCTTCCTTCAGAGGAAATCCTAGAGATGTTACCACAGGCAGCTGGTACACCCAACGGTGGAACGTCATAGGAAGGCGAGCTATAGGATGGGAATAACTGGGAGACCTGTGGCCCAGTGCTGGCTGTGATGCTGTCGGGTGCTTGGTTCTTCCTAGGGAGTGTAAGATGCCACACATGTACCTGGCTTGTGAAATACATCATCATGGATATGCATATGTATGCATGTGCACATGTGTATACGTCTGTGGTTTTGGATCATTTCTCCATGCCAAAACCTTTACTAGGATAAAAACATTGTGCAAAATCAATATAAAGGCCTTGGTCTTACGTGCAGGCAGACACAGGCCTCTCCCCTTCATCGTAATGGATGATAGTAATGCAGGACAGGAGGCACCCTTACCCGCTGCCTTAGCCCTGGCAGTGCTGTGGGCAGGAGGAACCAGCTTGCTGGAAGGGCAGGACACCTGTGAGGAGACACTGGCGCCTTGTTGTATCCTTTCGGTGCACTTCTGGCTGGTCAATTTCATGGATGGCACCTTGCAGTCTCTTCATACGAGTTTCCAGGGCCTGAGAGTTCAGCACCTTGCTGCTGATTGCACAAGTGTGTATAAGGTGGAAGCCCCACGCCCTAAAGTCAACATTGAGTTCTGGCAAAACAATCCTCCCATGACTATATAAACCCCTGAGCAGAGAGCCCAAAGACAGACTTCAAAGAGGGAGCAGGAGAGCTTGTTCCCCTCCTGGGTTCTCTCTGCCAGGAGCTTTAGTTTTTTTGTAAGTTATAAATTTTGTTTCTGTTAATAAACCTGTCTTACCATTGATCCTGTGGTCGGTGGATTCATTCTTTGAATGTCCAAGACCAAGAACCTGAAAAACACTGTCAGTATCAGTAGCCCTAACATCATACACCCAAGAGGCGTATGTTGCCACCAGCAGAATTGTCTCTCTCAAGGTTTCCTGGTATTTGGATTGGTACTGAATTTTTAAAAAACAATCAGGATGAAGGCAATCTAAGCTCAAATATATGTAGGAAGCCCCAAGTGGAAAGGTAAGTAGGATTCTTCACTGCAGACTGTTCTGAGTGCCATTCCACACTTGGACTCCACAGAAGTGCACTCAGGACTTGAACCTTGAAAAACCACAGTGTCTCAGAGATCTCACCCTGGCTGCTTTGAGCAGACCCTTTCTTGTCTCTGGCACAGAACAACAGGATGTAAGGTTCTGGAGAAGCCTGCTGTCCCACTAGTTTTTCCTGACTCTGTCTCCCTGCCCCACTGGCAGTGACACTTCTCTGGACATTCAGATAGAAGACACTGGACGGGAGAGGTTGGGGCAGCAAAGGGGTGGTAAAGGCAGAGGAAGCAATGCTGAGGGTGTGACCCAGATGGAGCTAAAGTGAGTCTCATGTTAGTGTTGGCTGCTTGAGCCCTCTAAGCAAGGTCAGAAACGCGTATTCTGGTGTGACTGCACATGCCTGGGTGTGGAAGGTGTCCGTGTACTGCACAGGATGGAAGCTGACTCTGAGGCAGCCATGCTGCACTCTCTGCTCTGTCTATGCCAGCACTTATAATCACGTGTGAATTACATGCCCTCCTTGAACCAGGTAGGCAAGCACAAATAAGCAGGGGACCCACATTTGAGGGTTTTATTTAAGACCTTATTTAGATTTATTGGGAAAGTCTCATCAGCTCAGCAAACTTGTACAGGCGCTGGGATTAGAAATATAAGCCTGACCCGTGTCTGTAAAAATCAAGCCCCATTATACAAACCCTTCTGTGCATGATGTAATGTTGGAACTCCTCTCCTGCGAAGCTCTCAGGTTCCAGATTAAAGTGCGACAGAGTTACAAATTACAAGAAAAGTGACTTCTGGTGAAGCCAAAGAACAATCGCTCTTAAAATTAAAAACAATAATAATAATAATAAAGTACTTTTCATTTTGAAATTCTTTCAGACTTAACAAAAAATGCCGAAAACAATACAACTATCTCCACATACTCCTCACCCAGATTTTCCAAATGGAAACCACTCATAGAACCACAGTACAATGATGTGAATCAGGAAACTAACAAGGATAGGACACCATCACCTGCAGATCTTCCTCAGATTTCACTGAGGTAAGGGCATGCTACCACACTATGCTAGTAAGGCCAGGTGCTTTGCTGGGCATTCCGGGGACGCTACTAGGCGAGGAACGCTTCTACACAGGCTGCACGCTAAGGCACACTAGGCACCGCGTTACGCTTGGCACATTGTTTCGCCTGGCAAGCAAGCTACGCTGCCTCCCTCCAGGCGCGCAAGGTACGCAGCTACACTAGGAACGTTGCTATGCTAGACAGGCAAGTCACACAGCTCCGTTAGGCATGCAAGGCACGCTGCTTCTCTAGGTATGCTGGCCACGCAGCTTCGCTAGGCACGCAAGACACGCTGCTCTGCTAGATACGCAGCTACGCTACACACGCAAGACACGCTGTTACACTAGGCACGCAAGGCAGGCCCATATGCTAGCCACACTGCTATGCAAGGCACACCATTATGTAAAGCACAGTGCTGCGCAAGGGACACAAGTACTCTGCTGCGGTTCATTTGCAGCTACCCTAGGCACAATGCTTAGGCACGCAGGGCAGCTAGGCCCGCTGCTGAGGGACACAGGTACATTAGGCGGGCGCTTAAGCTCTCGCAGCTGCTCTAGACAAGCAGCTACCGCGCGTAAGGCACCCTACTACGCTAGGCACGCTACTACTCTGCTGCCAACGTCAGTGACACGAGGCACGCTGCTTAGGCACACAGCTCCGCTAGGCACGCTCTGCTTAGGCTTGCAAGGCACGCTGCTACACAAGGGACGCATCTAAGCTAGCCATGTGCTGCTTAAGCACTTAGCTTTCTTAGGTGCGTGCAGACCTAGGCAAGCAGCTATGCTAGGCACGCCGGTTCCCCAGGCATGCAAGGCACTAGTTGCTTTGGCAAGCGCGCTGCTACTCTACATACGCATCTACCCTGGGCACGCTGTTTAGGCATGCAGGAATGCTACGCTTGCGCTGCTTAGGCACACAGAAACACTAGGCAGGCCTGTACACTAATCTCACCATGCGCTAGGCACGTTCTTAGGCTAGGAACCCATTTATGCTAGGCACGGAGAGCTTAGGCATGCTTTCCTACTGCTAGGCACCCTACGCAAGCTACACTACATTAGGCTAGCTATGCTATACCCTGTGCTGCACGCTACTCTAGGCTCCCTCTGCTAAGCTACGGTAGCCTAGGCTCGCCAGGGCTACACCGGCTCACTATGCTAGGCTAGGTCTCTGTCTCACACTGGTGCTCCCAAAGAGAATCTCCACCCAGTGTCGATGTCCCTCAGTTAAGCCCACAGTGTGGAGTGTGATCTCTCAGCAGAGGATTCTTCCTCTTGGGCTTACCTGCCCCAGGCTCACCTGCAGGCGTCCCTCCTGCAGTCCACGGGACAGCTATCCTCACCACCCTCTCTGCTGACTGACTGGCACAGATTTTTCCTGGGAAGCCCACATGCCATGCTGGGAAGCTTAAGGGCAATAGAGGTTCAGGATCACTGAGGAGGAAGCAGGGCTGAATCAGTAAGTGTGTTTCCCTGAATGGTCCATACCCTGGGTTTCAAGCATCTCTGAGGCTCTCCCAGCCATTCAGTGGGGGTTCCCTCTGTCCCCCTGTCGGAGTGTACAAAGACATCTGTAGATTGAGAGCAGAATCCCTGTGCCAACTTGTCACACTCCCAGGTTTTCATACAAGCCACTTCTACCTTTTTTCCTCAAAGGTCAAAGCTGCAATTCTGGCCACTGTCCTGAAACGAACAGGGGATGTTCCTAGGTAGCACTGCAGTTGTTACTGGAAAGGACTAGAAATGTCAAGGGACAGTATTTTCTGCCTAGGGGAAGACTGAGCATCCACACCCCAGGGTTTGCGTGTGATTCAGACACACGGTATCCTCTCATTTATACGAGTTCTTCTCTGTCTTCGTGTGTGTGTAACATTGTGTGTGTGTATGTCTGTTGCCTGTACCTGAACCACAGCTTTCTAGATGCCAGAAAGGGAGATTTGAGAGGCCTCAGGGGCTGTGGGCAATAAAGTTTCTTCGTTTCTCACAGCGAGGAGACACAACACAGAAAATGTTGTCTACTAGAAAATTCACAGAGGAATTTGCCCTAGACCTGGAGTGGCAATAAAGTCTACCGAGCTATTGCTGTGCCCTGTGTGCATGGGTGGGCTGGGGACAACCCAATGAATGAATGAAAACACTTGGGACTTTTGAATTTTTTCTTTAGAATCACTGGGTAAAACTGTGTGCGGGCACAAAAACGGAGGCATTGTGTGCAAAAAGGCTGGCATTGTGCCTAACATGAGCAGCTTGGGCAGAAGAGGCAAAGATAAATACCAGAGCACTGGCCCTCTGCAGACTGCATGTGGGGAGTTCGGAGTCAAGGGCCTTTCACAGTGGGGAGGTGGGAGTCAAGGGCCTTGTGATAAGTGTCAAATATGCCTGGCAACTGCTCAGTGCCTGGATAGGAATAGTGTGGGATCTGTCACAGGGTTGACAGGACAAAACACAAACAGAAATGTCAACCTTAGGATGGCTCGGGGCTTGTTTCCTACAGAGGAATTTGCACGTACACTGCCTCAACGTACTATAGAACAAAACCTTAGGGCAGTCTTCCAAGTAGGTGTTGTTCTGGATGTCCAAGTGTGAAATTCCTGAGGAAAAGGCTAGTGTGGAGAAGGGCCCTGGTACTTTCTCACCCTGTGGGTTGCAACCAGGGGAGTTGCCAGGAAGAGTCAGTTCCCTGCTGAGGCATGGGTCCCTGTGCTTCCATGTGTATCTGTCGCTTTGATTCCTGCACTGCACATGTAGACTGATAATGGTGGGGACGGAAGGGGCTTGCCACCAGTGGGTCCTGTGAGAATGTCTTCCAGGGACGAGCATCACAGGCTTGAGAGCATGCCATTCTGCCGAGGTGGAAGGTAGCCAGGTTGTAGGCCTTCCACTCAGCCTCCTCTGTACAATAAAGATGCCAAAAATGTGTATCTTGGGATGACTGAAATGAGGCACTTCCCCAAAACAACATGAGCACGGATGATGTAGGGCTTAACACTGCCATACCTCTAGGTGGGCACTTCGATCATGGGCCCTAGGACTTTGTTACTTTCTCAGTGCATGACAGACATCTCCATGGGTACTCATCATGCCACTTTCTCCCTGCTTCACCTATGGTTCCTTTTCCAAAACACTTGTTCCTATCCTTGGTGCCACTTGCCCTTGTTCCTATCCTTGGTGCCACTCTGCTTCAACATGGTAGACAGGAAAAGGACTGTGCACAAGCTTCCCCCTGTTGTGGGACAGGCTTGGATGATCCAGTCACATATCATGTGGAGCAAGGAGGAACACCACCAGAGCACGCAATTGACCACTTGTTGGGGCTCCTTGGCCAGGCCCAAGATTGATATCCCTCTTTCTATCACAGTCTTGGGAATGGCATTTCCATTCCCAGTGTGCACCAATAGTTGGCCCTGGCCTAGTTGAGTCTCCAGGGACCCACTAGAGGAAGCTGCCTGGTCTGGTACACCTGATCCATCTGGGTGCCCAGGGGACAAAGGCCTGGCCTGCCAGTCTTTCACTCTTGAGGAGATGACAAGCCTCACACTGCAAAGTCTAAATCTACCCTGTACATGTCAGAATCTCACTGCTTGGTCCTGTGGCCCACTGCAGACAAAGGGCCCAGGGACTTGATTTGAAAGCCACAGGCAGAACTGAGGTGGTGTGCAGTCTGGGTACCCATACAAAGGTCCCATTGTGTAGTGAGCCTCTATGTGTACCTCTCTTCTCTCATAGACATGTGTTTGTATGTCTCTCTCCTCACTGGCTACTGTGTGTGTGCCTTACCCACAAGGGCCCCTCTGTGTCTCTGTCTACCTGAACACGATCTCTGTTTGTCTCAGTGCACCACCACTCTCTGTGTCTCTTTCCACCTTCAAGACCCTCCCTCTCTCTCTGGGTGTGCTTTCTCCAACCACCTTATCTGTCTCTCCTACTCATCAGACTAGTCTGTTTCTCTCTCAGCCCCTAGAGCTCTCTGTATATTCGTGTGGTCTATCCCAGCATAGATTGTTTCTGAGTGTATCCTTCTCCTGCAAGGCAACTTTGTGTATGTCTCTCTCTCTTTTCTCAGCCCTCTCTCTATTTTCTATCCCTTTCCAACTGAGCCCACCTGCTTTCCTCATGTAACTCCTGTCTCAGTCTGTCATACTTAACACATACCTCTCTGTGCGACAGTCACCCAATCCTTCATTCTCACTTTGTCTCCCAACCTCTCCTCAAGTTTAGACCTATTGCTGGGCCTGCCAAAATACATCAACCTCTCTGAAGATTTCCATGCCCTCCTTGCCCTTCCATGCCCTCCTTGCCCTCCATTCAGACATGTTAATAACATGTGTCATAACTGTGTCATTGCAGTTATGCTTTCTTGGCTCCTATGGCTTCTGTCACTGCCCTGTTAACATAAAGTTGTGTCATCCTCCTCCAAACACAGAGAGGAACTTTTTGGTCTCAATTAAACAAACTGCTGCAGTAGCTAGTTTGTCATGGGTATGCTAGTAGGACTTCTAAGCTTGGGTCATGAGGACCTACAAATACCTCCATCTTGCTGTCAGGAAAATGGAGTGGCTGTATGGGAACCCTGGGAGGAAGCAGATGTTGAGCATTCCATGGAGCATGGAGACACCTATGGGATCCAGGTAAATGAATCTACACTGATGGTCCTGATGGAGGAAGCAGGAGAGCTCCTTAGAAGGGCCACATTCTAATGTCTGTGATTTTCTTTATAAATTCTCATGATCGAGGTGGACATTTCCTTTGAATTTCTCACCATTTCAAATGACCATTTGAAATTGGTGACCAATTTCTCACCATTTCTAGGGACTGCAAGGCTACATTTCCCCCAACGCTCCCTGTCAGTAACAAACCCAGCTGTTTGGCAGTGTGCTTTCCCTGGATTGAGTGGGAGGTGCCCAGAGTGCTGGTTGATCTTTGTTGGTCAACAGCAAGATGGGAACAAAATAGCTCAGGTTAGGAGTGATGCTGATAAACTAGAAGGGCAGGAAGAGGTGTACAGGGTATGTGGGGTGCTGTCCAAAGATTATAAAGGTCTTTGCAAGGAAAAGCTGGGATGAGAACTTGCAGGCCCTGAACAGTGTGCTTTTCTGGGAGGAGGAGGACCTGGAAGGCAACAATAATGTCATGTGTGCATACTTTGTGCTGTAACCCTGTCTCAGTGAACAGGCACAACGCAGCAAGGTGGAGTTATTGGGTAACAAGGCAAAGGAGAGATTGTACCTTCTGCATCCTGCCATGACTGAAAAGGTCTCTTGGACCTTTTCTTCCTGTCAAAGGAAAGTTCCTCTTCCCTACTTGTGCCTGTGGAAGTGTAGACAGATACAATCCACAAGTAGGGAGGAACCTGCGAGCTCACAGCCTCAACATGGGGTCACATCAGCGATGGCACCAGCTAGGCAGAGCTCTCGCAAGGCCGTGCAGCTACCAAATGTTTCTTAGTGTAATCGCTGAGCAGCCTCTATGCCTGTGTGAGGAGACAGGGGTGAAAGAGGAGCTAGGCAATGGCAGCAGAAAGGACACACCTCATATGTGAACCTGATTATCATACAGCCAGAAGAACCAAAATTTACTAAAAGAATTGAGATCACTATCAAAATACAGTGAGATGGTCCCACCTGCTGCATGTGCATTCTTTCGAAGGGGGTTGGAGGAGAAAGTGTGTATCGCCCATAAGTAGTATGTGGCTGTGCTGTGCCTTCCGACAGGCTCAGTGCTGAAAACACCAAACCCCAAGGCCACTCCCTTTGTGCTCTTGCTCTGTACAAAACATCTGAAGTGTTAGTCAAGATGATTCAGCACCAGGTTACCTTCTGCTCATCCTCTGCTCACAGCCTTCCAGCATTGCAGGAGCCAGGGGAGGCAAGTCTTCCTTGGGATGAGGGGGAAGTATAAAGAATGACCCACTGCCATTCCCTGAGGCCTGCTGGGTACATGAACGTCCCCCAGCATGTGCCCCAGACAGGTGGGTCCCTGTGAAGGCTGCTGTTTGGTCACCACCTTTTCTCATGGCCACCAGGGTTCAAAGCCAATTACAGTGTGTCAATCCCCTAGCTTGCTGGGAGAAGCTGTCTCTCCTGCTACTCTCTGTGTCCCTCTTTCCCTCTTCCTTTCACTCTCTGCCACCCTTCTTATTCTCAGCTTGTCTTGTCCTTGCTGACCTTTGCCTCTATCTCTGCCACACTCCACTGCCTGCTTGCCTGAGTATGGTCATGGGGATAGATCTTCCACTACTATGACACGTGCCTTGGCTATTCTTTGCAGCATGGGCTTTCTTTTGTGCCAGGCTTTGGATTCATTAAAATGCCAGGGATCTCCTGGGTATCCAGAATGTCCAGGATGAACCCTGAAATATCCTTGACCTGGCCTCACTCCTATTTTTATAGACAGAGGGATGCAGCACTTTTTAACAGCACACACCAAACAGAAGTTGTAGTATGTGTTTTACTTATTATCAGGACCGGCTTTTTGCAAGGCAGACCAAGCGAGAGAAAACACCATTGCCTCACAGGAACCACACCCCATGTTCTCCAGAAATCCTCCTCTACCTCACTCACTCCTCCTTTTGGGGACTGCACAGAGCTGCGCACACAAGCAATCAGGGATCCTGCTGAAATGCCTGTCGTGAGCCTTTTTGACTGGCAACTTTGACATAGATGCTTTGCTCACTGTGCATCTTAGTCTTCTTAGTCTAGCAAAGCCCTCAGGAAAACTGTGAGCAGAGAAGCATGGTCAGGCTCGTGCACTCCAGCTGTGGGTAAGACAGTCCTGGCGCCTCTTGCTAATTTACGCAGTGAAAGGCTTTATGTGTTCCCTCCTGCTCCTCGAGATATCATTTTCAGGGACCCAACAAGAAAGGAAAGGATCAGATATGCCCTTGGAATGTTCACCAAGGCCAAGAAGCATGTGGCCTCACCAGCGTCAGGGCTGCAGGACTGCCTCAGGTGCTGAACTGGGCCACACTGCCTCCTTCGTTGCCGCCAGAGGGCTAAACCCCACGGTTTTTCCTTTGAGCCCCTCATCTATTGGCTTAAGTGCCAGCAACTGCAGGTCGAGGCACCGCCCTAACGCCCTCCAACCAGTGGTGAAGCTGGCCACCATAGAGAAGTGTGTGCGCTTGCGCGAAGAGTCTGACCCCGCCCCTACACCCACGCAACAGGGAGAAACCGGAGCTGGGGCCCATTGGAGTCACGTACAGTGTGCTGCCTCAGTCACTGTGTGTTGCCTTGAGTGTGCGATCCCAGCGCTTGGAGCTGTCTTACGCACCCGCCACAATAGGCGCCGCTTGAAGGTAGGGTCGCATGGGGAGCCAGGTAGGGCAGTTTTATGCTGGGCCTCACCAAGTCCAGCCTTAGAGGACTAAGGTCAGGTTGCGCCCTTCTGGAAGGCGAGGCTCAAGGACTGGCAGGGTAAAGGGCCCAGGAGGACCGTGGTTACAGAGTTGTGGTCTGGGAGATTCGTGTGGTCCTTCGTGGGCACGCTGGGGCATCCAGCCTGTCCATGGAGCTGCCTGTGCAAGAGAGCTTCACTGAGGCGGTGTCAGAGTGTGCGGAGTTCCTGGGGGTGGAGTCAGAACTTGGGTTGGCCAAGGTGATCCTGACTGTGCAGATGGAGAAGGTCGCTGGTCCAGGAGAATGAGCTTGAATGTGAAGACGACCACGGAGAGGAGGAGAATGGGTAGGCAGTGGAGGGGCACTTGGCTTGCTCTTTATGCTCTCCAAGAGATCCAGCAGGAGCTGAGCAGAGTGAGTGGCCGGAGGCAGCATAGATTATGCTCGGCTGAAGCGCGAATTCGGGAAGAGGATGAAGGCTCCTCTTGAGCCCAAGAGCACCATCAACCGGAGCATCCTGGGCTTCTGGGCGGAAGCCATATCCTTTACTGCTGCTCCTTCATGAGGACTGGTAGTGTGCTAGGCCAGGGACAGAGGGAAAGGGCTTCACACGGGAGGGAAAAGGACTCTAAGGCAGAAGGGAGACAGTAGGAGAAGGAGTTGTGTTGGGGGACACTACAGCCTTCTTCTCACAGCGACTGGGTGACAATGTGGACCGATCTTATGGACTTGCAGGTAGTGAGTGAGCCTGTGATGGGGACTGGGAGCAAGGCCTATATCTCTATAGTAGGACAGACACTAAATTTAGAGCCCTTCTCAGGCAGCACAACATTGAAGAAAACATTCCTGGGGAAGGTCTTAGATGAGTGAGAGGACTGCCAAGCTGTGCTTGGTTGTAGGCTTTTGCTACCTACGCCCAGGGTGGTCCAACCCTGCACCAACATTGTGCAAGGTGCTGTCCTCTGAAAGACACTCACTTCCCCCAGAGTCTCCTTTGGTTCTGACAAGCTGCTGCTCTTGCCCCCACATACAACCTAGAGGCAGGGTTATATGCCCTGCCTTGCCACCAAAGAGTCTCTAGGGCACCAGGCACAGCCAGGCAGTCACTAGGGCTCTGTGAGTTTCTTGAAAGGAAGTCCCAGTGGGGAAGAAGCATGGAGCATGGCAGCCAATATACGGAGAAAACAGGGCCCATCCTGACATCAACATGTTGGGTCCAGCAGCAGCACCCCAAGACCATCTGATGTTCTGGAAGCCTGGGTAAACCATCTCCCCATAAATCAGTGCAGTCACATCAAAGTTTCACACACCCACAAGGGAAAGAGAGACCTCAGGATATCTTGTGACAGACAGGCTCTGATAAAGACATTGGAGCCCTGGAGGACTGAAGCCAGAGGCAGAGATATTTTCCCTCCCTTGTATCCAAGTTACGGGCTCCAGGTAGAAGAATCAGCACTGATGGTGCTGGAGGAGGGACCAGGGGAGCTCCCTAGAAGGGCCACATTCTTATGTCTCTGATTTTCTTTATGAATTCTCATGATAGATGTGGACATTTCCTTGGAAGTTCTCACCATTTCAAATGCCCTGTAGTTTCCATGGACTGCAACACCACACTTTCCCCTACACTCCTTGTTAGATATTGACCCAACCAGTTGGCAGTGTGCTTACCCTGGATCAAGTGAGAGGTTTGCAGAGAGCTGGTTCTCAGTGGGGATCACCAGCATGCTGGGAAGAAAAGGACTCAGGTTAGGAGTGATGTGGATAGACATGCAGGGCATAAGGATGTGTCTAGGTGAATGTGGTTTGGGGGTCCAATGATTATAAAGCTCTTTACAAGGAAAAAGCTGGGATGAGAAACTGCAGCCCTTCCCAGTGTTCTATTCTGGCAGGAGAAGGACCTGCAAGGGAACAATAATGTTCTGTGTGTGTGCTTTGTAGTGTAACCCTGTTCATAAAGCAGCAATGTGGAGATATTCAGTAACAAGGCAACAGAGAGCTTGTACCTTCAATACCCCACCAAGACTGTCAAGGTCTCTTGCACCTTCTCTGGCGTGACCAGCCAAGTCACAGCCTCCAACATAAGGGCACATCAGTGATTGCAAGGGCTAACAGAACTCCTGCCAGCCTGTGCTGCTATCAAAAGTTCTTAATGCAGCTCTGCTCAGCATCCCCTATGCCTGTGTAAGGAAAGAGGTGCGATACAGGTGCCAGGAGATGGGAACAAGAAGGAGTCGCCTCATATGTAGACCTGACAATCATTTTGCCAAAGAGCCAACATATCCTAACAGACTTGAACTCTTTACCAGTATCTATTTGGATGGTCCCACATGTAGAATGTGCCTCCTTTCAACAGGTGTTGGAAGAGGAAGTATTTATTCCAACTTTGACATAAGCACTGCTATTTACTGGCCCTGAGCCAGACCTTGTAGAGCTTCTGGCTGTGGAGCTTAGTCATCTTTAGTCTAGCAGAGCCCTCAGGAAACCCTGTGAGCAGAGAGGCAATCCTCAGGCTCATGCGCTTCTGCTGTGGGTGATACAGTGCTGGCGGCTCTTGCTACTTTATGTCGTTGAGAGGCTTTAGGTGTTCTCTCTTGCTCCATGAGAAGTCCTTCTCAGGGACCCAAACACAGAGGATGGGAGCAGATGTGTACTTGGAATGTTCACCAAGGTCAAGGAGCATGTGGCAGCACCAGCTTGCAGGCCTGCAGGACTCCCGCACGTGCTGAACTGGGCCACACTGCTTCCTTCTGTGCCACCAGAGGGCGAACCCCCAGAGTTTGTGCTCTGAACCCCTCATCTATTGCCTTAAGTGCCAGAAAGGGAAGGTCTAGGCATGACCCTAACATCCTGCAACCAACGGCTAAGCCGGAGACCGCAGGCGTGTGTGTGCATGCCCGAAGAGTGTGATTGGCCCCCACTCTCGCACAAAGGGGTGAAGCGGGAGCTGGGATCCTTTACGGTCTGGTAGTGTGCAGCCTCAGGCACTCTGTGTGTTGGCTCCTGCCGCACCCTCGGCACCAAGCCGCAGCGAGGTGGCGCTGTCCGCGTTGTAAAACGATGGAAAGGAGGTCTGTGCTCCCTGGAGCGAAGCCCCCAGCACCCCCAGTGTGCGCAGCCACAGAGATGTTGCCCAGCATGCTGTTTTTTGTCGCATTAACCTAAGGGTATGGCTTTCTGTTACAGTGTACGTGTATGTTAAGCTGAATGTCTGTTTGTCCTGATACGTAAGCAATAAGTCCTTGTCAGAATGAACACAATGATAGTTGATCCAGAAACAGCACTAGAAGTATGACTGTGCCAGACTCAGTGGCTCCAAGTAAGCCTGCACAAAAGCAAGTCCCCACCATAAACGCCAGTGGGCTAAGACAATGCAGGCACAACAAACAAGATGTTTAAACAAGATGTTCCAACACGACATGCACCATCACCACCCACAGTAAAACTTTCCTTAAAAAACATCTTACTTCACTACATTTCTAATCAATCAAATCACAATAGAATAAGCACATATGATTAATAATAAGCACATAATAAAAGTATATATAACCAACATTAACTTAAAATTTATATATCTAATAAGAGCCTTAAAACAAATTATGCCTTTACTATTACTTAAACACAAATGTAAAGAATTACACTATACTAACATTCCTCAGATAAGAGGAAGCAAGAGGAAGCAAGAGGAAGCAAGTAGTTTTCGCTGATAACCACTAACCTTTGTTCTCCTTAAGGGCAGGATATTGAAAAATAGTAATGGATAACTACCCACGTTTGCAAACTTAAAATATAACTTGTAAAAGTCAGCAAGTTGTAAAAATACTTTGTGTAACCTGTAATGCTTTGTGTAAAATGTATAAATACCAACTTCTGAACTCAGTAAAACGCAGCTGCATACTTCACCAAGTGCTGTGTGCCAGACTGTCATTCCTGCGTCGACCTTTCAACCAACCTGACTCCGTTTCCCTGCTTTCCCTCGGACTGAAGCCCACCAACAGGGTGGTCCGCGGCAGGCTCCAGTGTGCAATCCCAGAGCCTGGAACTGCCTTCCGTACTGCCACAGTAGACGCCACTTTATGGTAGGGCCACTTGGTGAGGCAAGTAGGGGGTGTGGAGCCTCCCCAGGAAGGCTTAGAGGACTTAGGTCAGGGAAATGCCCTTCTGGAGAGTGGCATCAGGAGGACAGTGGTTACAGAGTTGCTGGCCGGGAAGTTCTTGTGGTTCTCCCTGGCCAGGCTGAGGCAGCCAGTGTGTTGATGGAGCTGGCTGTCAAGAGACCTTCACATAGGCAGAGCCAAAGGATGCAGAGTCCTTTTGGGAAGTCAGAGAAGTTGGTGGCCAAGTGATCCTGATTGTGCAGATATAGGAGATCATGATGGGGGGATCATAGCCTTAGCTTACCCAGGACAATGAGCATGAAGGTGAAGATGACGGCCAAGAGGAGGAGGAGAATGGGCAGACAGTGAAGAGCATTTGTCCCCCAGGTACCTGTATGCTGTCTGAGCTCTCCAAGGGTTCCAGCAGGACCTGAGCAAAGTGAGTGCCTGAGGCAGCATGGAGTACACTGGGCTGAAGTGCAAGGTCTGGCAGAGGATGAAGGCACATCTTGAGCACAGGACCACCATCATCTGGAGCATCCCCTGGATTCTGGGCCAATGCCATATCCTTACTGCTGCTCCTTCATGAGGGCTGGCAGTGGGGAAGGCTGGGGACAGAGGGAAAGAGCAGCACATGGGAGGGAAAAGGATTCTGACCAAGGTAGGAAGATAGCAGGAATCAGGTCGGGTGACACTACAGCCTTCTACTCACAGACACTCGCTGAGAATGTGCATGATCTTAGCGACCTGCAGGTAGTGAGTGAGCCTGTGTTTGGGACTGGTACAACAGTTATCTCTGTTGTACCAGTAGGACAAAAAGAACCCTTCCCACGCAGCACAACATAGCAGGAAATGTTCCTGGAGAAGGCTTTCAATGAGTGGGAGGACTGCCAAACCAGTGATACAAAGACTGTGCCTGGTGGTAAGAGTGGCCACCTGTACTCAAGGTGGTCCAACTCTGACCCAACCTTGTGCAAGCTGTTATCCTCTGGAAGACAATCATTTTCCCAGAGTCTCCTAGGGTTCTGACAGCTGCTGATGTTGCCCCCCAATAAGCCTAGAGGCAGGGATATATACCTTGCTTTGCAGCCAAAGAGCCTCTACAGTATCAGACCCAGCCAGGCAGCTGTTAGGGCTAAGTGTTAATTTCAAGAGAGGACATCGCACTGGGGATGAAGCAGAGAGTATGGTAGCCAGCATGTGGGGAGAACAGGGCCCATACTGATAGCAGTGTTGGTCCAGCAGCATCCCAAGGCCGTCTGGGATTCTGGAGGCCTTTGGTAAGCCACTATCCCTCCCCACCTCCAGTAATCATTGCAGTCAGGCATAGGCTGACACACCTCCAAAGGAAGGAGAGGCATAAGGATGTCTTACAAAAGGCAGGGTCTCAGGAACACATGGGCCCCCTGGGGGTTTGAAGCCAGGGGCATCCCCCTGTCTGACACTCTCACACTGTCAATGCTCTCCAGACCTGCTGCGTGACATGGCATATAGTTCCTCTTTACCTGACTAGGATAAAGTCCTTAACCTGAGGCAGATAATGAACTACCTGCAGATAATGAGTATAATCACAGAACAAGATGAAGATGTGCTTGCCTTCATGACCATTTTGAAGGTAGTAGGCCAGGGAGGCTGAATCTAGCCTGGCATGAGTGGTTGTGGTGGCATTTGAGGGCCAGAGCTGTGAAAGAAAAGTGACCCAACCACCAGCAACCTGCCTACTGTACCTCACCCAGGACCGGTCTCCCTTACTCTTGGTGCCATCCCCCATTATTCCCTGGCAGGTGGAGGAAGTCAGACTTCCCAGGTACAGGCTGCAGGTTAAAATATTTTTTCCATCTGACCCACTACTTCAAGAATGAAGTGATGCCAAGGATTACTCCTTACTATAGCTGGTGGGACGTGGGTGCTTGGATGATTGGGGAGGGGAGTGAGGAGTTAGGCCAGTCTCAACCCTCCCCTAATTTCCTCTCCTTCAAGTTACAAGGCATTTGGTACCTCTCTGATCCAGTGGCCCTGGGCTGATCATGAGAAAGCACCCTGCTTCAGCAAGGATACCATCTTCCGGAGCTTCATCTGCTGGTTGTCAAACCACAAATGCCCCAGTTCTAACCCGATTGCTGAGGTGCAAGCCCTTTGGTCCTCACCAGGACCCCTGGGTTTATTTGTTGGATTCTGGGATGTGTCTTATTTCAGGGCACAGCTTATCATACAGGGCACGTACTGTCATACTTCCAGATCACCATGGAAGACCTGTGGCTCAATCCATTGACTACAACTTGAGGGAGGAAAACACCATGATGGAGAAGAGAGAAGAGGTCAGGTGAGCAGCCCAGGATTGGGCCGAGGAGGCTGCTTGTCTGTTTTCTGGGGCGGGCATATAGAGTAGGTGAGGCTCTAGAGTGGCTGTAGTGTCATCAAACAGCCCCATAGAGTTACAAAAGAAAGGAAAATTGAAAGACCCACATGTCATGCTGGGAAGCTCAAACCCAATAGAAGTTCAGGATCCCTGAGCAGGAAGGAGGGTTATATCAGTAAGTGTGCTTTCCTAAATGGTTATGCCCTGGGTTACAAGCCTCCCTGAGACCCTCTCCAGCCATTCATTGGAGCTCCTCACATCGCTCTATCCTACCCTCCGAGAATATCTGCATATTGACAGCGAATCACTGTGCCCACTTGTCAGTCTTCCTGGGTTTAAATCAAGCCTCTTCCAGCTTTTTTGTTCAATGCTCAAAGCTGCAATTCTTGTCAGGGTCCTGATACAAAATGAGGGCCTTGGGGATCACAGGAGCAGTTATTGGAAAGGATGAATAAATTTCAAGGCACAGTGTGCCTGCCCAGGGGAAAAGTTGGCGACCACACCCCAGGGTTTGCATGTCATTCAGATACTCACTGTATCCTCTCGATTTATATGTGTTCTTCTCTGTCTTGGTCTCGGTGTGCTTGTTCTCTCATGTGTATCTTCAGTGTGTGTGTGTGTGTGTGTCTGCTACCTCTCTTGAACCACAACTTTCTAGATTTTGGCAATGGACTATTGAGAGGCCTTAGTGGCTGCAGACAATGAATTTTCTGTGTCTCTCACAACCAGGAGATAGAATAGAGGAATGGTTGTCTAGGGTAAAAGGCACAGAAGATATGTCTTAATGTGGAGTGGCAATAAAATCTACCAAGAGTTGCTGTGTCCCTGTGTTCATGGGATGGCTGAGGATGACCCAGTGAATGAATGAAAGAACTTGGGACTTTTGAATTTCTTCTGGAAATCCCTGTGTAAAACCAAGCACAGCCCTGAAATTGGAGGCCCCGGCCCAGCCAGAGCATAGTGTGTGGAGAGACTGGCATTGTGCCTAATGTATCTAGCTCGAGTAGATGAAGCAAAGTGAAAGCCCAGAGGACTGACCCTCTGCGGACTTTGCACCTTTTCTGCTGGGAGTCAAAGGCCTTGTGACAGGCACCACACGTCTCTGGCTCAAGGGATTGAGCCACAAGTCCTCTGTGCTGGCAACCCCTCATTCTCTATGAAGGAATAGCGTGTGGGATGTCTCACAGGGATGACAGGACAAAAAGCAAACAAAAATTTGAACGTTAATATAGCTTGGGAATTGAGTCCTACAGACGGATACCCATGCACACTGCCTCCATGTAAAAAACACCAAACCCTAAGGGCAGATTTTCAAGTACCTGTTTTTCGGGATGTGCAAGTACAAAATTTTTGAGGAAAGGGCTAGTGTGGAGATGCACCCCATTGATTGCTCCCTCTGGGGATAGTGCTGAGGAGAGTTGCCAGGAAGAGACAGTTCCCTGCTGAGGCATGGGTCCCTGTTCCTCCTTAAGTACCTGTGGCCATGATTCTGGACCTGCACATACAGACCAGCAGTGGTGGCCACCAGTGTGCCCTGTGAGGTTGTCTTCCGAGAATGAGGATTCTAGGCTCAGAGAGCATGCCTTCTGCCCAGGTGATGGTAGCCAGGTGTAGGTCTTCCACTCTGCCTCCTCTGTGGAATAAAGACACCCGAATTGTGGCACTTGGGATGACAGATTCCCATGTGAACTTGCTGGTCAGGAGTCATTCAGGGGGGAATGAACTTCCATACATAGTGTGAGCATCGAAGGGGTTAGCGCAGAAAAGGGTGTTCATGATTACTGTGCTGCAGAGTAAGGGAAAGAGAACTGCCTGGCCCACGTGACACAGGAGCCACAAGATTTTCCGCTGGTGGCCTGAGGGCTATGGGGCTTCCACCTTCACTTTTCAAAAATACCATGTGCATGGAACCTTGTGAGGGTTTAACACTGGCAGACCTTGGTGTGGGCACTGCTAACGTTGGTCCTGGGAATTTCTCCCAGTCTCTGTGTAAGATAGGCATCTCCATGGGCACATGTCATTCCACTTTTCACCTCCCTCACCTGTGTTCACCTCCCTACCATACTTTTTGACCCCTGTTCTTATCCTCAGTGCCTCCATTGCTCTGTCAAAGTCAAGGGTGTTACAGCCAAATGCCAGATCCTTCTTGTCACTCCCAGTAGCATTTGAAATGTCCACTCCTTTGTCAGGCTTCGGCATGAGATTAGAAGGCATGGCTTGTGAGATCTGAGCAGGGCTGATGGCTGAGCTACCAGCAAGGCAGTGTGTTCCTGCTCTAGCCTCTGGCCCTGACCATTCCTCTAACCCCAAGTACACCATCTTGATGGTTGAAGTCTTTCAGACTCCTCAGTTTACCCTGCAGGGTCCCAAGAGGCATTGGCAGGCCAGAGCCTCAGAAAGAAAATGCCATTCGCTGGGTTCTCTTTGAAGGAGGCATAGAAATCTTGGGCCATCCCAGGAAGACCCTAGCAGTGCCCCATTGCCAACTTCTGTGTGTCTCCTCTGTCTGTACCCTGTGATTTGTACTTGCCAAGGCAGCTACAGAACAGTGGGAGGCGTGAGCAGAGTCCTCTGTCTGCTCACCTTGTTTTAGCAGAGTAGCACATCCCACTGGTCAAAGGCTGTGGTTGCCTTTGAAGGGAAGACAAGCCCCACAGAGCAAAGTCTGAATCTACTGGTGGAAGTCAGACTCTCAGTGCTTGGCCCTGGGACTCACTCTAGGCTAAGGGCCCAGGGACTTGATTCCAAAATCAGAGGCAGGACTGAGGTGGGGTGCAGTCTGTGTGCTGATGCAAAGGTCCTATTGCAAAGTGTGTCCCTATTTGTTCCTGTCTCTCTGAATGGCTTGTATCTGTGTGTGTCTCTCTTTCATAGCCAGCCTCTGTGTGATTCCATTACCCACAAGGCTCTTTCTGTGATTCTCTACCTGAAAATAATTTCTCTTTGTCTGTCTCAGCACAACATTCTCCTCTGTGTCTCTTTCTGCCTTGATGACCGTCTGTGTCTCTCTGGGTCTATTTGTCTGTCTGTCCTCTCCAGCAGACAATTCTGTTTCTCCCTTGGCCCCTAGTGCTCTCTCCCTCTCTCTTTGTCCCTGCCTCCCACCACAGCCTTGTCTCTGTGTGTCTCGTTCTTCTGCAAGAGAAATCTGTGTGTTTGTCTTTCTCTCTTCTCACCCCCCTCTCTATTATCTATCTCTTCACCACACAGCCCTTTTTCTATTGTCTTTATTCCCACACCCCTCTCCAAGTGTGTCACCTCTTAGCACACAACTAACTCTCTATATGACAGTCTTCCCTTTCTTTACTCCATCTCCCACTATCTCCTCAAGTTTTAATCCAAGGCTAAGACAACATTAAGTCTGCATGCCCCTGTCTGAATCAACAAATTATCCTGTATTATCTGCTATAGCTCCTGTCACTGTTTCTGACAACCTAAATTTATTGTGCCATGCCCCCACACACACTGAGGGCAAATGTTTGATCTCAGCATTGCAAGCTATTGCTCAGAGTCGGTAGTTTGTGTATGCATAGTAGGGCTTCTTGGTTTTAGTACATGGCCTAGGAAGCCCTCTTTGTACCTGACAGAGAAATGGAGTTGCTCAGGGAGGAGGCAGACATTCACCATTCCAGGGAACATGGAGACAACTTCATGGTTCAGAAAACAGGGCCCCTCCTTTAAAGGGCCAGGTACTTAATGTCTCTGTTTTTCATTGTGAATTTTCAGGAGACAAATGAACATCTTACCATTTCAAATAACCTGTAGTTTCCAGTGATTGCAAGGCCCCACCTTCCTTCCTGTCACTCATTGACTCAGCCAGGTGGCAATTGTGCTGTTCCAGCATTCAGTGGGAGATGCCCAGAGAGCTTGTTTCCAGTGGTGGCCACAGCCTGACGAGGAAGAGAATGAGTCAGTTTAGGTCAGATACTGATAGACTAGCAGGGCAGGGGGATGTGTCCAAGGGATCTTGAAGTGTGGTTCAATGATTTCAAATGGCTTCAGAAGGAGAAAGATGGCATTAGATCCTCCAGGTCCCTCCCAGTGTGCTAGTCAAGGAGGGGATGTTTCTGAGAAGCAAGAGCAGTGTCATGTGTGTGTACCTTTGGGTGTTACTCTCTCCTGGGTAACAAGAGGAAGGCAGAAGGATGGGGATGTTCTATAACTAGGCCATGCAGAGCTTCTAATTTAAGCTTCCTGCATTCACTGACAGAGTCAGTTACTCTGAAGTGCCAGTGGGATGGTCCTGCCTGTTGAATGTGCCTTCTTTTGAAGGGTGCTGGAGGAGGAAGTGTGTATCCCCCATGGGTAGTATATGGCTGCGTTGTCCTATCTCATGGCCTTTATGCTGAAAACTTCCATCCTCCATTGTTTGTTAGTCAAAAGGATTCAGCACATGGTTGCACATGGACCCTCTGCTCAAGGGCTCTCCTGTTTTTAGGATAGAGACATAGGTCTGCCCTGTTGTGAGAGGGAAACATGCAGACAGAACCCCTGACGTTACCTGGGGCACTCTTGTTAGATGAAACTCCCCCTGCCTGTGCTTCAGACCATGGGCCCCAGTGAAGATGCTATGTGGACTCCACTGTTTCTCATGGCTACCAGGTCTCAAAGCAAACTATGGTAAGTGTGTCCACCTAGCCTATAGAGAGAACCTGTTTCACCTGCTAATATCTGCCTCCCTTTTTCCCTCTTCCTTGCACTCTTTTCTGCCCTTCTCATTCTCTCCTTGTCTTGTCTTCACTGAACTTTACTCTGACTCTGAGCCACTCACACACAGCCTGCTTGGCTGGCTCTGGGCCTGGTGACAGATCTTCTCCTACCTCCTGTGTGTGTCTTGGCCAGGCTCTGAAGCTTGGGATCTCCTGTGTGCCAGCCTTTGGATTCATAAAAGTGACTGGGATCTGATTCAAAAGTTGCATATAACAGCAGGTGTCATCAGCCATGAACTTTTCTCTTTATCAGCCATGAAACAAACTTTTGTTAGAAATAAATTTTCATTTTTTTCATAAATATGCAACTGAATGTATGTACTCCAGTTGTTTCAAAAATCTTGGCTACTACATTTTATTATAATACAAAACCTAAGTTGCTTTCTCAAAGTAATACATTGCAAAATAGGATCTTAAATATTATTTGCTTTCTCAAATACATTGCAACATAGGATCTTCAATATTATTTGGTAAACTAAAGTTTATGACATCCATCTAACTTTAATTTCCGCATAAATGAACAGTCTTATTTCTTAGAAATATTTGTGCCTTATTATTCAAATCCTTAAATTACTGTGATAGATATTTTCATTTATTTCAAGACTTTGGGAACTTGCCCCATACCCTCTATTACCATAATGATTTTGCTATCTATTACTAGAGAATTGTGGACATAAATAACAAAATGGGCTTGTGCTAGAGGACTGATTAAGTCATCTTCTTGCATATATCACAGAACATGAGTGCTTGGGAAGTTAAAGCTCTTGTATAATGACTAAGGCTTTGAGAGAATTAACAGACATCTGGAGAAAGTACCCGATGGTTTGGAAAACCTCCTCAATCGTTTTAGACTTTGACTGTTTCACAGTAACAGAGCTGTTTATTGGTTTTACATGAAAATATCATTAGGTTTGCATAATCTTCCTATGTATCACACTCCATCTGCTAAACACATTCTGTCCTGGGAGGAGGGATAACTGTAGGAAGAGAAGCCCAAGGAAACACTTTGAACTTCAACTTCTCTGCCGTGGAATGTATGTAAAACAATAGATTTGGGAAATACTCTGAAGAAAAAAGCTTCATAGATATCATTCATTGTCTTCCTGCTGTTGGGGGTGCTTAACAAGAGAAATCCACAAGAGCAAAAGATTGTAATTTACTTGTAGAAAATAAAGTAATTTGAATTTATTCAGTAAGTAACAGATGGACATGTGAATCTGGAATTTAGAAGAGAACGTTGGTGAACCCAAAGTGAGACACTGGACCAAGGACACCTATAAATGCGAGATGATAGCAAAGGAGAAAGGGAGCTGAAAGAGAACAGGAATGTTAATATTTTGAAAACCATGTCTGCTTCATACTGAAAGGTAGACATGAAAGTGATGCCTTTGAATTAGCACACCACTGTTGTGACATTACCCTGAACAGCTTTAGTGAAGTAAGGGGAATAAAATCAGATTGCTTTGGTTAGGAAAAGAATTTGAATTTGAGTGATTTTTGCAAAAACACTCAGATACAAATGATTTTGGTGTTTGGCATAAAACAGCTTATCAACTTCAAACAAACTGTTTGTTGCATTGATCAAGGATAAAATGATTTCTGTGTTTCAGTGTTTGAAAGAAAATAATTGATTTGATACACGGTGCATTTTACAAGGGTACATATTAAATCTACTATGAAACAAGTGTATGGTGCCCCATGATCATATTGATGTACACAGCTATGATTTAATAAAAAAAATTAAAAAAAAATCTACTAAGCGTACAATATAAATGTCTTAATACAATAACAGAAAGCGTAGCGAAGGCTATGTTAACCATTTTGATGAAAGTATTTCAGATTGTATATAAAATTATTGTACCCCATAAAATAAAAAAAATTGTTTTTAACATGGCAACTGTAATTACCCTTTTAATATGTATGATGAAAAGCCTTGTGTAAAGACGTTACATATATTTTTCTAATTAGCCCCACAGATATCATTTTATCTTCATTTTATGAATAAGGGACTAAGAAATGGGGAGAGAGAGAAAGATCAATCTGGAGTTATTATCACTGTCAGTGATGATCTACTTCCTATAATAGAAAGTGAGAATTGCTAAAAAGTTATAAAGCATTTCATGGGTAAAGGATTTTCATTACGATGCTTTTTAATTCGATAGCATATAATTGGGATAACCATAAATACTTTGTTTTTTTGTGTATTTTTACATAATTGGAGAGAACCACATGCAATTGGAAGAAGATAATACAAAGGTCCTATGTACCTCATGCCTCCTTTGCCTTGATGGTAACATCTTAAAAAACTATAATATTGCATCTAAGTTACTGACTGGATGTTAATGCAGTCAGCATATAGAATTTCTGTCACTACAAGGATATGCCCCTTTCCCCTTAATGGTAACATCTTACAAAACTATAAATACTGCCTCCAAATTGCTGACTGTATGTTGATACAGTCAAAATACAATTTTTTCTGTCACTGCAAGGATCTCTAAGTTCCCTTTTTTATATCCGCCTCCATTCCTGTCCCTCCTACTCTTATCCCTGATCTCTGCAACATATTGAGGTATTCTTCATTTCTATAATATAATTTCAAGAGTGTTTTATAAAGAGAATCACAAGGCATATAGCCTGTGGGGGTAGGTTTGTTTTCACTAAGTATAATTTCCTGGAAAGATATATAGGTAGTTGAATGCATCATTCGTTTGCTCAATTCTCAGTATTATTATGTGGCGTAATTATACTACCAAATATTTGAAGATTGCTGTGTTCTCAATGTTTGTGTTCATCCAAAACTCTTGCACTGCAATTCTAACCTACAAAGTGATAGTATTACGAGGTGGGTTCTTTGCGATGTAATTAGTTCACGAATGGGATTGGTACCCTTATAGAGACCCCAGTGGGCGAGCCTTCCACTATGTGAGGACAAAGAAAGATTACTGTCTCTGATCCAGGAAGGAGGCCCCCAACAGACATGAATCTACCGGGGAAGGCACTCTCCGACATCCACAATTCTGAGATTGGCTTTCTTGGAAGTGATTTGATTTATGGTATTTTACTAATTATGTGTCAGCCCCAGTGTTTCCCATTTTACAGGGAAAGTACGAATAAACCTACTATTATTATGTATGTTTTCTACAGATGCAAATTTCTCCTGCTTAAATGCCATGGGTCAGGAAACAAATGCTGAGTGACATTGTAATTTCATATTTTAGTTAAAAAAGAAAAAGAAAACAGTTGCCAAACTCTTTCAGAGTGACATACCAGTTTACATTTCTATAAATTTAATATTTAAAATTTAAATTCTTATCAGTCGTGTATATGTGGCCCGGTGTCTCCACATCCTTGCCATCACATGATGTACTGGTTTTTTTGTTTGTTTGTTTGTTGTTTGTTTGTTTTTCACTTTTAGACATTTGTTTGGTATGATAGCTGTGGCGGCTTAGCATTTCTCTAATGGTTAATGATGTTTGATATCTTTTAATCTTCTAATTTGTAATTATTATATTCTCTTCATTGAGATATCTATTCATATCCTATGGTCATTTTCTAATTCGACTATTCTTACTAAGTTTTTATGTATAGATTTGATTTCAATACCTTGTTGGTATTGCTTTACAAACATTTTCTCCCAGGTTGTACCTTCTATCATTAAGACTTTTTTTCAAAAGTATTCATGAGATGTAATTTATTTTTTACTTTTTTTGATTGACTACATAGTGTCAAGTGTAACTCTTTCTTTTCTTAGACATAGAACTGAAAGATATTATCCTATGAATTTTTGTAAAATTTACAATTATATTTATAATTCACTTTGAATTTTTTGTACAAATTGTGAGGCTTATGTCACATTTTTGTTTGCTTCATTTTAGGTTCTGTGTTTGTTTTTATTTGGGTTTTCTGGCCTATGGATGTCAAAGCTCCAGCACCCTATGTTGAATATTTCTATGAAGAAAAAGAAAAACAGTGGGAGTTTATTTGTATTGTTCTATTTGTGTTCATCCCCTGTCATTGCTACATTATATTTGGTAAAGCATTTTCTTTTTATTCTTAAAATTGTTTTAGCTATTTTAGAGATTTTGCCTTTTCATATAAATTTTGAAGTAAGTTTTTCCAGATTTTGCTATGTTGTGTTAACTGCATATCCAACAGTGTTCTAGTATCCATAATATTTGGATAAATATATTTGCAGTATGGGTACTATGTTAAGCATATAGCTCAATGAAGTTAAGAAAATTAACAATAAGTATCCCATTCCACAGTTATGTCTCTTCATTATCAACATTTATTATCACCCCGCAGATGGTGTGCAGTTCTTCTACTACATTTCCTTTGAGAGATATAAATAGTACTAATTTTTAAATTTCTTTTTCCACTTGTTTGTTTTTACTATAAAAATATGAATGACATTTTTCTGTTTGTGTAACATCCTATGACCTTGCAGAACTTTTCTATTAGTTGAAAAGGATTTTTGGATTCTTTCATGTCATCTGTAAGAAAGAACAGTTGTTTTTTTCTTGACTGTATGCTTTTCTTTCACTTATTTTCCTTATCTTTTTGCAATAGTTAAAATTTTCAGTACTGTGTTGAATAGACATGTTGAAAGTTGACAGCCTTCCATGTGCCCAGTCCTAGAAAAAAATTGTCTTTCATTGTTGGATGATGCCAGGTCAGCTGTAGGCTTTTTGTAGATGATCTTCATCAAGAATACCCTCAATCCCATTAGTATTTACCATTGTGTATTGTGATTTTCAAGTGCTCTTCTTGTCTGCATCTGTGGACATAAATCATATGATTTTTCTTTATGAATTTCTTGAGTGACGT
The DNA here is from genome assembly GCF_027406575.1 of Nycticebus coucang. Taxonomy (NCBI): domain Eukaryota; kingdom Metazoa; phylum Chordata; class Mammalia; order Primates; family Lorisidae; genus Nycticebus; species Nycticebus coucang. The sequence goes on from NC_069805.1 coordinate 4,986,929, forward strand.
TAACCAATTTTCAAATGTTGATGTGGCCTTTGTATGCCTGAGATAAATCCATGTGAGTTATGGTGTGTATTTCTGGGGGTAGATTGCTGGGGGTAATTGCTGGGGGTAGATTATCAATATGTTTATTTTTGAAATTAAGTACATAAGAGGTATTGATGTATGGTCTTCTGTTTTTATATGGTCCTTGCCTAGTTTTGGTCTCAGCATAATAATTGCTCCATTTTTGAGTGGAAAATATTCTGCCTCTTCCAAAATCTGAATAGACTGAGTCAAAAGTTAATTCCTTCAATATTTGGGAGAGTTATCTAAGAATGCCATCTTATTTAGGAATTTCTTTCATTTTGGGGGGAACTTTGGAAGTACAAATACAACTTTTTAAATTAGTATGGGAATGCACAGGTTGTATCTTTCATCCTAAGATTTCAGATTTTGAGGATTTTGATTGCTATGTCTTCTAAGTTATCAAAATTCTTCACAGTATTTTGTTTATTCCTTTTTGACATTTTGTGATACTGCTATTGTTTTTCTTTTTAAAATAAAAGTGTAAATAAATGTGATGTTGCTTAGCAGTATTATTTTTTGAAGAATCACAAGTTTCTCTTACTGTTTTCTTACCCTCTTTTGCCATCAGTTATACTGATTGTTTTTTTTCTTTTTTCTTCCATTGGGTTTATTTTGCTGTTGTCATTTCATTTATGCTGTGTGGTTACTTAGATTAAAGATTTCCTTTTCTTCACATGCATTTAGTGAATAAAATCTTTTGTCCCTATTTTACTTTATGACATAATTTAATATGTGATAACTTCATTTTTATTCAGTTATATGTATTTTTGAAAGTGCCCTTAGAGATTTTTCTCTCAGATCAATTTATCATTTAGAAATGTCTTCTTTACTTCCCACAAGGCTGATTGGAGGGATGATCCTGGTTGTTATTTTACTTTGATAATAATTCTTACTTCCATTCCAGTTTGGTCACAAAATATACTTTGTTTCATTTCAGTTTTTTTAAATTTGTTGATATGTGAGTTATGTCCCAGAATGTTGTACCTTCCATGCTGAACATTTCATAGGTAGTAGAAAAATTGTTTCCTTCTGTTGGTGGATAGAGTATTCTATAAATCTCAAAAATTTATTTAGACTGTTGGCTTTGTTGATTGTTTTGTTTATCTATTGTGTTGTTGAGATGATTTGTCTAGTTGTTTTAACAATTGCTAAGCCCCAACTATAATTGTGGGTTTATATATTTCTCCTGTTCATTTTGAAGCTTTGTTGTTTGCTCTATAAAATATTTAGAATCATATATCTCCTTGGAGAGTTTCCCTTTTTATCTTTTTGTAATGTCTCTTCTTGCCTCTTAGACTGTTCTATGCCGTGAAACCTAGTTTATCACACATTAATATAGCTGTTGTTAAATAAAATTTTTTTTTGAATATTTGTATTTTCAACTGAAGCTATTAAACTTGACATAGTTAAGCAACATATAACTGGGTCATCTTTTTTTTTTTTATTGTTGGGGATTCATTGAGGGTACAATAAGCCAGTTACACTGATTGCAATTGTTAGGTAAAGTCCCTCTTGCAATCATGTCTTGCCCCCATAAAGTGTGACACACACTAAAGCCCCATCCCCCTCCCTCCCTCATGTCTTCAATGGTGCATGTAATCTATTTACATTGAAGGCAATGTGGGTATGTTAGAGCTTAGGGCTGAAATTTTACTTTATTTCTATTTCTGTTCATGTGTTTTTCATATCTCCATTAATTTCATATTTCTGGTATTCACTGTATTTTTGTGTAGTTACCTCAATAGTTAGTTATAGTGAGGTATTGCAGTATTTGAAACTCATCATTGCCTAGCTGTATCCACTTGGACTTTCGAAACCCAGCTTTCTCTTTTCACTTATTAAAATATAATTATCTAATTATTTTTATTATGTGAATTGAGCATCACTACAAAGGTTGTTATATATGATGCTCCATCCATCAATATGAGTTTATAAAATTTATGCAAATTTAGGATGGTCTAATACTCTAAATTTTACCTGTTTAGTCTTTTGTGCTTGAAATTTCACACCTTCATTTATTTACTTTTTGTTTAGGTTGCTTCAGCCATTCTTTAACCAAGGGTGTTCTAGCTACCAATTTGCTATTTTTTTTTTCATCTGAAGTAGTTTTGTTTTGTTTCTTATTTCTGAAGAATGATTTTATATTCTTCAGAATGTAACTTTAATATGTGACTCTGAACTTACAGTATTTTTCTTTTACCAATTAAAAAATACTGTCATTTCCTTCCAAGCTCCATGGTTTCAAATGAAAAATCTATTCTCATTCATATTAGTTGTTTCCTTACAAATATGTTTTTCTTTTTTCTCTGATTGCTTTCAGTGCTTCTTCACTATCTATAATTTTCAGAAGTGTATTCTATATTTCACATAAATTACTCTGTATTCTACTGGGAATTTACTTGGCTTCTAGATTTGATAGTTATGTATTTTGACCAAATTTACAAAGGTTGGAGGTATTATTAGTTTTTAGTTCCACACAACACTTCTGAAACTTTGGTTAGCACATGGGTCAGTATGAAAGTTTGAGACAAACTGTATTCATGGTCCATTATTTCACTTCCAGGATACACAAGGCAACAGCACCCTTTCTGATTCACATAAGATTTATTTTTATTATTTTTTTAATTGCGATTATATTGTTTATTTATTTATTTATAGATTGATTGAATCATAGCTGTGTACATAGATATGATCATGGGGCATCATACACTAGCTTCATAGACCGTTTGATATATTTTCATCACAATGGTTAACAGGGAGGGGGGTAGAGGGAGGGGGATTGGTGGGATTACACCTGCGGTGCATCTTACAAGTGTATATGTGAAACTTAGTAAATGTGGAATGTAAATGTCTTAGCACAATAACTAAGAAAATGCCATGCAAGATTTAACTGCTTGGCTTATCAGTGTTGCTATGAGGGCTTCATTTGTTTTCATGTATGCAGGTTTCATGTTTGTTGAGTTGTATGTATCCCAAAACTTATGCAAATTTAGGGTGGTCTAAACTTTTACAACAACTTACATATTATTAACTCTTTGTTATAATCTCACAAGTCCCTGCAATTCTCTCCTTTTTTTGAGCTTATTTTCTCCCTCTTTCATCTTCAGAAAGTATCTGAATATCTGTCTTGCTTCACTGAATTTTTTTCCTTTGTTTTCTCCATTCTTCTGTTAATTTATTTTGCATTCTTTTGTTAATTTTTATTCATTATTTTACAATTCTGTAGCTAGTATTTGGATTTTTTTCTCACTCAACCTATTTCTTTGGTAATCTTTTTCTATACTTTCTCTCAAGAGATTTGTAATAGCTTGATGATACCATCCTAAAATCATTGTAAAGTTAGCAAGATAGTAGTAAGTGAATTTCCAACTTCATTCTCTTATGTAAACACAGGTTGCAAACAGTATAAATATCCACATAGTCTCTTTGAAAAGGCCAGAATTCTGATAACAAGTGGCATTATCCCAGACAAGCATAAAATCATATCATTTGTACTGAAAGGACTAAAGAGCAATGTTACTTTATCTGTTACAGCTGCTTCCCCAATTCCAGTGTAACTTAGAGCCAAGAGAGAGTGCTTCTATTCTCCAGGTGAAGAAAAAGAGTACAGAGAATATCCAAGGTGTCTAGAGTTTCAGTTTTCTCCTTGAATTTCCAGCTTCTATCTTGACTCAGATTATTGAAAGAGTTGATTGGCATAGTTTGGGGTTAGGGAGGGTTGCAAAGGAGATAGCACATTTCTTTTGCCTGTAACACTGTGAAGTTAGGAATATAAGGCATAACTGAAATGACTCCCTTCTGTAAAGAAGGGGTAGAATGGTACATAACACCAATGTGCCCAGCATTTATTGTGCTTCTCCACATCTCCACATGTCAAACTGATGGATATGACACAGTTACACTTTTTTTCATGAACAAGGGATTACAGGTTCCTGAAAACAAAACAAAAATTCTGATGCAGCTAGGAAAGAAAACCCAAAGTCTGTATTAGGCAGAGTAGTAAATATACAGAGTACCAAAAACATCTACACATTTAAAGTGACACTGAGTGCCTCTTATAATTGCAGTAGTCGAACATGCCTTGCGTATGGCAGTTTTACAAGTGGTAATACAGTTCTTGCTTTCTTAAGGTATGTGCACTTTTTTTTCTCTTTTTCTTTTTTCGTTTTTTCTTTTCTTTGTCTTTTTCTTTTTCTTTCTTTCTTTTTTTTTTTTTCATCCTCTATCTTCTACTGTAAAAAGTGTCTTTGGAGACTGGAAGGGAAACTTTCTTTCAAATGAAGAGACAAAAACACAAAACTACGAAGAACACTTATATCTTTATTAACCAATAATAAGAAATGAAGATTCATGAATTGCCTGAAAATTTAAAAACAGGCATTGTAAAAAGCTCTGTAATTTGCAAAAGAAAATGGAAAGGTAACCGAAGAGTGAAAAGTGATCAGGGAAAATGAGAATGTCATGAAGCAAAGAAAGATGAAGAATGAAATAGAAATTCTGAAACTGAAAAATAGAATGTAACACCACTAAAAATTCTCTAGAAGAATTGATAGCAGACTTTATCAACTAGAAGAAATAGTGAACTCTTAAAAAATACTTTAAATTAACCAGTTATAGATAACAATAGTAAAAGAATAAAAGACTAAATGACTATGACACCATGAAGCATGCCAGTGTAGCACATTATGGGAATTCCAGAAGGAAGAGAGGAGACGTTAAAGAGAAATGAAGATACAATAACAAATCTGAAGAAATAATGACTAGCTACTCACCATTCTGGGAAGGGAGATGAACATCTCGATTGATGAATCTCAAAAGATATTAAATGGAATGAAACTTAACAAGTCTATACCAAGACATAATTATTATCAGACTGGTAAAATGCAAAAAACCCCCAAAAAAACAAAAAACGAAAAAATCTGAAAGCAGCAGGAAAAGGTAATTTGTCAGATACAGGAAGCCTATCAGTGGAATTTCAGCAGAAAGCTCATCAGTCAGATGAGAGTAGAATGAAATATTCAATGTGCTTTTTAGCAAAAATGTGAACCAGCAATCCTATTATATCTAGTAAACTTATACTTACCCAGCAAAACTGTCATTCAGGATTGGGGGCAAAATAAAGAAGTTCTCAGACATAAAAGCTGGGAGAGTTCATCACCATCTGAACTACCTTACAAAAAAAGCTAAAAGTGTTTTTTTTTGTTTTGTTTTGTTTTTTCTCAAGTTGAAACAGATAACTAACAGCAAAAGTAACACGTGAAAGCATAAAACTCTATGGTAAAGCAAATATGTAAACATAGAGAATACTGACTGTAGGATTCTTTTTTTTTTTTAATTTTTTTATTAAATCATAACTGTATACCATGATATGATTATGGGGCATCATACACTCACTTCATAAACCATTTGACACATTTTTATCACAGTGGTTAACATAGCCTTTCCGGCGTTATCTCAGTTACTGTGCCAAAACATTTACATTCTACATTTACCAAGTTTCGCAAATACCCCTGTAATATGCACCACAGGTGTGATCCCACCAATTCCCCTCCCTCTACCCACCCACCCCCTTTCCCACTTCCCCCTATTGTTAAGTTGTAGCTGGGTTATAGCTTTCATGTGAGAGTCCAAAATTAGTTTCATAGTAGGGCTGTGTACATTGGGTATTTTTTCTTCCATTCTTGGGATACTTTACTAAGAAGAATATGTTCCAGCTTCATCCATGTAAACATGAAAGAGGTAAAGTCTCCATCTTTCTTTAAGGCTGCATAGTATTCCATGGTATACATATACCACAATTTATTAATCCATTCGTGGATTGATGGGCACTTGGGCTTTTTCCATGACTTAGCTATTATGAATTGGGCTGCAATAAACATTCTGGTACAAATATCTTTGTTATGTTGTGATTTTTGGTCTTCTGGGTATATGCCCAGCAGAGGAATTACAGGATTGAATGGCAGATCTATTTTTAGATCTCTGAGGGTTCTCCATATATCTTTCCAAAAGGAATGTATTAATTTGCATTCCCACCAGCAGTGCAGAAGTGTTCCCTTTTCTCCGCATCCACGCCAACATCTCTGGTCTTGAGATTTTGTGATATAGGCTAGTCTCATTGGAGTTAGATGATATCTCAAAGTAGTTTTGATTTGCATTTCTCTGATGATTAAAGATGATGAGCATTTTTTCCCATCGCAGGCTGGGCAAGGGATTTGAAGAGAAACTTCTCTGAAGAAGACAGGTGCACAGCCTTCAGACATATGACTGTAGGATTCTAATGGTTCTATGTAAATCATTTTTAGCACTGGACTAAAAGATAAGAGTATTAAAAGTTATAAGTACAGAAGGAATGGGTGAAAGATCTGAAGCAAGTCCTAGACCTAGCAAGGCAGATTCCACTGGACATTTCTGGGTGGGAAAAATCCTCTTTGGCTGGATACTCTACCTTCCAGGCTCACTGGGCTGTGGTGTCACCCCCACAGTCCTAGGCAGCAGCCCTGCCCCATCCCCAGCTCTCTGTGAGGTCACCTGTCCTGCTGAAACTGAGGAAAGCGCTTCACACCTGAAAGCATGCAGAAAGCACCTTTCCCCCTTGGATTGTGGTAGAAGTGGCAGCCCTGATGATCTCCGGGCCACCTATCTCTGGGCCTCATTCTTTTCTTTTCCTAAAGGACAAAGCATGTTTATGGCCTTTATAGCTTTGTTGTTGTATCTTGTGGAACACCAGAAGTCCAACAGCCTTTCTTCAGCCCAATCCATTTTTGCTAGTATAAGCCCATCTATATTTCTAGCTTCTGTTGATCTAACCGATTGAATATGTGGTTCATTCCTATACTAATTTCCTTACCAAAGGGTTGTTCAGCCACATGATTAATGTTCTCTTCAGAACACAACTTCATTTTTTAAATATAGATAGGCTGAGAATTTTTCCAAATCTTCAAAATTCCATTTTGCTTAACAGTTCCTTCGATTTTCTCTCTTCTTTTGCATTTTACCATAAGTGGCAAGGAGAAACCAAGTTGCTCCTGCAACATTTTGCTTAGGCATCTCCGCAATTTAAAAATCAATTTAGGTGGAGGCGGAGCAAGATGGTGGCCGAGTAACAGCTTCCTTGTATCTGGGCACCGTGAGTCTGGAGAGAGAGCACTCCAGGCATCTCTGGCTGGTGGGATCTGCCTATCATCACCCCTGCGGGGATACAGGGAATCAGCGAGAGACTTCTGGACCCCAAGAGGAGGACTAAAACAGTGGAAAACCTGCAAGTGGTCACGTGTGTTCAATCCGTCTAAACCTGCCCGCAACTTCCACAAGCACGAGAACTTAAAGAGCAAGAGGAAGTGAAAGGAAAATTAGGGCAAGGAAACAGATAAAAGAAATCACTCATGAGGAAGAATCAGCAGAAAACTCCAGGCAAGATGAAGAACCAGTCCAGAACAACCCCGCCAAGGGACCATGAGGTAGCTACTGCAGATGATTCCACCTATAAAGGAATGTTTGGAATGACAGAAAGGGAATTTAGAATACGCATGTTGAAAACAATGAAAGAAATGATGGAAACAATGAAGGAAACTGCTAATAAAGTGGAAAATAACCAAAAGAAAATCCAAAAACAGAATCAAATAAGAGATGAATGATATGAAGAATATAAAAAGGATATAGCAGAGCTGAAGGAACTTGAAACAGTCAATTAGGGAACTTAAAGATGCAATGGAAAGTATCAGCAACAGGTTAGACCATGCAGAAGAAAGAATTTCAGAGGTAGAAGACAAAGTTCTTGAGATAATTCAGATAGTAAAAGAGGCAGAAAAGAAGAGAGAGAAAGCAGAACGTTCACTGTCAGAATTATGGGACTTTATGAAGCGTTCCAACATACGAGTTATAGGAATTCCAGAAGGGGAAGAAGAATACCCCAGAGGAATGGCCGCCATACTAGAGAATATTATAAAAGAAAATTTCCCAAACATCACCAAAGATTCTGACACACTGCTTTCAGAGGGCTATCGGACCCCAGGTCGCCTCAACTCTAACCGAGCTTCTCCAAGACACATTGTGATGAACCTGTCCAAAATCCAGACAAAAGAAAATATTCTGCAAGCTGCCAGGAGTGAGCGCCAGTTGACTTACAGGGGCAAATCCATCAAACTGACCACAGACTTCTCTAATGAAAATTTCCAAGCAAGAAGACAATGGTCATCTACCTTTAATCTTCTTAAACAAACAATTTCCAGCCCAGAATTCTGTACCCCGCTAAGCTAAGCTTAAAAATTGATGGAGAAATCAAATCATTTACGGATATACAAACATTGAGGAAATTCGCCACAACAAGACCAGCTCTACCGGAAATACTTCAACCTGTTCTGCACATGGACCACCACAATGGATCAGCAGCAAAGTAAGAACTCAGAAATTAAAGGACAGGACCTAACCTCCACACTGATGCAAAAGATAAAACTAAGCAATGGATCTCACAAAATAAGACGAATAGAATACTACCACACTTATCAATTATCTCAATAAATGTTAATGGCTTGAATTCCCACTGAAGAGACATAGATTCGTGGACTGCATTAAAAAACAGAAGCCATCCATTTGCTGTCTGCAAGAAACACACCTGGCTTCAAAAGACAAATTAAAGTTCCAAGTCAAGGGTTAGAAGACGATTTTTCAGGCAAATGGAATTCAGAAGAAAAGAGGAGTTGCAATCTTATTTTCAGATACATGTGCATTTAAAGCAACTAAAGTCAAAAAGACAAAGATGGCCACTTTATATTAGTCAAGGGAAAAATACAACAAGAAGACATTTCAATTCTCAATATTTATGCACCCAATTTAAATGCTCCCAGATTCTTGAAACAGACCTCACTCAGTCTGAGCAATATGACATCTGATAATACCATAATAATACGGGACTTTAAGACTCCTCTGACAGAGCTGGACAGATCCTCTAAATAGAAAATAAACAAAGATATAAGTAATTTAAATGAGACCCTAGAACAACTGTGCTTGATAGAAGCATGTAGAACACTCCATACCAAAGATAAAGAATATACATTCTTCTCATCACCCCATGGAACATTCTCCAAAATTGATCATATCCTGGGACACAAAACAAATATCAACAGAATCAAAAGAATTGAAATTTTACCTTGTATCTTCTCAGACCATAAGGCACTAAAGGTGGAACTCAACTCTAACAAAAATGCTCGACCCCACCCAAAGGTGTAGAAATTAAACAATCTTGTGTTGAATAACAGATGGGTGCAGGAAAAATTAAACAGGAAATCATTAACTTCCTTGAGCATAACAACAATGAAGACACAAGCTACCAAAACCTGTGGGATACTGCAAAAGCAGTTTTGAGAGGAAAATTCATCACTTTAGATGCCTGCATTCGAAAAACAGAAAGAGAGCACATCAACAATCTTACAAGAGATCTTATGGAATTGGAAAAAGAAGAACAATCTAAGCCTAAACTCAGTAGAAGAAAAGAAATATCCAAAATCAAATCAGAGATCAATAAAATTGAAAACAAAAGAATCATTCAGAAAATTAATGAAATGAGGAGTTGTTTTTTGAAAAAATAAATAAAATAGATAAACCATTGGCCAGACTAACAAGGAATAGAAAAGTAAAATCTCTAGTAACCTCAATCAGAAATGATAAAGGAAAAATAACAACTGATCCCACAGAGATACAAGAGATCATCTCTGAATACTACCAGAAACTCTGCGCCCAGAAATTTGACAATGTGAAGGAAATGGATCAATAATTGGAATCACACCCTCTCTCTAGACTCAACCAGGAAGAAATAGAACTCATGAACAGACCAATTTCAAGCACTGAGCTCAAAGAAACAATAAAAAATCTTCCAACCAAAAAATGCCCTGGTCCAGATGGCTTCACTCCAGAATTCTATCAAACCTTCAAGGAAGAGCTTATTCCTGTACTGCAGAAATTATTCCAAAACATTGAGGAAGAAGGAATCTTCCCCAACACATTCTATGAAGCAAACATCACCCTGATACCAAAACCAGGAAAAGACCCAAACAAAAAGGAGAATATCAGGCCAATCTCACTCATGAATATAGATGCAAAAATTCTCAAAAAAATCCTAGCCAATAGATTACAGCTTATCATCAAAAAATCATTCATCATGATCAAGTAGGCTTCATCCGAGTCTTGCAAGGCTGGTTGAACATACGAAAGTCCATAAACGTTATCCACCATATTAACAGAGGCAAAAATAAAGATCACATGATCCTCTCAATAGATGCAGAAAAAGCATTTGATAAAATCCAGCATCCTTTTCTAATTAGAACACTGAAGAGTATAGGCATAGGTGACACATTTCTAAAACTGATTGAAGCTATCTAGGACAAACCCACAGCCAATATTTTACAGAATGGAGTAAAATTGAAAGCTTTTCCTCTTAGAACTGGACAACCTTAGACAAGGTTGTCCTCTGTCACATTTACTATTCAACGTAGTGCTGGAAGTTCTAGCCAATACAATTAGGCAAGACAAGGAAATAAAGGGAATCCAAATGGGAGCAGAGGAGGTCAAACTCTCCCTCTTTGCTGATGACATGATCTTATACTTAGAGAACCCCAAAGACTCAACCACAAGACTCCTAGAAGTCATCAAAAAATACAGTAATGTTTCAGGATATAAAATCAATGTCCACAAGTCAGTAGCGTTTGTATACACCAATAACAGTCAAGATGAGAAGCTAATTAAGGACACAACTCTCTTCACCATAGTTTCAAAGAAAATGAAATACCTATGAATATACTTAACGAAGGAGGTGAAGGACCTCTATAAAGAAAACTGTGAAATCCTCAGAAAGGAAAGAGCAGAGGATATTAACAAATGGAAGAACATACCATGCTCATGGACGGGAAGAACCAACATTGTTAAAATGTCTATTCTTCCCAAAGCAATCTACATATTCAATGCCATTCCTGTCAAAATACCAACATCGTACTTTCAAGATTTGGAAAAAATGATTCTGCTTTTTGTATGGAACCAGAAAAAAAACCCGTATAGCTAAGATAGTTCTTCGCAACAAAAATAAAGCTGGAGGCATCAGCAAACAGCTGATGTACTACATCAGCCATAGTGCTCAAAAAAGCATGGTACTGGCACAAGGACAGAGACATAGACACTTGGAATCGAATTGAAAACCAGGAAATGAAACTAACATCTTACAACCACCTAATCTTTGATAAACCAAACAAGAACATACCTTGGAGGAAAGACTCCCTATTTCAATAAATGGTGTTGGTAGAACTGGATGTCTACATGTAAAAGACTGAAACTGGACCCACACCTTTCCCCACTCACAAAAATTGATTCAAGTTGGATAAAGGACTTAAATTTAAGGCATGAAACAATAAAAATCCTCCAAGATAGCATAGGAAAAACACTGGAAGATATTGGCCTGGGGAAAGACTTCATGAAGAAGACTGCCATGGCAATTGCAACAACAACAAAAATACACAAATGGGACTTCATTAAACTGAAAAGCTTCTGTACAGCTAAGGAGACAACAATCAAAGCAAAGAGACAACCTACACAATGGGAAAGGATATTTGCATATTTTCAATCAGACAAAAGCTTGATAACTAGGATCTATAGAGAACTCAAATTAATCCACAGGAAAAAAGCCAACAATCCCATATATCAATGGGCAAGAGACATGAATAGAACTTTCTCTAAAGATGACAGACGAATGGCTAACAAACATATGAAAAAATGTTAATCATCTCTATATATTAGAGAAGTGCAAATCAAAACAACCCTGAGATATCATCTAACCCCAGTGAGAATGGCCCACATCACAAAATCTCAAAACTGCAGATGCTGGCGTGGATGTGGAGAGAAGGGAACACTTTTACACTGCCGGTGGGACTGCAAATTAGTACAACCTTTCTGGAAGGAAGTATGGAGAAACCTCAAAGCACTCAAGCTAGACCTCCCATTTGATCCTGCAATCCCATTACTGGGCAGCTACCCAGAAGGAAAAAAATCCATTTATCATAAGGACACTTGTACTAGACTGTTTATTGCAGCTCAATTTACAATCGCCAAAATGTGGAAACAGCCTAAATGCCCACCAACCCAGGAATGGATTAACAAGCTGTGGTATATGTATACCATGGACTACTATTCAGCCATTAAAAAAAATGTAGACTTTACATCCTTCGTATTAAACCAGATGGAACTGGAAGACATTATTCTTAGTAAAGCATCACAAGAATGGAGAAGCATGAATCCTATGTACTCAATTTTGATATGAGGACAATTAATGACAATTAAGGTTATGGGGGGGAAGCAGAAAGAGGGATGGAGGGAGGCGGGTGGGGCCTTGGTGTGTGTCACACTTTATGGGGGCAAGACATGATTGCAAGAGGGACTTTACCTAACAATTGCAATCAGTGTAACCTGGCTTATTGTACCCTCAATGAATCCCCAACAATAAAAAAAATAAAAAAAAACAAAGTTATAAGTGCAAAATCGGTTAATGAATACATGGTATAAAAGAAAATGTAAAAAAAATTTTTTTTTCAAAGGGAGATAAAAGTGTAGATGTGATTGCAATGTGTTTTACATCCTTGTGTAAGCTCAATGATAAAATGCATGGTAATAACCAAAAGGAAGAAAGAAATTTCACTACCAAATTAAATAAATAAATAAACAATTACTAAGGAAAAAAACAGAGAAGTGGGCTAAAAATACATAAAACATGAACAAGTAACAACATGGAATGCTAGGTTCTTACTGGTAAAAACAGTTCTAAATGTGCATATAATAGATTTAACTCTTCAGTTAAAAGAAATAACGTGCTTTTGTCAAGCCAAGTTCATGTGGATATGTAAAGGTATCTCAAGATTTTCTTTTTTTTTCTTTCTTTTTTATTTATTCATTCATTTACTTATTTATTTATTCTTTATTGTTAAATCATAGCTGTGTACATTAGTGCAATCAAGGGGTACAATGTGCTGGTTTCATATGCAATCTGAAATATTCTCATCAAACTGTTCAACTTAGCCTTCATGGCATTTTCTTAGTTATTGTATGTAGACATTTGTATTCTGTATTTAGTGAGTTTCGCCTGTACCCATTCTAAGATGCACCTGGCTATGGAACTTCTCACCTAGGGTTGCACCTTCCCATTTGCCAGTGCTGGCCTTCGTGAATCTTAGATCCCTCAAATACAGATCTTCAGTCAGCTATGGTCTGCAGGTTAGCCCTAGGACGGGAAAGTAGCACTTGGCAGGCCTCAAACCCACCCTGTTGCATTGCTCAGCTGTCATCTTGTCAACGTCCTCCTAGGTAAACATCCTACACTTAGCTGCTACTCATCTTCCCCAATTGCCTTTAGTGAGGACATAGTGGTATTTGACTCTCTCTGTGACTTTTGGCACAATCTCAGTTTAAGTGTACCAGATTAAAGGAACATTCTTCAGTTCAAGTTCTTTACCTACACCTGTTTTTCCATTTGGTTGTCTCCCTCCACTCTTTGGTGTCTTAATACTGTCAGAAGCAAAGACCAATAAATCATAAATTTTAGTTCAGAGCAGTTAATATCAATGCTTCCTATAGTTGTGAAGTTTGGATTGTTACTTAAAACTGTGAGATAATTGAATGCAGTTTTGTTTTTCAGTGGAGGAGCCTAAAGTTAACATGAATCTTCCTGAGCACCCACCCCACTGCCTTGTGAAAATTACTTTGTAGAAACAATGAGCATATCTAAATCATGTCAGTTCATGTCACTACTTTGTCCAGAAGGGGCTTAATGCTTGTGTTGAATTATGTTATTTTAAAATTGTTCTCAGCCTGGGACTGGTATACCTAATTAATTCTCAATACATTTGTCAAAACATCAAAGAAAAAAAAGAAAGGAAAAGAAATAAAGTGACTAAATGGATATAAGAAAATTGGATCCAAATGTATTTTTATATGAGATAAAATGGTATTTTATAAAAATATAAAAATATCATAAAGAGCAGAGATGGCTATACTTATATCAGCATATAGATGTTTAAATCAAAGATTATCACACAAGACAATGAAATTTCATTATATAATGATACAAGTAAAAATTAATCAGAGAGATCTACTTTTATAAAGCAAACACATTTCTAAAGGTAGAAATACACAGAAACATTATACAATCATATTTGGACTCCATATTTAGTACCCCATATCAACAATATAGAAATCAAGAGCAAAAAACAGACAAGAACAATACTATAACTAAAATGAACCTAGCATATCAAACTTACACTGACTATTCCATGGGTCACAGCAGAATGCAAACTTCTCAAGTACACACAAATCTTTTTTGCAGGACAGGTCATGTTTAAATTATAAAATTAGACTTTAAAAACTCAAAATTATTAAAAGATTAAAAACATATTTTCTCATGATCACAATCGAAACTAAAAAGCAATAACAAATGCAAAGTGAAAATAAATTATTTTAAAATGCATAAAAATAAAAAATAATTTTACTATGTATTTTGTAATGTAATATAACATTCTCTTTTTAAAAATTGAGTCAAGGAGAAATTAAAATGAAAAGTTAAAAATATCTCACAACAAACAAATGAAAATTTTAATATACCGTGCCAAAACATTGTGATAAAGCAATAACAATGTGAATTTTTTTACAAAAAGTGCCTACTAAGAGATTTCAAACACAGTCTCCAATGCTAAATATAAAGGAACTGGATAGAAACAATGCTTTAAAGTGAGCAGAATGAGGGAAATAAGAAAGAGCAGAAATGCATCAAATAGAGAATAGAAAAATAATAAAAACTACTAAATCGATATTATAAAGAACATTAAAATTAACAAATCCTATTCTAAGGATAAAAGAAGTATTAAGATAAATGAAAGATAATTCATTAAGATAATGAATGACTAAGAAATTAAAATAACCAAAAGGACTGTATGGGCAATTATATGCAAACAAAACATCTAATCTAGAGCAGTGGTTCTCAACCTTCCTAATGCTGTGACTCTTTAATACAGTTGTGGTGATCCCCAACCATAAAATCATTTTTGTTGCTACTTCACAATGGTAATTTTGCTACTGCTATGAATCATAATGTAAATATCTGATAGGCAGGATGCATTTTCATTGTTACAAATTGAACATAATTAAAGCACAGTGATTAATACAAAACCAATATATTATTATATATTGTGAAATATTTATTTCTAATTACCAATAAATGAAATTTTTCTTGAATCATGGTGTAGCATGGGAAACAGTCTTAATATAACAACAGTAAAGTATATTGTTATATTTTGCGAAAGTATGCATAAAAAGCCAATGTCAGTGCGAAGGTTGAGATTGTGTCTTTCTCACCAGATGAGAAATTCTTGGGGCAGTCTTTGCAAGAGCCCAACGAAGAGCATCTTCCACAACAAGTCTACTTCTGTATTTAGACTTGATAACCTATAAGCTGGAAAACCCTGTTTAACAAAGATATGTTGGTAAAAATGGAAGAAGTAGGGCCAGCACAGTCTCCGACAGAACACGGTGGTGACTGCAAACGTATGATCCTGAATTTTGTAACTGGCTTTGTAGAGAAATCAGTTCTTGCTTCATTGCTGTTAATAAGTTCAATGAACTGCTCTTGTACTGTCTCAAGAACATATTCAACTTTGCGAATGGGCTTCTGGCAAGTGCAAATAGGGTGTCAGGTAGATTTGGAAAGTAGAATGAAATTTCACCTACAAGCATATGCCAGTGTTCTTTCACAGAAATTATCATCATAACTCTTTTGTCTGAATCAATGTCATGTTCCTCAAAGAAAGCAGCTAAGGCAGGCAACATGTAAATTTTATTTATTTATTTATTTTTATTTATTTATTTATTTATTTTGTAGAGACAGAGTCTCACTGTACCGCCCTCGGGTAGAGTGCGTGGCGTCACACCGCTCACAGCAACCTCTAACTCTTGGGCTTACGCGATTCTCTTGCCTCAGCCTCCCGAGCAGCTGGGACTACAGGCGCCCGCCACAACACCTGGCTATTTTTTGTTGTTGTTGCAGTTTGGCCGGGGCTGGGTTTGAACCCGCCACCCTCGGCATATGGGGCCGGCGCCCTACTCACTGAGCCACAGGCGCCGCCTGTAAATTTTATTTTTATACTTTTTTTTTTTTTTTTTACCAAAGATGAATTTTCATTTGGAATGATCAGATCTTTTCAGACAAATTGAGGCATGTTGCATATGGTCCTTGCGGTGATAAATTTAACTCATTCAAATCGCAAAGAAGTCAACCAAGTAAGCTATGTTCTGCAGTTAATTTTTATCACTGAAATGGGGTTCAAACTGTGGTCTGGCTTTCAGATTAAAACAATGATTTGAGTTCATCATGAAGCTCAAAAACATGTTTTAAAACTTTTCCTCTCGACAACCATCTCACTTCAGTATGAAATAGCAGAGCATTGTTCGGCACCTCTGTTACCCGAGGGATCATGGAGTGAACGGCGACCCAGGTGTAAAGCCAGCTCCTGAAATTGTATGAAAGCAAGAAATGGCTACAAGTCCATGATGGCAAGTAGTGATATTCTTTATTTCCAGCCAGCTTAACTAGTCAGCTAGTCACGTACACATTGTTGATCTGTAATCACACAATAGCTTTTCAAAACATAGGGTAAAATCCGATTAACTTTTTCTTGGTGCCTGCTGATTAATAAACATTTTTTCTAATCCAAAACAGCTATCACATGAGTCATACATTAGCTGCTTTGCTTGTGAGCCAATAAGCCACAAAAACCACAATAAAGAAAGAGTAGATTGTTCCTTAAAATTTCTGGAAACCCACCACAATCTAAGGGGCATAAACTGAGTAACTCGCTTAACCATGGTCGGGAGGCTGTACAGCATATTAATTACATGACTTGCATGCATCAGCCTCTGGGCGGTATCTCTGGAAGTGGAGTTGTGGTTCCAATGCCCCCAGGCTTAACAGCTACTTTCCGAGGTTGCCAGGCCTACCTACAATGAAACCTAGGGCAGCGATACATCTAAACTGCTTTTTTTCAGGCCGCTTGGGCACAGAGCATATAGGCTTTTAGCCTATAACCTCCAACTCCTTGCACAGTTGCAGTAACAGTCAACAGTTTAAAGTGCTCACCTTTACAAAATTGACAGAAGGTATGACACTTTTTATTACTTCTTGTAACTCTTGTGGCATGTCTTCTTTGCTAATATTTGCTAATGAATCATACTGTGAGTTCAGATGACTTTTAATGACTCATTTAGTACCAAAGGTTGAAATCCAGATCAATATCCTAGCATAGCTGGAGCCCCATCTGTGCAAACATCACAAACCTTTTCCCAAGAGATCTTATGCTCTGTTGGAAATGAAGCAACTATGTCAAATATATCATGTGCAGGAGCAGTAGTGACAAGAGATTTGCAAAAAAAAAAAAAAACCTCATCTTTAAAATCACCATCATTAATATACATCACATCCTCACATAAACCAGCAACTGTGAACAGATTGCAACATTGGTAGATTCATCAAGCTGGATACTAAATATTGGAAGTGGAGCAGATTCAGTTTCCTGGATTACCTGATGAAGAATATCACAAACATGTCATCTATTCTTCTGTAGACAGTGTCATTAGATAAGGAAATTGCACTCAATTTTGTAACAAATTCCTCTCCGATCATAATTTGAACAATGTCTT
Organism: Nycticebus coucang; assembly: GCF_027406575.1. NCBI lineage: Eukaryota > Metazoa > Chordata > Mammalia > Primates > Lorisidae > Nycticebus > Nycticebus coucang. The sequence goes on from NC_069805.1 coordinate 5,004,707, forward strand.
TGGCCGCTGACAACAGTAAATCCTAAGCAAAGGTGTGAGGTTTCATAGCTCTGGTGATTCTGAGCACCACCAAATATGAAGCTTCAATGGCTGCTATGTTTTGTTTGTGGTACTTGCCACCAGTGTCAAGTCTGGCTTTCTTCAGTCCATCAGGTTTATTTCTAAAATAGTTGGTATCCTTGCCAGCAAAGCTAGGACACTTGCTACCCAAAAGGCATTTTAGTTTGTTTGGCTTCATAGATCTGGCTGATAGAACTTGACAACAAATAACACATCGCTATTTCTCAATTCCTGCTGTAATTATTGAGGTAAAAGCATACTGTAAAAATTCTCACAATATTTTCTGTTCTTAAAGTTCTTCTCTATGGGATCCATGGCCATGGGATTGTTTGCTAATGAAAATAATGAATAACAATAGCTTTAATAACACAAAAGATGATACATGGCATAGGTCACTCAATACAGTTCATTAAAGTTTCCTATGATTTACCATTCTCTGTGCTGTTTTTTTACACACCTGTTACTATCACAAGGGGGCAGTACTCACACCAACCACAGGTGAATATAAAAAGACCAATCAGCATCCAGATTAAGTTCCCATGGTACAGATTTTTTTTATTATTTGCAGTAATTGATGATTTTATAGCATATGATTTTACATTTACCCAGTAATTATAATTCATGAAGTGTTTTACCTCCAACACTGCTGCTTTCAACACAGTAGCTTCTTTTATCAAAGGAGCTGCTTTCACCACAGCAGCTGCTTTCTACATAGTAGCAGCTCTCTAAACATATGTGACTGGTCCGCATTAGTACATTATGGTGCCAACCCTATCACATCCACCTGTATTTGTAGAGGATGTATGTGATGGAGTTGGCGTGATGATGTCATCACTCTGGGTAGTTGTCTGTGGACATATTTGCATGTGAGCGGACTCACCTGGAGTCAGATACAGGAGTGGTGTCTAAGCTCCTAACTATCAGAAATATGTGTTTTACGTATTTGAAAAGGTATTTCTGTATGTGAAAGGGTAGTTCGATCCCCAAAATGGTCGTGATCCACAGGTTGAGAACCACTGATCTAGAAGAACAAATTTTCTAAAATTAACAAACAACCAAGAGTGAATCATGAGGAAATAGAAAACTTGGACAGACTAACAAAGAATAAAGAATCAGAATGAATCCAGAATCTCACAAAAAAGAAAAGCACCAGAACAGGGGGCTTCATTAGTGAATCTAACCAATATTTTAAACAAAGTTAAAATCAACCCTGTTTAAAATATTTCCCCTATAAAATTGAAAAAGAGACTACACTACAAATCTCATGTTTTAGACCAATATTAATCTTATTCCAAAGCCAGAAACAGATACCATAAGAAGAGAATATTACAAGCTAATATCCTTCTTAAATATAGATACAAATATCTGCAACACAGCAAATTCAATAACACATTCATTGAAATAATCGTGTACCATGACACGGTGGAATTTATTCCCAGGACACAAGGATGGTTTAATATATGTTAATAATGTGATTCAAATTAACTGAGTGAAGGATAACAATTACATAATATTTGCAGATGCAATAAATATTTTGACAAAATTTGGTACCATTTCATGATTAAAAATGCTCAATAAACTAGGATATAAGAAATTTACTTCAATGTAATAAAGTCCTTATATGAGAAGGCCACAGGTACTCAATGGTAGGCAATGCAAAGTGTTTCTTCTAAGATCAGGAACACGACAAGGATGCTGAAAGACATCACTCCTACTAACAAAGTATTGTAAAACTTGCATTGAGAGTGATCCTTGGAAGATCCTTGCCTATGTTTCCAGAAAAAAAAGGGGAGAAGGATGACAAGCAAGAAGAAGAAAGAAACGGACAAGGTAAAAAAATGTATGTAGCCATACAATACACTGAATTTTATTATTATTATTTATTTCATTTATTTTTGAGACAGAGTCTCAGTCTCTCTTAGTAGAGTCCCATGGCATCATAGCTCATAACTCTTGAGCTGAAGCAATTCTCTTGCCTCAGCTTCTCAAGTAGCTGGGACTGCAGGCACCTCCCATAATGCCCAACTATTTTGTAGAAAAGGGGTCTCACTGTGGCTGAGGCTGGACTCGAACCTGTGAGGTCAGGCAATCCAACCACAACAGCTTCCCAAGTGCTGGGATTACAGGTGTAAGCCACCCTGCCCAGCCTATTTTTTTTTTTTTTAATGGCCAGAAAGGAAAGGGAAGAGAGGGCAGATGAGAGACATAAGGTCTCACAATAAAATTTATGAACTTGTGGGGAAGGGGCAAAATGGCTGACTGGAGCCAGCCTCCAACAGAAGCTCCCATCCAAAGGGAAGGATAACATCCAGAAAGTATCCAATTAAACTGAAGAGTGGAAGCAGAGCTAAGAGAGGAGTGATAACTGCAGGTCATCTCTGCTGATGCAAGCTACAACTCTAAGAAAGCAAACTTCAGGTACAAAATTCATCCCAAAGGAAAAGTGTCCATACCCTCCTCCAATAAAGTTGTCTTTTTATTTTTGTTTTTCTTTTTCTCATTCACTCCTGTAGGTTTTCTACAGGCAAGTGGTTAACTGAAGACCTCTTGTCTCACCGCATGGGTGAGAGCTGTAGGAAGTGGAGTCTACTTCCCCAGAGGGACCCTGTTGTGACCCTGATCACTCTGTTGCCAGGCAGAAAAATTGAACTAAAGTTTCCCCTGACATTCTGAACATTCAGTCCACCCTTCCCACCTTGCCTGACAGACCAGAAGACTAACCACTGGAGAGACTGTGGTAGAAGGCTCATGAGCAATGCCCTACCTCATGCTGGACCAAGCACCCCACCCCATGCTGGGCCAGAGCCAGCTAGAGCAACTTTTGTGCCCTGCCACCCATGCCTCTGCACTATGCCCCGCCTGGCCAGAGTTGTGAGCCCAGCATTCTCCTTCCCAAGTCTCAGGACACCAGGCACTGCCAAAACCATGTGCAGCATCCCCTGCCCTGCTGCTGGATCCATGTGCCCCATGCTCCCTGAGCTGCTCCTACAACCAGAACTCTATGGCTGTGTCAGTTGCCTGGGAGCTGCACAGGGTCACTTCCCACAAAGATCCAGCAATATTAGAGCAATTCTACTGGGCTCTAATCTTAGAGAGACACCTCCCCAACTCTGAGGAATGCCAGAGGAAACCAGAACTTGCTCTATAGGGATACCAGTACTGCAGATCATCAGGGGCAAAGGCACTGGGGCTGAGGGAGAAAATCATTTGTTGACTTGTTACCCTCAGGATTAGACTGAGTCCAAGTGGAACACTTGCCAGTGGCTATTGAGTACCCGAGGCAGGTCGGCCTCAGCTCCCACAGCTGGCTGGTAGCAGGGGGTAGTGGTCAGGACCTGGAGGCATTCACCTTCCATTGACTCTGACAGGTGCAAAGCCCTGGCACATTGACTTATTGGAGGGAGCAGGACCTCAGCCCTGTGGGGTCACCAGTGACTGGGCATGAAAGAGGAACAAAGTGGAGAAAGAGACTCAGCCCCCTATTCCAACTCTCCTACCAGGCAGGCCTTTCTGACTCCACAGAACACTGGAGTGTGCAAACTTTGACCAACCAGTAGACGTCCACCATCTACTTGCTGGAGACTTTTCAAACTCTCCCACTTGACTGGGTCAATTGATTTGGAACTTCTAACCTGAACCAATCACTGAAGGATGGTAGCAGGAAGGGTTGCTTTTCCTCTTCCATTTGTTGTCCATGGGGGATGGGTGGGGTGTCCTACTTGCTTGTATTTCTCCACAGCTAAGACTTCACCAGAGTCACTGATCCACTAGGATCGGACAAAAAAAAAAAAAAACAGCTGAATAAAAGAGAGAGCCACCTAATTCCACCATACCAAGCAGGTTTACTCAACCTCGGACCGTAATACTGTACAGGTACTTTGCAAAGCTATAGGAAAAAAAGCTGCAGTCATCGGTCCCAGATCCTTGACAAAGGGCTAGTTAATCACAACTCCAGGAACTCCCAATCCAATTTCACCTTACCTGCTCATTTAGCCAATGGTGAAAAACAATCATGAGGCGGAATCAGTGGAAACACTCTGGCAACATGAATACTCAGAGTAGATGAAGGAACTTGGGGGGAAGGGGAAAAATGGCTGACTGGAGCCAGCCTCCTGAGTTCACCCATAAAATGGCAGACACAGCACAAGATCCTATTCATAAACAAATACCTGAGATGTCAGAAATCAAGTTCAGAATTCAGATAGCAAATAAGATCAACAGAATGGAAGTAAGGATGGAATTAAAATTTTAAGGAATAATTCAAAAGACATCTCAAGAATTCAATGAATTCAAAGACAAAATCACCAAAGATTATGACACATTGCGGCAAGAACTTGCAACCCTCAAACATTTGAGAAATACAGTAGAACCCCTCAGTAACAGAATGGAGAAGACAGAACAAAGGATCTCTGACATTGAAGACAAAGCTTTTGAATGCTCCCAAATGCTCAAAGAGGAAAATAAATGAAGAACAAAAATGTATCATTCCCTCAGAGAGCTCTGGGATAATTTGAAGAGATCTACTATTCACCTTATAGGAATACCTGAAGGTGAAGAGGTTGCTAAGAAAGATACAGATGCTTTACTTCATGAAATAATCAAAGAGAATTTTCCAGACATGTCAAGAGATTCTGAAATTCACGTAGCAGACAGTTTCAGAGACCAGCGTAACTCAACATAAATAAAAATTCTCATAGACACATTATAATTAGTTTTGCAAAAGTGAATATGATGAGAGAATTCTTCAAGCAGCAAGACATAAGGGGAAGAACATTAGAACAACTGCAGATCTACAATGGGAAGACTATTAGAATGACTGCAGATCTCTCTGTTAAAACCTTCCAAGCTAGAAGAGGGTGGTCATCGACCTTTAATCTCCTTAAACAAAATAACTTTTAACCCAGGATCCTGTGTCCAGCTAAACTGAGTTTCATCTATGATGGAGAAATTAAATATTTAATGACATTCACAAGTAGAAGAAATTTGTCCTAACTAAGTCAGCTCTCCAAGATATTCTCAGACCTATCCTCCATAAGATCAGCACAATCCTCCACCACCAAAGTAAACTCACTCAGAAACTTTTGATCAAATTCCAACTTCCACAGTGGTGAAAGGATTAAAAATGTCCACTGGACTTTTGAAAAACTCACTACCAAAAATACTATCTGGCTTATCAATACTCTCAATTAATGTGAAGGGCTTAAATTGCCCTCCAAGGAGGCACAGGTTGGCTGACTGGATACAAAATCTCAGGCCAGACATCTACTGAATTCAAGAATCTCACCTTACCTTAAAAGATAAACATAGACTCAGGGTGAAGGGATGGTCATCTATAATTCAGGCAAATGAAAATCAGAAAAAAGCAGGCGTTGCAATTTTATTTGCAGATACAATAGGCTTTAAACCAACAAAAGTAAGGAAAGATAAGGTTGGCCACATCATATTCATTAAAGGCAACACTAAACATGATGAAATTTCAATTATCAACATTTATGCACCCAACCAGAATGCACCTCAATTTATAAGAGAGACTCTAACATACCAGAGCAATTTCATTTCCTCCAGCATGACAGTTGTTGGAGATTTTAAAACCTCTTTGGCAGTGTCGGATAGATCCTCAAAAAGAAAAAAAAAAAAGCTAAACAAAGACATTTTAGAATTAAATTTAACCATTCAACATTTGCATCTAAAAGCCATCTACAGAATATTTCATCCTAACAAAACTGAATACACATTCTTCTCATCAGCCCATGGATCATCCTCCAAAATTGAACACATCTTAGGTCACAAGCCTAACCTCAGCAAATTTAAAAGAACAGAAATCATTCCTTGTATTTTCTCAGACCATTATGGAATAAAAGTTGAAGTCAGTAACAACAGGAATCTACATATGCATACAAAGACATGGAAACTAATAACGTTGTGCTGAATGATAGCTGGATCATAGATAAGATTCAAGAAGAAAATTATGAAATTTTCGGAACAAAACAATAATGAAGACATGAACTATCAGAACTTCTGGGATACCACAAAGGCAGTCTTAAGAGGGAAATTTATAGAATTGTAAGCCTTCCTCAAAAGAACAGAAAGAGAGGAAGTCAACAACTTAATAGAACATCTCAAGCAATTGGAAAAGGAAGAACAATCCAACCTTAAACCCAGCAGAAATAAGTAAATAACTAAAATTAGAGCAGAACTAAATGAAATTGAAAACAAAACAATTATACAACAGATCAACCAATCAAAAGTTGTTTTTTTGAAAAGATCAATGAAACAGATAAACTTTTGGCTAACCTCAACAGAAGTAGAAGAGTAAAGTCCCTAATTTCATTAATCAGAAATGATAAAGGCCAAATAACAGCAGACTCCTCAGAAATTAAAAAAATACTGAATGAATATTACATAAAACTCTATTCTCAGAAGTATGAAAATATGAATAAAATAGATCAATACTTGCCACCATCCTAGACTTAGTCAGAAAGAAGTGGAAATTTTAAACAAGCCTGTAACAACTTCTGAAGTAGCATCAATTTTAAGAAATATTCCCAAAAAGAAAAGCCCAGGACCAGATGGCTTCACATTAGAATTCTACCAAACCTTTAAAGAGGAACTAGTACCTATATTACTTAACCTTTTCCAAAACACAGAAAAAGAAGAAATACTTCCCAACACATTCTATTAAGCAATATCACCTTGCTACACAAACCAGGAAAAGACCCCCAACAAGGAAAGAAAATTATAGACCAATATTTCTAATGAATATTGATGCAAAAATATTCAATAAGATCTTAGCAAATAGAATCCAACAACAAAAGAAACGAATTATACAACATGACTAGGTGGGTTTCATCCCAGGATCCCAAGGATGGTTCAGTATACATAAATCCATAAATATAATACATCACATAGACAAATTAAAAAAACAAAGACCATATGATTCTCTCAAATGTTGCAAAAAAAGCTTTTGATAATATCCAGCATCCTTTCTTGTTCAGAACGCTTAAGAAAATAGGGATAGAATTAAGATGTCTTAAACTGATAGAGGCCATCTCCAGCAAACCCACAGCCAATATTCTATTGAACGGAGTAAAATTGTAATCATTTCCACTCAGATCAGGAACCAGGCAAGGTTGTCCATTGTCTCCACTGCATTTTAAAATTGTAATGGAACTCTTAGCCATTGCAATCAGGCATGAGAAGATAACCAGGATGGTACCCAAATAGCAACAGAGGATATTAAACTGTCACTCTTCACAGATGATAAAATTGTATATCTGGAAACCACCAAGGTCTCAGCTACAAAACTCCTAGAAGAGATCAAGGAATACAGCAGCATCTCAGGATACAAAATTAACACTCACAAATCTGTAGCCTTTATATATACCAACTATAGTCAAGGGGGGAAAATCAAGGACTCTATTCCCTTTAAAATAGTGCCAAGGAAGATGAAATCTCTGGGAGTGTAACAAAGGACATGAAAGATCTCTAAAAAGAGAACTATGACCCTCTGAAAAAAAGGAATGGCTAAAGATGTTAACAAATGGCACAATATGCCATGCTCATGGCTGGGAAGAATCAACATTGTTAAAATGTCTATACTTACCAAAGAAATCTACATATTCAATGCAATCCCTACTAAGCTATCTCTGTCATACTTTAAAGATCTGGAAAAATTAGTACTTTATTTTATATGGAAACAGAAAAAAGCTTGAATAGCCAAGACATTACTCAGAAATAAAAACAAATCAAGAAGTAGACTTTAGAATATAATATAAACCTATAGTGATCAAAACAGCATGGCACTGGCACAAAAATAAGAGGGGTAGATGTATGGAACAGAATTGAAAACCAAGAGATGAACCCAGACACTTACCATCATTTGATCGTTGATAAGCCTATCAAAAATATAAATTGGGGGAAAGATTCCCTATTTAAGAAATGGTGCTGGTTGCATTGGCTGGCGACCTGTAGAAGACTGAAATTGGACCCACACATTTCTCCTCTAACAAAAAGTGACTCTCACTGGTTAAAGGACTGAAACTTAAGACATGAAACTATAAAAATTCTTGGAGAGAGTGTGAGGAAAACACTTGAAAAAATTGGGAGAAAACTTTATGAGGAGGACAGCCCCCGGGCAATTGAAGTAACATCAAAAATACATTACTGTATTACTGAACAAACTAAAAAGCTTCTGCACTGCCAAGAACACACTAGGTAAGCAAATAGCCCTTGGAATGGGAGAGGATTTTAGCAGGTTATATTTCTGACAAAAGTCTAAAAACCAGAACCCACAGAGAACTCAAAGTTATTTATGAGAAAAAAAAAAAAAGTGATACCATTTTATTGTGGGCAAGAGATATATACAGAAGCTCCTCTGAAAAAGACAGTTGCACGGTCTACAGACACATGAAAAAATGCTTATCATCTTAATCATCAGAGAAATGCAAACCAAAACCACTCTGAGATACCATCAAACTCCAGTAAGAGTAGCCCATATCACAAAATCCCAAAACTAAAGATGTTGGCATGAATTTGGAGAAAAGGAAGCACTTCTGCACTGCTGGTGGGAATGCAAGCTAGTATGTTCCTTTTGGAAGGAAGTTTGGAGAACACTCAGAGATCTAAATGTAGACCTGCCGTTTGATCCTGCAATTCCTCTTCTAGGTGTATAACCAAAGGATCCAAAATCATATAGCAATAAAGATATTTATACCAGATTGTTCATTGCAGCTCAATTCATAATTGCCAAATCATGGAAGAAGCCTAAGTGCCCATCAACCCATGAATAAATTAATAAATTGTCATATATGTATACCATAATATACTATACAGCATTAAAAAATGGAGACTTTACCTCTTTATGTTTACATAGATAGAGTTGGAAAATATTCTTCTTAGTAAAGTATCGCACAAATGAAAAAAATATATATCCAATGTACTCAGTACTACTATAAAACCAATTTATAATCACTCACACTTGCACATGAAAAATGAAACACAATAGTAGCCTAGGATGAAGGACAGATGGGGAAGTAGAGGGGAAGGGAGGGGGGATGGGTTGATAGAGGGAGGGTTAGTAGGGAAACCACACCCATGGAGCATATTGCAAGTACAAGTTGGATCTATCAGATGCAGAACCTAAATGTCTTAATGCTGTAATTGGGTGAATGAGGTGAAGGCTATGTTGATTAGTAGGATGTAAGCACTCCAATTTGTACAAATAATCAACACATTGAATCCCATAATGGAATAAATGTATTTATGATCTATGTATAAATGACTTGATAAAATAAATAAAATAAATAAATTCATGAACTCATCTTAGGAATAGTGCTACCTACCTCATGGCTAAATATCTTTGAAGAATTCTGCAGCAGTACTCTGCTTTGGGAAGCTATGCACCAATGCCAATGCCTAGTCCACCTTTCAGCACTTTGGAACTCTCTTTCTAGAATGGTCCTCACAGCTCTTGACATACTACCTGGATGTCCTCAGTTTGATCAAAATGTCTTCCTTTCAATATTTCCTTTATATTCAGTAAATTAAAAAGTCACTGGGGACCAGTACAGAGGGAGGCTGTTCCCTATCAGATTAGGGAGAGTGTTCCAACACTTTTTGCTTACTGGCTAAAAACTTCAATAAAGACAGTGCTGTGTGAGCTGAAGTATTATCATGATGGAAGGGCCATGAGCTGATAGTGAAAGGTTCAGCTATTTTTATTTAACTTTTCACACAGATTTTTCAGCACTTCCAAAAAGTAGACTCAGTTGACTGTGTGTCCAGCTAGTACACATTCATATGAATAATCCCTCTGATATTAAAAAAGATTAGCAACATAATTTTGATTCTTAATTTGAACTGACAGAAATTTTGGTCATGGAGAATTGACTGACTACAACTGTGCACTTTGATTTGTTTCAGGGTCATATTGCTGCACCCGGGTAAAATGGCCCAAAACTTAGACTTTCCTTTGCTTTTTTTTCTTTGCTGAGCTCCTTCAGGATCATTCTTTGCACACTTTTTTTTTAACTTTCTCATGCCAAGATTGTCAATTGAGATTTTCATGTTTTACTATTGATATTTACTTGGTTTGCTGCACTTGTCACTTTTATCTGCCAACTTTGGTTCACAATTTGAAGAATTTTTGCATTGATTTTGTTAGTTCTGCTCAACACTGCCCTGACCTCTCTTCATCAGTGGCAATTTCTCTCCCCTCAGAAATGCGTTTAACCCATTTGTACACCACCATTTTCTTCACGGTATTCTCCTCATAAACTTGGACTAACATGTCCCTGACTTCTTCATGTCCCTGACTTCAGGGACTAACATGTCCCTGACTTTCATTCTTGATAAGTTTTACAAGAAATGTAACGCTCTAATTCAAGCTCTGACATTCTCACAATGGTACACAAAACCACACAGTAACAACAATAATATTCCACTCAGGAAAACACCACTATTTGTCAACACCAACAGAGCTGTGACACTGATATACAAAGGCTATGAAACTTTATTGAGTTGTTTGCATAATGCTGCTGCATGTAAGTACATGGTGAGTTCACAAATGCAATTGTCATGCCTTCATGTTAAAGAAAGGAAAAAGAGGCCAGGTACAGTGGTTCATGCCTATTATCCTAGCACTCTGGGAAGCCCAGACAAATGGATCATTTGAGCTCCTGAGTTTGAGACCAGTCTGAAAAAAACGAGACCCTGTCTCTACTAAAAAACAGGGCAAGGGATCACTTAAGCCCGAGAGTTGGAGACTGCTGTGAGCTATGATGCCAAGGCCCTCTACCCAGGGTCACAGCTTGACACTCTGTCTCAAAAAAAAAACAAAAACAATGAATGAATAGAAAGGGAAAAAGAAATAAAAGTTACCTTAACTGGAAGTTAAGAAAATAAATGATCTATTTCCAATGGCATCATCACATATATAGAAAAACCCAAAGAGCCGACAAAAATCTATTAAAGCTTTTTTAAATAACATATTTTGAAATCAGAATATTTGAACCAGCTCAGTTCTTTCCCAATTTTGTAAATGTATTAGTATGTTTTCATTGCTATAAAGGAAATATATGAGGCTGGGCACCTAAAAGGGAAAGAGATTTATGTGGTTCATGGTCCTACATACTGTACAAGAAGCATTGTACTCACATATGATTCTGGTGAGAGCCTAAGCTGACTTCCAATCAGGGTGGAAAGTGAAAGGGAAACAAGGAAATGTACTGGCACACAAATGGCTATAGACACCAATAGAATAAAAGAGAAGCCCATAATAAAACCTGTACATCCACTATGAACTGCTAATTTTATTTATTTATTTTTAATGTGATCATGGGGCACCATACACTGGTTTCTGCTAATTTTAAAGGATGTCAAGAATACAAAATGAAGAAATGATAGTCTTTTCAGCAAGTATGGGGACAACTGAATATCCATGTCCAAATGAATAAAATTGATCTCTTATCTTACTCCAGTGGATTAAATATTTAAATATTAAAAATGAAACCATAAAATTTCTGGAAAAATACATAGGGAAAAAGCTTTAGGGCTTTGTGATTGGTACTGTTTTCTTGTATAAAACACCAAAAGCACAAAAAAACAAAATGCAATTTTGCAACATCCCACTTAAAACCTTCTGCATAGCAAAGGAAACAAGGGTAAAAGAAAGAAAACAAGGGCACAAATTTTAAACCGTGTATCTGATAAAGGATTAATCTCTAATATACAGAAGAGACTCCTATAACTCAATAGCAAAACCAACAAAAAAATTCACTAAAAAATTGCTAATGAACTTAAAAAGACATTTCTCCAAGAATACATACAAAAATCCAACAGGTATAGTGTAAGATGCTAAACATTGGGGAATGGAAATCAAAAATGCCATGAGATACCACCTCACAATAGAATGAATTCTATACGTTTATGTTGCAATTATTTTCAGGATATTTGTAGTTTTTAATTGTATCTTTCTCATTTGGATATTATATTATGAGACCTTAATTTGATCTCCTTATTTTTGGCACACCTATTAAAAGACAATTGAGTTTATATCTAACTTACACTTTTTCCCATGCATTTATTCAAACTTTATCTTTGCAGACTGAGACTACAGGTCAGTTCTTTTAACAGCTTGTTTACACCTGTCTGGCAAAGTAAGGCTCTGTCTCTCATTGCTCCTTTGCCTCTAAGAGGAAGTTTAAAATTATAGATCTCTGCTACAGCCCACTTACACCATTTGTGGTTTCATATGATGGCGTGTTAACCAGATTTGCCTCTCATCATCTCATTTTCTTCTTTGATATTGTGATGGGTAAAGGTGGGGCAGGGTAAGTTGGAAACACAGGGTCTCAATTCCCAATTGTGCACCAAAGATGGGTCTGCAGAATAGGAAATATGCTTATGTTATTCCCGTCGTGTAATTATTGGGACTAATTCTGCAGTGAACATGGGAATGCAGAAATCTTTACAATGTGGTAATTTTGTGTTTTTTTTTTTTTTATTAAATCATAGCTGTGTACATCAATATGATCATGGGGCACCATACACTTGGTTCATAGACCATTTGACACATTTTCATCACATTAGTTGCCCTGAAGAGAGATTACTTGCTCATAAACTATTTCTATCCTTAGTTTCTTTAAAACTTGTACTTTTCCCCAAATAATAGCCTCAATTTTTATTCCCACCAACAGTGTACAAATTCACATTTTCCACATCCTCACAAAAATTTCTTGTCTTGTGACTTTCTGATTATAGCCATTCTAATAACTATGAAGCGGTATCTGATTGTAGTTTTGATTTATATTTTCTTATTTCATGCTATTAGCATTTTTAATTTTACCTATTGGTAATTTTTAAACCTTATTTGGGAGAATTTTGTCCATTTTTAAGTCAGGTTATTTGTTTTTCTACTGTTGAGTTGCATAATGTTTTTTTTTTTTTTTTCCCATTTGGATATTAACATTTATCAGATAATATGAGTTGCAAATATTTTTCCCAAAATTTTTAGGTTGTGATTTATAGGTTAATCATTTATTTTGCTATGCAAAGCTTTTGAGTTGGATGTAGTCTCATTTATTTATTTTTGTCTTCGTGACTTTAATTTTGGTATAATACTCCAACAAATCGCTGCCAAGACCACTATCCAGGAGCTCTCTTCCTGCGTTCTCTTCTAGGAATTTTACAGTATCTAGCCTTATGTGTAGGTCTTTTAACCACTTAGGGCTTACTTTTTTAGTATGGTGTTAAGGAAGGGTCCAATTTTATTCCTCTGAAAGTGGAAATATATTTCTCTTACACCATTGGTTGTAGAGAGTCACTTTTTCCCATTGTGTTTTCTTTTTGCCATTGTCAACAATTAGTAATCAGCATATATTCAGGTTCATTTCTGGACTCTTTATTCTGTTCCATTGGGTTATGTGTATATCTGTTATTATGACAGTAACATACTATTTGGATTATGATAGCTTTGTAACCTGATTTAAAATCAAGAAGTGTTATGCTGCCAACTTGGTTATTCTTTCTCAAATTGTATCAGCTACTAAGAATGTTTCATATTTTTATAAAAATTTTAGCAGTTTTTTTCTTTCGACAAGAAATGATATTCAAATTTTCATGGGAATTACATTAACTGCATGTTGGTTTGGGTAGTATGACTTTTTTTTTTTTTTTTTTTTTTTTTTTTTGTAGAGACAGAGTCTCACTGTACCACCCTCAGGTAAAGTGCCATGGAGTCACACAGCTCACAGCAACCTCTAACTCTTGGGCTTACGCGATTCTCTTGCCTCAGCCTCCCGAGCAGCTGGGACTACAGGCGTGCACCACAACGCCCGGCTATATTTCTGTTGCAGTTTGGCGGGGGCTGGGTCCGGCGCCCTATTCACTGAGCCACAGGCGCTGCCCCTGGTTAGTATGACTTTTTATATTTATTTATTTATTTATTTATTTATTTATTTAGACAGAGTCTGACTATATCACCCTCCATAGAGTGCTATGGCATTATAGTTCATAGCAACCTCAAACTCCTGGGCTTACTCAAATTTCTTGCCTCACCCCAAGTACCTGGGGCTATAGGTGCCCACCACAATGCCCACCACCCAACTACTTTTTGGTTGCTGTTGTCATTGTTGTTTAATAGGCCCATGCTGGGCTTGAACTTACCAACCTCAGTGTATTTGGCTGGCACCCTACCCATTGAACTACAGGTGCCGCCTCTTTTTCTCCTCTACACTGCCTTGCTAGCACTGCCAGTACTATGCTGAATAGAAATAGTAAGAATGCCCATCATAACATTTTACTGAATCTTCCCATATTTGTTTGTTGCTATCTACTGGACTACTTGGTCAATGACACAGAGGAAGCACCACAGACAATGATTTTAAAAGGGAAAGCTGGTGCTCACTCAGGGACATCAACGATCACCTGTCTTTATTCACTTTATTATATATCCAAACACATCAGATAAAAATAATCCAAGAATAAAGAAGAAAAAAGGTAACAACACTGTCATAAAAATTCCTTATCAGCATTAATGCAGCAAAGTACGTACATACCTTGCCAAACTAAGAATGTCCTGTTTGGAGATAAACAACAATGGAGATAAACCACAAAGGCGCTGGGTTGTCTGTTCTGTTTGCCCACTTCCCAAACTGAAAGTCATCATGCAAATTGAGGTAGAGAACAAAGTGCAACAGCCCACTGCCCCAGGCAGATGATCTGTCCCCAGCTGAGACTTGTCAGGGCCCCCCAGCACATTCTTTCCTTTAAGGCGTAACTGCCTGCATTTTTCAGCAAGGCCACTTCTGTGAGCTAGGGGGGGAGAATATCCCCCAAAACTCACATCTAGCCCAAGTACTGGAAATGTTACCTCTCAAGGCCTCATACCTCAAGGAGCACAAATGAGACTGATTCACCTTACAAACATGCAGGGGACTGTGCCCCTTCATTTGTTACTAAATGTAATGTTAGCTTTAGAGTTTTTTTTCAACTTGCCTTTAATATGTTGAGAATCTTGCTTTCCATAAATGAATTGTCGAGGGAATTTATCAAGAAAGAATATTGTACTTCTTTGAATACTTTTTTCCATACCAAAACATTTTTTTCCATACCATCTGAACTTATCACATATTTGATTTACTTTTTATAAATTTCAGATTAATATGAGGATACATATTAATGTTACATTTTTTGCAATTCTAAAGAAAAGTCCAAGTTGAAGTTCTGCCCTTCACTCAGAGGGTGTGTTAAACACCCTCACATTATGCACATTAGATGTGCACGTTAGGATACTAATTACCCTCTCCCCTTCACTTTCCCTCTTCTTCCTCTACCCATTCCCACCCATGCTCGACTATACTTGGGTTTTTCTTTCCCGTGTTCATGTAGTTGTTTATATTTGGTTTTATCTTAGTATTGAGTACTTTGGATACTTCTTTGTCCATCTTTGTGATACTTTACTAAGAAGAATGTTTTTCAACTCCATATAGGTAAACACAAAAGCTGTACAGTGTTCTTTTCTTATGGCTGAATAGTACTCCATGGTATACACATACCACAGTTTGTTAATCCGTTCATGGGTTGATGGGCACTTAGGTTGCTTTCACATCTTGGTGATTGTGAATTTAGCTGCAATAAACATTCTCATGCAAATACTTTGGTGGTAAATTATTTCTGTTCTTCTGGGGACATACCTAATAATGGGATTGCTGTATCAAGTGGACGATCAACTTTTAGTTATTTGAGAATTCCATACTTCTTTCCATAGAGATTGTATTAGTTTGCAGTCCCACCAGCAGTGTAGAAATGTTTCCTTCTCTCTACATCTACACCAGCATCTTCTGCATTGGGGTTTAGTGATGTGGCCTATACTCATTAGAGTGAAGTAATATATCCCAGAGTGGTTGTGATTTGCATTTCACTGACGATTAAGGACAATGAGCATTTTCTCATGTTTGTTAGCCATTTGTATTTCTTTATCAGAGTAGTTTCTGTTCAAGTCTCTTGCCCAGTTATAAATGGGGGTGCTTTCTTTTTCTTGTTGATTAATTTGAGTTCCCTATAGATTGTAGTTATCAGCCCTTAGTCAGATTCCTAGCATGCAAATATCTTCTCCCCTTCTGAAGGCTGTGTGCTTTAGTTGTTGTACCTTGAGCTGTGCAGAAGCTTTTTTCTTTCATCATTAATTTATTTTTGTTGGTGCTGCAGTTGCCAGAGTGTCTTCTTCATAAAATCTTTTCCCAGGCTGATTTTTCCCACATCTTCTTCCAGAATTTTTGTTTTGTGTATATGTGTGTGTGTGTGTGTGTGTGTGTATATTTTTTTTTTTTTTAAAGACAGAGTCTCATTACATTGACCTTGGTAAAGGGCTATGGTATGTAAGGTCACAGCAACCTCAAACTCTTGGGCTTGCATGATACTCTTGCTTCAGACTACCAAGTAGCTGGGACTATAGGCCCTCGCCACAATACCCAGCTATTTTTGTTGTTGTTGTCATTGTTGTTTGGCAGGCCTGGGTAAGGTTCAAGCCTGCTAGCTCTGGTGTATGTGGTAGACACCCTAGCCCCTGAGCTACAGGTGCTGAACCTTTTTTATATTTTTAAATGGATTGGTTGTTTCGGAGGGTATTTTTCTGTTGAATTGTTAGGATTCTTTATATATTTGTAGTTTACAACATTTTTTGCCTGTTTCTTTTTTGGTTTTTGAAACAAGAGTCTGAGGATTCACCTGGGTAGAGTGCTATGGTGTGATAGCTAACAGCAGCCTCAAACTCAAGAGGTCTTCCTGCTTCAGCCTCCTGAGAAGCTGGGCCCACAGGCAACTGCTACAATGGCTAGCTAGTTTTTCTACTTTTAGTAGAGATGAAATTTCACTTTTGCTTAGGGTGGTCTTGAACTCCTGAACTCAAGTAATCCACCCTCCTCAGCCTCTGAGAATGTTAATTTTATAGGCCTGAGCCACAGCACTTGATCTTAATTTTTCTTTTCACTACCTTGATAGGCTCTTTTACAGAAAAAGTTTTAAATTTTGATGAAATAAAATGTATGTTTTTTCCTAAAGATTAAGCTTTTTGTGTCATGTCTGTGCAATCTTGCCTAAATCTGGGTGCAAAAGTTATTGTGCATATGTGTATTATTCTATAAATGCTAAACTTTGTTTTATATTGTGTTTTTAAAGCAATTATCAGAGGGATTAATTTTTGCATATGAATGAATAGTAGAATAATATTTTAATCTGTGAATGTCCACTTTTTCAAGCTCCTTTCTCCCATTTTTTCCCACCCTTATCAATTATCATGTTGGTGTAGAGTGTTAAATTTCTCTTGCCTTCATATTAGTCTACCTTAATATTGGATAGGGTATTTCCACATCCTTTTCAAAATTGTTTTAATTATCTTAGTTCTTTGACTTTCAATTTATTTTAAAAATAAATCTCTACAAAAATTCAGGTATTTTTGCCTGGAATTTTATCAAATTTATAAATAATTTTGGCGCTGTTGACCTTTTAACCTGGAAGAGATTTAACAACTCTGGAATGTATTAGATAACTCTAAATTTATCATAGCATTGATATTTTTGGCAAAATATTTCATACATGTTCCTAGGCTTATGCCTAAATATCTTTTTGTCATTGTCTATTGAATAAGAAAAGATGCCTAGTATAATGTTGAATAGAATGGGACAATATTTTTAACTTGTTTGCACTCAGAATGGATTCAATCTCCAATCTCTCACCATTAGTTTTAGGATTTTTCACATAAGATATTTATTGTATTTATTAAGTTTTCTTTTTCTTTTTTTTTTCAATTCCTGTCTAATGATACCACTGCTGATTCATCATATTAGGATTCCTAATTTTCACTTCAGTCTTTAGTTTGGATAGGACAAGGGTGTCCAACCCATGGCCTGCAGGCTGCAAGTGGCACAGGGTGGCTAAAATGTGGCCCAACACAAAATTGTAACTTATCAGTTGTTTTTTGTTTGCTTGTTTGTTTGGATAAGTTTTTGGTGGAACTTGATCCCACAGTTCTCAAGCATGGAATTTGTAGACAAAAATTTCTTATTGCAATGTCACATAAAATAAACACACACATACTCTTGCTATTTGTATATATGCACAGCTTCAGTTTTATGGCATTGTGCAGCTTCTACTATGTTATCTTCCCAGCACACACAGTTGAGTTGACAACATCAGATACTAGATGTATTCTTGGTAACTTGGTGAGGCAGCAATTATCAATATTTCAACATACCCTCCCAATACTTTGTTTTTAATGGTATTTACAAGTAGGGTAGCATTCTAGCTAGCTTTTAAGACACTTTTGCACCTTTGTGGTACCTCACCCCTTGCCCACTGGACTTCACAATCAGCCTTCCTCCTCACCCTGCATTGGTAGCTAAGACGTGGAAGGGCCTAAACTTTGCTTTCTATTTTCTGTCAGTTAATTTTCATGATAAAAACACAATCCTTTATCTTGTTTAAAAAAAAAAATCCCAGCTTGGGTTCCATAATATCTCAAATGAAAACAGAACACCTTAAAAGAAAAATTACTGCAGAGGGAAGATTGTTCAATGAAAACTAAACAGATGACTATTTTTTGTTGTTGTTGTTGAGGTAAATAGTAAAGCACTGTGCCCAATTTGTACTGAATTTGTGCAAGTTTCCAAAGATTACAATTTAAAAAAGCATATGTAAAAACATACTGCCAAAATTGATGAGTCTAAAGAAATTTGTCATGAGAACAAAATAGTAGCACTGAAAAAATGTCTATCTTCTAAACAAAAAATCTTAAGTTATAATTAAGACAGATTCCACTGTAAAGCTAGTTATGAGGTAGAATATTTATTAGCAAAAATGTCAAAATCATTTACTGATGACCAGTTTACTAATAAATATGTGGAAAACATGGCAGAGAAGGATATTTTAAATCTCCACATATGATAGCCATGCAATAGTCAATTGAAAATTGAAAAATTTGTCAAAAGAAGTTTGTAGAGAAAAGCTGGTAAGTATAAATTTTATGCTGTAGTGATGAATAACAAATATGACTGAATGTGCCATTTTTATTACAGATATTGATGAAAAATATGGCCCTGAAGAAATGGCCTCTTCATTGCCATTAAAAGGCACAAAAAATAAAAAGATTAATAAGAAGCAATTAAAAAAAAGTTAAAGTGATCGTATTTGTCCATTGTCAACATATCTGCTACAGTGACCGATGGTGTCCTGGTGATGGCAGGTAAAATAGAGGGACATGTGAAATTAATA